>NC_060270.1:94420175-94749714 GCF_021613505.1 Equus quagga
CCACCAGCCACTCCTGGACTGCCCCAACCCGTCACAAACCACTGCCAAGAAAACGTCCCTATGAAAATCCTGTAACACACACTACTGTTTAGTTCTTACCAAGGAGGCAAGAGGAGAGTGAGAAAGACAGAAAGAAACAGAGACAGGAATAAAGAGGCAGAGACAAAAAACCCTGGAGACACTCAAAGGAAGAATGAATCTGTGGACTAGCTTTCCTCCTCTCGGCCATTCTTGATGGCTCCAGGAGAAAATAAGACTTCATAATTCACAAAAGAGTGAGTGTAGGTAAGGTAAAAAATTCCCATGGCCTATTCAACTTGCCAGAAAATGACAGATCCCTCCCTGTGATTGACGTATTACTCAGAAATCTCTCGCTTTCTGCAATTTCTGTTCAACAAAAAATGTCGATCTCTTAGCAAAAACATTCCGTACAGCCACAATTTTCATTAACGCTACACAACTTTGTTTTCCACGCTTCTCCAAAATGAACCAAGGAGACTCGTCCAGCTGGTCTCCTCCCTGTCGCCTATACATCGTTTAGCTAATATTATCAATGCTAATTGAACAATTACAGCTTTCAATTGCTGATTGCTCTGCACTACTTCAGAGCTGGAAACGCAAAGATCAGCAAGACATGACTGCATCCTGCTGGAAGCCGACGGAGAGATGGTGGGGTAGCAATACTGGAGATCCTTAAGATAGAAATTGAACCAAGGAGATGGCTGCAATCAAAGTTGGAGAGTAATTTGATTCCTTTATGTGCAAAGCTTCTGCAGAGGTGAGAAGCAGCAAAGAGGGAAGGAAAGGATCAGTTTCACTCACGGAGCAGGGCAGAAATGAATCAACCACCAACTCACTATATGGCCTTGGGCAAACCACTTCGCAGGATTCCGAAGTTGCTACAAAGAGTAAACAGTTCAGGTTGTTTTCTTATTTGTGAAATTTAATTTTCTATTTTGTTACTGCTTTCAGGTAAAAATTCACGTTTTTTCCCTCCCAGGGGGAGTTTTTCTCTTTGATTTCATAACATGGTCTACGTCCAGACCCATTCGGTCATCCAATAAACATCCATAAATGCTTATCGAGTACCTCGTAACTCTTCCCCAAAAAACCAGATGGTGTCGGCTCCTATTTGAAATCTTTCAAGGCTTCCCATTACTCTTAAGATAAAGACCCAAATCCTTAACACGGTCTACCATGGCCTCAATGTTTCTCTTCTCACATCCCTCATTTTTTTTGAATAGGTGCAAGAATGAGCTCGGAACATTTTTTTTTTGCTGAGGAAGATTCGCCCTGAGCTAACATCTGCTGCCAATCTTCCTCTTTTTGTATGTAAGCCACTACTGCCGCATGACCACTGACAGACGAGTGGTGTACGTCCGTGCCCGGGAACCAAACCTGGGCTGCTGAAGTAGAGCATGCCAAACTTAACCACTAGGCCACTTGGGGCTGGCCCTCATATCCCTCTTTTTGCACCTCTCTCCCCCTCACTCTCTCCTCTACAGCCAGCCTGGCCTTCCTGGACACATCACAAACCCTGCCACCACTGGCCTTTGTCTATTCTGAGCCCTTTGCCTGGAAACCCACACTAACCATCTCCCCCTGCTCCCACTAATATGCATTAGCGAAAGTGATGAATTAATATCTTTCTCCCGAATGTGAGTTCTATGGAAAGAGGGATCAGGTAGCTTCTTGCTCACCGTTATATCTCCACTGCCTAGCACAGAGCCTTGCACACAGACAGCTTTCAATAAATATGTGAATAATTCATGATGGCCATGAACTTCTTGGCTACTTCTGCACTTTCACTGCCAAAACATTGCAGTAACTAACAAAAAACAGTTCACAAAGTGAAATGTGGATATTTTTGAGCACTAAGAAAACCTAGAACATGAGCATCCCTAGAGGGTCCTCACCAAATTGTCTTCATGCCCTGACTGGGAGTGGTCCTGTTCAGATTCAGATCATTAAATGTTAAATAATCTATGTATGCCAGTAGTGTTGTTTTAATAACATCTTTATTTCAAAGAAAACGTAATTTACAACGTGTTGATAGAATTGTATTTTTTTGGTGATGGAGAAAAGACTCCATAATCTTTCATACCTTCATACCTTTGCACACAATGTTCACTCTGTCTGGGAGATATCCTCCACTGTCACACCCCGCCCTCAGCTTTTTCTATTTGGTGAATTATTCCTTCTTTAAAGCCCAATGTAAATGTCACTAAGACCTTCCCCCACTCCCTCAGACATTAAACACTCTTTCTGTATTCCAATAACGCTCTATTCTTCTATATGTCTACTAACGGGCCTACTGCAGTATAATGTAATTCTTACTCAGCTTTGTACCCTAAATGCTTCATTCTATAGAAGATCTTCAATAAATACTGGTTGCAGGAACTGAATGAGAAACATGAAAAGAAAACTCATATTTTGAGCCCCAAGGACGTTGCCTCAATCATAATCCATGCAGCCTAGTCTAGTAGGTGTTAGAGATCTTAGGGGGAGTCAACAGAGAAAGGAATGAGGCAGACATCTGTGAGGTCAATTTTACAGCTGCTGTAATTTGAAAAACCAAACCACGAAAAGGAAAGAGGTGTCAGGAACTCAGGTCTGAGCTGGACTCGGGTCAGCAGTAGAGGCTCTTCTTGTGTAGAGTTAGGGGCAGAGGGGATATCGGTTGACAATAGATGGATGATGGATGGTAGTATTCGGGTCCTGGGATGTTTCCCAAAACTTTGTTGCCTCAGAACATATTTTTGCAGAAACACCTATTTCCATTTGGAAAAGAGTACCAGACCATGTAACCCTCAAGGGCAGGAACAATGTCTTATTCGTCTTGTTAATATACCCCTCTCTGACCCAGTGCCTATCACAATAACAACAAAATAGAAGTTCAATAACTAATCAGAAAAAGCTGAATAAACTAGAATGATATAGATGACCTCCACAATACAATATAGCACTGAAGAGACTATGCATCTCAAGTTCTATCATATCTCATGCAGCTGTAGGCCCAGGCATGCAAGAACTTCAACAGGGGAGTAGGGAAATCTGACTGGTTCCAAAACACTGAGCTTAGAGTAGCAATGCTCATTCTAGATCCCACCTGCAAGTGGACCTAGAGCTTTTAAATTATCACTACACTTGAGTAGGATTATCTCAGGCAATGGATTGGTCTTAAGCTTCAGGCTGATAGTTTCAGTTTCTGCAACTCAAGTGAGCGATAAGGAGAGAATGGTGGTTCTGGTGCACACTGCTGAGCTTTGACTCTTCTATTATTCTATGTGGCCAAGATGACTAAAAGCACTAGTTGCCACTCTCCATTTCTTGCTTTTAGCAATAAACCCCACTCCACCCCCAATTTTAGCAAGGCACATGACTCTCCATCTAGAAACTACATTTTACAGCCTCCCTTGCAGCTAGATGTGACCCTGTTCTTGCCAACAGAATATGAGTGAAAGTAATGTGTCCAACTTACACATCACATCCTTGAAAGGATACTGATTACCACCACATACTCTCTTTCATATTCCTTTGAATGTGGTGCTGATGAACCAATTTCCACCATACAGATGGAGGATGAAGAGCTATTAGGCTAAAGAAACCAGAGTCAGTAAATGACCTCTGGAGAGGGCTACTCGGCTGTCCTGGACTGCTCTCCTGCTTTGTTAGGTGAAAGAGAAAGACATTTCAATCTTATTTAGACATCTTTACCTGGTGATCTGTTTGTCGAAGCAGCTTAGGCTAACTAATACCAGCTGCAAAAGTAACTAGAATACAGAGGTCACTAGAGCAGAAACAAGGCAACCAGAAAAATATGTCTAGAAGGTAGGCACTGGACTCAGAAAAAGGCACCCCACTAGCTGGTGTCATTTCTTCTAATTCTTCTTTCACAAAATGCTGACAAAAGCAAGATGGTGGTCAGTTATAGCAAATCCCCTCTCCATTCTCATTAAAATCAGAACATTGATCTATAAATGTTTAGCCACAATAAGCCTGTTTATTTTCCAAAACCAAAGATTAGGGACAAAAACAAAAAGTTGGTAAGCTAAAAACACACAGAAATTGTTAATTTTATACTTTTTCAAAGCCCAAATGAATTGAAAGAAAATCTTCAACTCTGTTGAGTTTTTGAATTGAAGCAAAACACTACAAAGAGAAAAATATTCACTACCTCTTAGCCAGGTCCCTAAGAGTTTCCTCATGAAGATTTGGATTTTTCAATATAATTTCTCTTAGTTCCCAACCTGTTTGGCCATTTCCTTTGCAGTATTGGATGGAAAATTAGTTGGAGCACTAAGTCCAAAGCCTTTCCCCAGGAGGCACAAGTGGAAACAAGCTTACTTGATCTAAATTCCAATTCTCAGAACTAATTCTTGCATCAAATATTCAAGAAAAACAACAATCATCTCCATAGAAAATAGCATAAATGAGGGGACAAATAATAAAATAACGTACATTTGTATTGATAGAAAATAGAGGAGAATGTAAAAATACTATCAGTGGCCCCTTATATGTGTAGGCATGTCTCAAAAATTCAAAAGCATAAACAAATGAAGCATAAAGCCTTTGGAAACACACACACACACACACACACACACACACTGCGCTTTGAAAAGCTGTCCGGCAATGCATTTTTCTTAATAACAGAAAGTGATTTTTCAAATACTTAAGAAAGATACATTGGAAATGAAAAATAGTAATATCCAAGTAAATATTTAAGCACCATGTACTTTATAGTGCCCCAAACTCACTGTATTTCTGAACCTTGTGTGGGAGGGTAAGTTATAAATACTATTTGACCCTCTGGTCTTGTGCACCTTAGAAATATATTTTCTGTTAACCTGGAAAAAGCAGTAGCATCACAATTTTCAAAAACAGTAGTTTAAAACAAATTATTTCTAATAGTCCCTCTAAGTTACTCTTTCAACATCAAATTAGCTCTAAATAAATATAAAACACTAGAAGATAGTAAACTAATAACTAGTCAGTCTGGAAATAATGTCAAATCCTAAAACTCCCTAGGTTTCTTGGGCTTCTCTGACCATCCATGTAAGCCTATGATCACATGAACTTGGAGCAACTGTTTTAACATGATTTGGATATGTGGACGCACAATGAAAGAGATACTAACGGACACTAATAGTCCACTGCAAAAAACAAGGGGGAAATTCGTAAACACACTGCTCTCAGAATACTATCCACAGGCATAAGGAAAAGGAATATTAATAGTAAATGTTCAGATTTACCTAACTTAATGAGATATTGTGAGCTTCTCCCTACCTCGTACCTTTAGAGCTTTCCATCAAAGTCTTGAACTAGAAGACAACATCAGGCAGATGCCCTGTGGGCCTCAACTAATATAGGCTTACTTTTAAAAAAGATTATCTACTAGAATAGTAAGACATCAAGCAACCCAGCAACGTTGGAAATTATGATGCTATCTGGCAACAAGCAAATCAACTACTAAAGTTCGGGGACAAGAATAAAAGGTCCCGTAGGAGAAGGGATGACTGAGCTGATTTCATAGCCAGGAAAGTCATTCATTTTCTTCCACATTCAGCTCTTGTTGGCTGTGTTTACTTCATTTAACCACATATTTGATGAACATAAAACAACCAGAAAGATCTGAAGGGTTGGAAATCATGGGAAATTCTCCCAACATCACATGACTCTGAAACTATAAAAGAAGAGAATAAAATATATTTTCATTATATTTGCCCTCCATCTACTCATCTGCTGTCATCTCTACTTTACATCTTTCTCACTTTACCCTGATTTCATCCACTCATTACACTTTCCCCAAAACACGTGCTTATGATCCAGTTTCCTGCTGCTTATGTTAGATGCCAACTCAAGCACCTTTCTAGTCTACTGAAATTTTCCACAAGTCTTTCCTTCACAGATCATCTCTCTACTTTATAATGAGACCTTCCACTGCCTATTCTTCCACAAAATTTCTGTTTTTAAAGCTTTTCCAGTGAGTATATTTATTTTTCTGATTAGAAAAGTAAAATATGTTTTTTTAAAAAGTGGTATTGTAGAACACTTGCAAATTTCAGAAAAGCACAAAGACAAAAATAAAAATCTTACCACTGAAATATGATTACTGTTAATACTTTGATATCTCTCTCTGTATGCATTTTGTTTCACATTTAGAACATGCTATACGTAAACTTTTGCATTTCCTTAATAACAACACAAGCATTTTCTCATATTACTAAAAAGTCCTCATCAGTACAATTTATTACAATTACCTAATATTACATCATATGAATATACTATGCAGTTCCCATTGTTTCACTACTATAAACAATGCTGGAATTATATTAGTCTGCAATTCAGATTATTTTCTTGGGCTAAACTCCCATATAGTCTTGGGTCAAAGTGTATGAACATTTTTAGCCTCTTGATCACATTGCCAAACGCTGTACAGAAAGATTCTACCAACTTACATACCTATTAGTTCAATGCAAAGTGCTAGTTCTTAACCCTATCACCAGCAATGGGGCAAGGGGGACCTAAGAGTCTGATTTTTTGTTTAATCTGTTAATTTGATATACAAAAAGTGGCATCTCACTGCTGCTATAATTTGCATTATTTTCGCTAATGAACTTATATCTGGGAATATATATAACACTGCATTTTTTTCATAAGCATGGCAAATTTACTGTCTCTGAGTAAGGAATTTTTGATGTGGAAACTGTGGTGTTCTTGTCTCCAGTCTCTTTTTTGGAAAGTCTTATGAAAACGGTATCTGAGGCAATGACTCTCAACAACGGTAGAAGATCAGGATCACCTGCAGAGCTTTTGCACAATCCATTTACACTCTAGGAACTCAAACTCAGGAGAGGTTCTATCATCTCTATTTTCTAAAAATTCCACTGCCATTTTAGTAGGTAATTGAATGAGAAGACCACTGGGCTAAGACTGCAACAGTTAAACATCACATGTCAGGTGACTAAGCTACAGCACGCACTTCCCTAGGTGTACGATGAATAGCATTATGCCCTAAATTATCATTTTATTCTATGGTGCTGACCTTACATCCATAAAGCAAGGTATTCACTCTGTGAGATCTACTTTTGCTGAGTGACACAACATTGCCCATATCTCTCAGTCTCATTTCTAAGAATGATCTTGTTCCACATGAAAAGAAAGTAACCTAAAAACTGATGTACATTTGTTTATATCCATGTCACTTGAAAGAAGTATTTATACAGTAGCTAGGATAAGCATTTGGTGTGAATTTCCAAAATGGCACCTCTTCCAACTCAAGGAGAGCCTCCGCCTGCATTCTTTGGGCCAGGGCTAAGTGTTGATATTATTTACTGATTTATAGTGATGTTTACCAAAATATGAAATCACAGCTAACCCTTGGACCCACTCAAAACCCCACTTCCATCTCTAAACAACCAATTACTCCCTTTGCATACTATTAAGCATCATACTGGAACAGTCTGTGGCTATTGATACCAGTGTCACATGGCTTAGCAACTCATCAACCTAACATAACCTGGGCTTAGGAAGTGCCCTGATCTCATTCTCAGAGCTAGGTTAGCTAACACTATAACGGGGGAAAATATGGGGGAAAAAAGAAGATCTGATGTTAGAGAGAAAGGTTTCCTCCATATCAACTCTGATAAATCCCATTTTATCTGGAAAGGGAATATACTGTCATAAACTGGAACATACTAGCATAAGAACAGCCTGGGCCCAGCTAGACTCTCCTAGAACTGCCTAGACCTGAGTACCCCCTTTAGCCTAGTCCGCTACTGGGGGTTCACAAATTGAACGGTTACAAATTACCAGCAAAAGAAGCTCTGCAAGAGTTGCTGCAGAGGCTGGCTGTTTCCCTCTCAGGTGTTAAAAGTAGTCATCCCCTACCACCATACGGAGACCTTCTAGAAGGAAGAGATGGAAGGAGTGCACCAACTTAAGTGCTGAGACCCAGTACTCACACTGTTGAGTCAGAAGGGAATGAGAAATTCACGTCCTTGACAAATCCATAAGTGGAAAACTCACTCCAATTTTCCAACAAGAAAAGTAAGGAACAGATTTTCAAAATTAGGTAAAATATGAGTCTAAATGCATTATTTTATCTGTTCTGCAGATAAATTCCCCTAAGCATCAGCATTACCATGCCAACCACCTTGGGCTCTTAGTACAAATTAATTGACAATGATGGATAGGCTATTTGAACTTCAAAAATTAAATCTTTATATGGCAATGAATATTCTTTATGGATTACTACTGCAGCCCAGGGGGGTACTTCAATCTCTGGGCTTGGTTGAGTTCACAGAAGCAAAGTGAACACTCTGTTTCATTCTGTTCATCTCTCTCCAGGGGCCACTTTGCCTGCCTTTGGATTGTTTCTGCCATGGACATCATCCTCAAAAAAGCCTCAGGACAGAAAAACTTGGAGGCCACTAAGCATAACAAGCTGTGACGATGCATCCAAAAGAAAGGGACTTTCTTGATGTTTTGAACTAGGTAAAAGAAAAAAGCCTTAACAAGTGCACCAAACTTGAGGACTGGAATTAGCAAACCAGGACACATACACAGAAGTGTAATCACAAGGTCACACGTTCAGACCTAGGCATTTAGCTGTGTGTCACTGTAAATCACCACACCAGCACTTTCCCTCCTCTTCATTTTTTTTTATTTTTCTAAATTTAGTGCCATTACAAATGCTGTTAACTCAGATAACTTAGTATCTATGCACAAGGAGAGTGAATCACAGTTTCGATGAGATCCACCAATTTAAATGTCTTCCCTTTTGTACATTTCCACTTCCAATGACAATATCTCATTCACTATGTATCATTCTCTGGTGTTCGTTCTTGAGGATTTATATATTTGCATACATTTGCCAGAAAAATGTCTTCACATATATTCATTAGAGATTGTACCCCTCCTTTCAAAAATTTGACTCCATGAATAATTTTTATATTCCCTTTTTATTACCAAATAATTTATTACTAAAGGAAAACCAAGTATTTAAACATCTTAAGTTTGAGATGAGGATACAGTGTTAAAATAATCTAGAAATCAAAGTAAAGTAAAATCTCAATGGGCGTTGTTGAGAGTGATTAGCTGTAAATTAACGTTATTATTTTTTTCCAAAGAAAAGTCAAAGTGGACAACAACAGTAAAGGGATGGACAAACCAGTCTCCCACTCAAGGACACGACCTCCCCTCTTTAATCCTCTAAACGTGTCTTTCAATTACTCACATTCACTTGCTCTCTGGCCCCGCTGAGTTCTCCAGACCCTAAACACCTCCGATTTTATCTAACACATCAGCCTTTTCCTTTGTTCACTTCAACCACATCCTGGCGGAATCTAAAATCCTTCTTCTCCACTCTACCCCAGAGGAGGTAAACAGTCTGATTTTAAAAATAAATCAAAATTATGCAAATACAGCCTCATGACCTCCACTGCGCTCTCAATACTACTTAGTTTTAGTCAGCTCAGGCCGCTGTAACAAAATACCTACCATACACCACAGGGCTGAAACACAAACATTTCTTTCTCATAGTTCTGGAGGCTGGGAAGTCCGAGATCAGGGAGCCAGCAGATTTGGTGAGAGCCCTCCTCCTGGTTTGCAGACAGCCACTTTCTGGCCATGTCCTCATATGGCGGAGAGAGCAAGCTCTGCTGTGTCTTCCTCTTCTGATAATCCCCTCATGGGGGCTCCACCTTCATGACCTCATCTAACCTAATTACCTCCCAAAGGCCCCACCTCCAAATACCATGACATTGGAAATGAGGGCTTCAACAGATAGATTTGGAGGGGACACAAACATTCTGCCCCTAACAACTGTCCAGCACTCCTTCTGTATCTGCCATCAGTTTTCCCCTCAGTCCACACAAATCTTCATCAACCTGAAACTCCTACCTCATCCCCCTTCTTTTACCATTAACACATTATCTCACTCCCCTACTCCCCAGGAGGAGGACATATTGACATTCCCTGAATTTCCTGTTCCATCCTACAAATTAGACCTTCCATTCCATTTTGGTAGAAGAGGTATTTCTCCTCCTTCTAAGGTTGATCTCTTCATCTGTGCTGAGAATTCCAATTTCTCTGGCCTCATCATGAACCTGATTCCATATGCTCTCCTGACTCTAACTTCAACCCATACCTCTCTTCTGGCTGTCACCCTGAACACAGAAACATGCTGAAGTCCCATTCACTTTCAAGAACAACCTTTCCCTGGTCTTGCCTCTCCCCGTCATCAACTATCTCTATCTTTCCTTCAGAGTCAACATCCAGGGAGTGTAGCTACACTCTCAATCTTCTTTTCTTCTAAGCTATTCAGTTTTCATAATCTGGCCTTTATCCTCATCTATGACAAACTGTTCTCGCCAAGATAGCCAATGTCCTTTTTGCCACTATATCTAATAGAATCTCATCTTTCACAACCACTGACACTGCTGACCTCCTTTCTTTTGGAAACTCTTTAGCCACCTCTCCAATTTTCCAAAATTCCATCTCTAGCTCTACCTTAGTTTCAACCATCTCCTGATAATCCATAAATAAATATGTTCAGTCCAAAAGCAGCTCTGAAGTTTCAGACCCAGATATCCAACTTCCTACCAGATATCTTTACTCAGATGTCCCACAGCCCAAACATGTTAGACTCAACATATCCAGTAGTGAACTCATCGCCATCTCCTTTGAAACCAAGTCCTTGTATCATAAAACAGAATGGCACTTCCACCCAGATTGTCCAACCTGGAAATTTGGGGATCATCCTTCAAGCTCCCCAGTCTTCTCTCCACTAAACCCCATGTCCTGTTATTACTCCCCTTAACACCTTTTGAATCCTCTTTTCTCAATCCCTAGGAGTTTAGGCTCTCCTAATTTTTCCCTGCATTGTTGTGATAGGTTCCTTACTGATCTTCCTGCTTCCACCTGTGCCCACCTCTCAAGTCCCACATAGCTTCCCATTTTAATACCAAAACATTCTGCAAATCTTATCTTTTGAATCTCTGCTTATACAACATCAATGGCACCTCTCTTTCTTTGGGATCAAATTCACATTTTTTCATGGATAAAGTACAAGTCACTTCCTGATGTGACCAGCCTCATCTCTTGCACGACTTCCTCACACCATGTGCTCCAGCCATACCATATTGTAGTTCCTGAAGTACTGACACTTGCTATCCTGTGTTTCTGGATACATTGAACCCTCTTCCTCAAAAAAATGTTTCCCCGCCTCCTTCCTTTCTCTACCAGGCTTTCAAAAGTCAGCCTAGGCACCTCCTCACCTGGAAGCCTTGCCAAAAGCACACTCCTCTCAGCACAGAGATTACATGTCCCTGCTGAGGGTCTCCCAAATCCAGGTGCCACCACATCACAGCACTTACCACACTGTGCTCATGCTCAGGTGAGAACGGGAGCTCCAAGAGGAAGAGGGACTGGATCTTGTTGCATCATTGATTCCTTAAGAACCACTGCAGTGCCTGTTACACAGAAGATGCTCCCCAATTTTTTTTAATACATGAACGAGCTCTACGAAATCTGGGATTAACCTTACCACTAAAGGAGTTTCTCTGAAGCACATTCTGATCTCTTTTACTCTCTGATTATACCTAACATAACAATGTCACAACACTGATCCTGATGAAGCCACAATTTCAACTGAGCAAGCAAAGAGAACAAGAAAGTAGTCAGTAACAGCATTGGAAAGAGATTACTGTGTGCAGAGACATATAACAAGGAATGTGAGGAGAATTTTCAAAAATTAATTTAATAAAATGACAAATAAGCAGGGCAAGCTCCAGTAGCCTAGTGGTTAAGTTTGTTGCACTTTGCTTTCATGGTCTGAGTTCAGTTCCCAGGCGCAGAACCACGCCATTCATCTGTCACTGGCCATGCTGTGGTGGTGGCTCACATACAAAAAGAGGAAGATTGGCAGCTGATGTTAGCTCAGGGTGACTCTTCCTCAGCAAAAAAAGAAAGAAAGAAAGAAAGAAAAACAACACATAAGTGAATTTACATTCTAATATTTGTTTAAAATATCACTGTAGAATCTTGTTTTCCAATTGGGACTTGGTGAATTGTGTAGTTATATAAAACGACATAATCTAGGGGGGAATAAATTTGCAATGAATTATATATGGAATACATTTTATACTAGAATTCTTTCAAAAACTCCATGTCTAAGTCCTATCTATCTTTAGACCTTTCACTACATCAGAAAAATCTAACAGAAGCCTGCTCATGATGAAACTCAGATTATCTCTAACACGTTCCCATCAAAATAGCATTTACTGAATATCTTTAGAAAGAAGGCTTGGATATTTCTCTAAACAATGGATCTGGGAAGCTCATCACCTTCTAACTCAGAGTTCAGCTCCAGATTAGCTTCAGGACCCTGAGAATAGGAGTTCCATTTTGGAGACCCAACTTAGCTCTTATTAATCAATAACACTTAAGACCAAAATTCCAGATTGGATGGAGCCCAGCCTGGGGAATCAGTCTTCCCAGAAGTTGGTCTTCATTGTTGTCAAGCTCACTGTGAAATATGTTTTCATGTTGCTCCCTAACAAGATAACTGGTAACCAGATGACTTTTCCTTGTCTCATCTCACAATTCCATATACATGGTTCTGAATTGGTAGTAGCCATTAGGTGCCAAATGACACACCCATAATTGAAAATGGGGCATAAAGAATGCACTTCTAACTTTCTGAAGCCATAACCATCTGAATGCAGCACTTCTGAAAGGCTTTTTTGACATGATCATAAGAAATAAATAATCCTTTTCTTCAACTTTCCACTTTTTTGGCTTCCAAATTTTTTTTGAAATCTGGAAATATTATCTTTCTCTACAGAGAGTGAAAAGGAGATGCTCAAAGAGATGCTTCTAATGATTCCGTCATTATTTCATGATGGCAATTGGCTTCCCCCAAAGCAGACCCTAAGATAAAGGACTTTAGGAGTGATCTCAGGAAGCAGGAATGAGGGAGACAGGAGAGTGAATCAAGGAAGAAGGAAAAGTCAATGAAGAATGCATTCCTGATTTATCATTTCAGGTAGCTGGGGCTCAGTCCCACTGAGGACTTCTAAGCAACAAAGTAAAATACCCTTCAGAACTGCCCCTCTGAAGCACTACAATTTAGGGCACTTATTGTCAACTCTCTTGACCCATTGGTTGAGAGGGCATTAACACCTCTGCATTTGGGAACAGGCTTTAGCAAGGATTGAGTAAACACTAGAGGCTTCACCAGGAAACCCTGAAGCAAAAAAGAGAGAAGGTAAGCCAGCTTCAGGCACAGGAACTGTCCACACAGCTGCAGCTGAAATCCAAAATGGGCCGAGGAGATGTGGCACGGGGCCCAAAAAGTGCCAGCCATAGCTATATATGGGTAGAAGATTCTCTATGTGGTGTAGCAAGCTACACTTACTATTTTTAAAAAGCACTCTTCTCTTCAGTTTGTCCCATTTCCTGGGGATTTTAATTAATAACAGTGTGCATTCACTCCCTGCATTATTAGCTTATCTTTCAAGTAATTAAGAATGAAATATAAGGGCAACTATGGCTTTGGGAGGTTGTTAAGTACATAACTATGGAGAGAAAAGAAATACAATAACCATTGGCAGGAACCACTAAGTGGATGCCTACTCTGGAGGGCTTTTACTTGCCAACGCTAGGTTCTAGCTTTCTCTGTAAACAGCATGGCTGTTTCACGTGTCTTTATGATAGTTCCTGACATGTGTGAATCAAACTGACACCCTGGGGAGCAAATTTAAGTTTCTGGGAAAGCTGCAACCAGACCCTAGCCACTGTGTCAATCAAGGGTGCAACTCTTAGGCTCATTTCTTCCCTTATTCCAACTGGGATCCATTCTGTCACCGGTTGAAAAAGTTGATGCTATGAGCACACAGTGAACGCAAGCTGAGCATTTCACATCCTTTGACCGACTTTTACTCCTCCAAAATCAAGGTCAAGCCATGTTACTAAGGAAGCTTTGGAAATATTCCACTTTCTAAATTGTAAATGGTTTTGCAAGCAATGCAAATAGAAAACTTCAGTTCTTGATACTGTCAAAATGACACCTTCATAGGCTTCCAAATTCAGTAATTATTATTTCCCTCACACCCGCTGACAGGGCTAAAATTGAGTGGATCTCACAAGGTTCTCAACTTTAGTACCTTTTTTTGGTAGGTGTGGAAGAAAGGACAAGAAAACATCTTGGCTAAGGGCAGGGTCAGAGATGTCGAACCACGTTTTCTTAACATCTTTTTTAACTCTGAAGGCTTTACCCACTAGCTTTGCCTTTGTTAGGAAACACATTTTTTATCACTAACTATATCTAGAAACGCTCTTTGAGACAAGTAATTTGTAGATACCATTTTTGTTTGACCCAGGAAACCCAGACCTACTTTCAGGGACAGGAAATAGGAGCCTAGGGCCCAGGAGAGATGATATCATGGGAGCCAAAGAAAGTTGCATCAGACCAGAAGAAGCATAGAGCAAAAGTGGCAAAGCAAGGATGAAACAACACAGCAGTGAGAAATGCTTAGGCCAAGGCAGGCAAACAGATTGCATGAGGTGCCAGGGAAGTCATCAGAAAAGCAGGCTAGTTCCAGAGGCTACTTCTCCGACCAAAGGGGAATAGGCTGGGGACCACTTTTAAAGTTGAAATGGATAAACCCAAAGAAACACATTTGGAGAAAATCAGTCTAATGTGCCAAACATCTTCACAGTGAGGTCTGAATTTTACTAACTGCAATCTGGGAAACGGTCCCTTTCCTATAGGATGCCTCATGGGCTCCTTAAGCGAGCACGATTATCTGCCTCGCCTACATCTAGCAGGTACATCACTTAGGCCAGGTTCCTTTTAGCCCACTGATTTCTACTAGCTTTGCAAATTCTTGCAATGACTTTTGTGCCCAACCAAAATAGAAAATAAACTTAGACTTGAAGCCCTTATACTGATCAAACCAGGAATTAGATAAATTTGCACAAACTTTGACTATTAAGCTTTTCAGAAGTTTATACTCAGCAAGACATATTCCAAATTATTACTGGCCCACCGAGAACCTCCAAGAGGTTGGCAAGCATAAATGCCAACATAACTGCCAACACGACTATCCCCTTAGATACACACCAGGAGTGCTCTTATCCTTTAAATGACACAAGTGAAAATGGACCTTGAGAACACCCCCAGGCAATAGCAATAAACCACAAGGCCAATGCAGTTATGAGGTCAAATGAAAAAACATCATATGTGAACTTTTTGAGTGTAAGATTACGGCTTGTAGTTGTTCAATCATGTGCTTACCACAAAAAGAAGCTTAGTACATTAGACGTAATAAGCATTAGCAAAAAAAAATGAGGCACTAAATTCATAGACAAAATGATTCAAAGCATGATACTACTAACAGAGATGCTTCATGAAAGTCTGTTTGTCATTTGGAAGTCTGGGGAGCCTGGCACTATTGCCTGGCACTCGGGTCTTATGCTGCAACACCACCCACGGGTACCTGTTAGAGCTATCAATTGCTCCTGAGATGAAGCAAAGTTTTCCTTGGCCCGATTTCCTCAAACATCTACTCCAGCTCCCCAAATAGCTTTGATTCTACCGAAGTGTTGGAGGGCTGATCTTGCAAACAAGTTCAAAGCAGTTCAAAGTCTGCAAAGGGAAAATCTGCTTTCAGATGAATGGCTGGAGCAAGTCCTTATTAAGAAGAAAGGCTGTCTTCTCTTTGTTGTTGTTTTTCTCACACAACCAGCTAACCAATGACTCTAGCCATGGTAATCCTTCAGACAATTCACTTGGATTCAAGGAAGGCATTGCCAATATTTATCTCTTGGTAGATATTAGTATGCAATACAAAACTGCATAGATTAATATCTATCTAATGGTAGACATTAGTATGCAATACCAAAAAATCCATTTGCTTACAGACACCGTACCACTAGCCAGCTTAGAGAAAGCCTGAACAATACAATCACAGTGTTTTTTTACTCATTTATTGAATGAGGCTCAAACACAGCAAATTCAAGGCTTAACTTCCTGCTGTGTGTTCATTTGACTGTGAGTGTCAAGACCCTCATATACTGCCCAGACAACCAAAGATTAATGCACTAAGAACCCCTCGAGATGCACTGCAATTCAGGGGATCAGAGGAGAGAACTCAGAAGCTCCAAGTGTTAATGCTGGGTCAGCCAATGACTGGCCAAGTGACCTTATGTAATCTTTCTGGCTTTCACTTTTTTCTATCTGCAAAGTGAAGAATGTGACTGACTCAAAAATAAACAGCCCAGTATCCACTCCCTTCCTAAGACTTTTTACCTTTCTTTCCAATCTGGAGCAGAATAAAACCGCCATGCCTTTCCACTATTAAAAAATACAGAAACCACAGAACAGTTTTCTTTTCTTTTGCTTGATTGCCTCCCTTCTGAATAGCAGTTTCCAAGACTGAAAATCCAAATATCTTGCCTAGGAAGCTAAAGAAAAGGAGGGAGAGACAGAATCATAGGAAATGTCATCACAAACAGGCATGTGAAAGGCTCAAGGAAAACTCTGGTTTTCAAACTGGCAGCTGTTACCTGCTTGTGGTTAAGAAAAAATAACACGGATCTCGTCCCTAGAGATGAGGCATGCCGATGGTTGTATAAATACAGGGTATAAGGGCCAATTTCACTATGAAAAAATAAATTTAAAAAACATTTACATTCTGTAGTGGGTTGAATGGTGCCCCCCCTAAAAAAGCATGTACACATCAAAATCCCCGGACCATCCAGATGCGACCTCATTTGGAAAAAGGGTTTTTGCAGACACAATTAAGTTAAGGATGTTGAGAGGAAATCATCCTGCAATATACAGGTGGGCCTTGAATCCAGTGACAAGTGTCCTTATAAGATACAGAGGAGTAGAAGACACAGAGACACAGGAGAAGGTGACGTGAAGATGGATTCAGAGACTGGAGTGATGTAGCCACAAGCCAAGAAGTCAAGGAACGCCAACAGCCACCAGCAGCTGGAAGAGGCAAGGAACAGAATCTCCCCTAGAGCCTTCCGAGGCAGGTGACCTTGAGGCCACCTTGATTTAGCACTTCTGAACTTGAGAACTTTGAGAAAATAAATGTCTGTTGGTTTATGCCACCAAGTTTATGGCATTTTTTTACAGCAGATTCAGGAAACTAATACACACTCTAGCCACCTGTAACCAATTCCCTAAATTAACCTCTTTTAAATATATTAAACTGTCCTTTTCACTGCTGCCATCTTGCTTACCTAGGAGCCATGATTTGAGAACACGTCTCAATATTTTGCACCTTCATTAGTCCATTACATTGGCACATATAAGAAAAGCTACGTAAAGATCTCCAAGTCTGTTCTACCTTCCAGAAATGAAAGTTTAAATAGCTGAAATAAAGTAAGTTAGAAACTATGTGATAAGTGAAAAGGGAACATAATCTGATGTCCCCAAATCTAGTTTTGTATCCTGACTCAGCCACATATTATCTGTATGAACTTGGATAAGTCCTTTAATTGCTCTGACCTTGAGCTATCTAATGTGTAACGTAGGAATACAGGTACCATACCTCACAGAGTTGTTATAGGACCCAGACCACAGCCGTGACTGTGACTGGGGACTGTACAGAAATCAACAGTGCCTGTTCATCTCGCCTCTACAAACAGGCAAACAGAGGCAGTGAGTAATCCATCTAGGAGGATCAAAGACGGATACGGCTAATAACTGGCTGCTCCCGCCAAATCGGGATCAGGATGTTGATTTGTTCGGCACACACCCCAGATGGTGTATTTGTACAGCTGGCCTCTCCCCTCAATTCGAGCACTGTCTAGCTGAGTCTATGAGAATCGCACGTAAGTGGGCAGTCAGGCGGACAGCCAGGCTTCCCGTTGGGGGTGTGAGCGGGGCAGCAAGCAAGTGACCAACCCCTCCACCAAAGCAGGAAAAGCGTGGCGAGTCTTACTCCCACCAAAGTCCAAGGTTACCTTCGGCTTCTCTGTCACCTCGGTGCCAATGCTAGGGATTCCCACCCAAGGCAGCCTCCACATTTATTTTGGAGAACTGTTCTTGCAGTCCTAGCCTGGGGACGAAGGCTGCAACCAGCTGCCAGACATGAGCAAGAAGGAGGAATAGGGTATCTTTTAATGAATGACCCTGATAATCAATCACTCCAAGGCCTACTCCTGGCCTCCACTAGATGGCGCTACGGCGTTTCTTCCCAGTTCCAGAGCAAAGAAGGGAGCTCGCCTAAAGCAGGTCACGCCAGATCCTTTTGCGATTCCTCCTGTTACCTTTTTAAATCCAATCCCATCTGCTAGTATCTTCCAAAAAAGCTTCAAAATTTCTTATCAGTTGACTGTCCCCTTTGCGGTTTGCCAGCTCTGTTACGCATTTTTTTTCTTATGCCTTTTTGAGAAAATCATTTCAATGAGATTGTGGGGTTAAAAGGAAGTCAATACTTAAGTCACTCCATCATCTTGATGAAAGCGCACCTATTTTAAAAATGCACTAGTGAAAAAGAAAAGGCACTAGTCTGCTCCTCTACCCTCACGCCGATTTACCTAATGGAAATACGCAGGGGTGGGGCCTAAGTGTGCAGTTTCTTAAAGCTCCTGGGGTGGTTGTGCTTCTGATCCACAGCCAAAGCTGAGAGCCTTGCCTTAAACCTCTCAGGATAATTAAGGCAGTGTGTAGAGTACAAAATAAATCATTAGCAGCCACCCCATTTTGTTTAGGGACCAGGCTATGCCACCCTAAAAGATAACTGAAAATTACTAACTCAACTCCAGAACATAACTAAGACTTTGCAATCTAAACCCTCTTTCAGTGGAGGCTTTGTTAAATAAAATGCTTGGCGGGGAGTGTCTAGCTAGGATTCTATTTCCATATGCATTTCTTCCTATGTACCCTCAAAAATAACACCACCTACTTACCTCACATGAGTGTTAATTTATGGAATTTAAAAGCAATTTAAATAAATTTTGTTGACAGAAATGGGCAACATAACTATTGTATCAAATCATTGTGTTGTCAAGCTTAGCGCTTCTTCTTGGAGATTTTAAGAACAGTACTGTATTAGTCAGGTTGGGCGGCCATAACAAAATACCCCAGACTGGGTGCTTAAACAACAAACACTTATTTCTCACAGTTCTGGAGGCTGGAAGTCCAAGATCAGGGTGCCAGCATGATCAGGTTCTGATGGGGCCCTCTTCCTGGCTTGCACACAGCCACGTTCTTGCTATACACTCACATGCAGAGAGCGAGATCTCTCTCACGTCTCTTCTCATAAGGGCACCAACCCCATCATGAGGGCTCCACCCCTCATGACCTGAGCACCTCCCAAAGGCCCCACCTTCAAATACCATCACATCCGGGATTAGGACTTCAATATATATGAATTATATAATATTCTCTTCCTTGCGCTTTCCTCTCACCCACACCTTATGTTGATCCTGCATCTTCCATGACGATGTTCACTTACACCAGCAAATAAGTTTCTTTCAGGCAACACTCACCTCAATATGCAGTCTCCCTCTGAACAGTATCGTCACTGTCATGGCTCCACCACATCTACCTGTCTGGCCTCGCCTCCCTCTGAGACTACAGATACAAGGTCTGCATAGAGTGGTGGCTAAATGTGGGAGCTCTGGGACCAGATTGCTTAGCTCCCAAACTCTGCGCCATCCCTTATTAGCAGAGTGACCTTACACAAGTGACTTAACCACCCTGCACCTGGTTTTCCCATCTGTAAAATGGGAATAACCACAGTACCTCCTTCATAGGGTCGTTGTGAGACCAAGTGGATTAGAACCCGTGAAAGGCTCAGGACAGCAACTGGAATGTTGTACTGTGTTCTTTCAATACATGTCATTTGTTGTTGTCATAACTACGGTGCGGCTCCATCTGGAGGTATCCTGGACACTGCAAACTCAGCATGTCTATAACTGAACTCAGTACTTGCTCCTCTCACCAGTTCCACTCTTGGATCCCTTTCTCAGCTAACAGCATCATTGCTGACATAGTCATCCAAGCTGGAGGGCATCCTTAACTCCCCATGTATTTCCCCTGCATCCACTCCTACATGCACCCAATCCTGTCCTCTCAACCTCAGAATTCTCTCTCAGAGATAGCGCTCTGCATCTACTCTCTACTCCTAGCAAGCACATGCCCCCAGCTTGTGAAGGGGCCTGAGCTGGGGTGGGGACCGGTGCCTGTAGCCCAGGTAGGGAGGGTGGAGAAAGGCACATGGGGCCTGAGCCAGCTCTTCCACTCTCACTGCCCCAGCAGACTCTTCCCGAGCCTCCAGTCTCTCCCGTGCAGGTATTTACTGAAGAAGAACAATAGCTAAGTCTTCTATCATGTTCACTGTGCACAGGGTACCACTCTAAGCTCTTTTCACACGGTACCTCACTGAACCTTCTCGACAGCCCTAGGAGATGGGTACCGCTATGACTTCCATTTTACAGATTAAGAGGCTGGGTTGCCAAAGGTCACAGTCAGTAAGGAGCAGTCACGATTCAAACCCAGGAAATTAGGCCCAGACGACATGGTCTTAATCACCACAGCCACTGCCTCTGAGCACCTGGAGCTGACCGAGGGCTGGGTGCCGAGGGGAGGTAGAAGGTGAGCAGCAAGACTGGGTCCTAGGATTATGCTAAGTGAAATAAGTCAGAGAAAGAAAATGCTATATGATCTCACTCATATGTGGAATCTACAAATAAACGAAACTCAGAGAAAAGGATCCAGATTTGTGGTTACCAGGGGGTGGTGGGGAGGGGGAATAGGAGAAAGGCGGTCAAAAGATACAAACGTCCAGTTACAAGGTCAATAAGTACTAGGGATGTAATGTACAACATGGTGACTGCAGTCAACACTGCTAGACGGCATATGGGAAAGTTGTTAAGAGAGTAAATCCTCAGTTAGAAAAAAATTTTTTTCTTTTCTTTTGTTGCCTTCTCTTTTTATTGTATCTTTATGAGATGATGAATGCTAACTAAACTTATAGCAGTAATCGTTTCACAATATATATGAGTCAAACCATTTATGCCATACACCTTAAACTTACACAGTGGTGTATGTCAATTATACCTCAACAAAACTGGAGGGGAAAAAAGACGAATGGGCAGGGCCAGCCCAGTGGCATAGTGGTTAAGTTCCCGTGCTCTGCTTCAGTGGCCTGGGGTTCTCAGGTTCAGATCCTGGGCATGGACCTAGCACTGCTCATCAAGCTACGCTGTGGCAGCAACCCACATAAAATAGAGGAAGATTGGCACAGATGTTAGCTCAGGGCCAATCTTCCTCACACACACACAAAAAAGAATGGGGCCTAAGACCGAGCTCCTGCCCTCTGGAAGTTTACACTCAAGTTGAGGAGATGAATATGTATGTTCCTGAACAAAACCACCATGAGGCAAGGCAGTGTCTACTCAGTTAAAAAAATGAGTCAAATAGGTATAAGTACCTTTGGAGGGCAAGGTTTACGTCTGGCCAGGATTTCACAGAAGGATTGTGGAAACTGTGGTTCCAATGGGTTGTTGAATAGAATAGAAGTCAATGTGAAGGGTCAGTGGGAGCTTTCCAAACCAGGGAGAATGACAATGCAGAAGATACCAGTGAGATCTGTGAGAGGTAGTTTTGGGAAATCAGCTTCTGCTGTCTTGCCAGGCAAAGACCTAAGATGCTGACAGTGACCAGCTCTCCAAGGAGTGGTCCATGGCACACTGAAGCCTTCACATACTACCTGCCACTGCAAGAGGCACGCTTGTTTCAGACATGATCACAGATGTGCCTGCACCTTCACTATCTGCAAGTACCAAGAATTTTTTTTAACAAAACTGTTTCAGAGTCTCATAAATGGCTGACTTACAATGCAGCATTATATTTAAAGTGAAGATTTTTTCTTTTTGGTTCCTCCCTCCTTCCTCTTCCTCTTGCTTAAAAAACAAAACAAATGATGGCACTTCTTTATTCAACAAATTATGGATACGATCTTTTTTTTAGGAAGATGATTTTTTAAATACCAGACAATGTGGAGCTAACAGAAATCAAAGATGTATCTGCTTGGCTTTTCTCAGCACATATATACAACAATTGCTACCAAGGTTATACGGTGACTACAGTCTAAATATCCGCAGTGGAAGATTTTGCAGCTACTTCCCCCAAAGCAAAGTGTTTATTAATGGGGTCTATTAATTTTAATAAGCATTCTTCCATGGTCAAATATGCAACTTAGGCAATTAACTAGTTGTGGGCTTGGGCAAGTTAATTAATCTCTCTGAGCCTTGGTTTGTTCAACTATCTATCTTCTATCAGATATAACTAACAATATGTACCTTACACCACACAGGGCTGCTTTAAGAATTAAATGTAATCACATACAATAAAGTGGGGTGCAAATATTATTATTCTTATCAAATAAAGACAGCAGCATGAAAATGAGCTTGCTGCCATTCTGTGTGGCATTGGGTGATGACTCGACTCAAACGGAAGAATTTGCACTTACATACACTAAAAAGGGAAGGTTAATGTCAACAGTATTCCTCTTTGAAATAAATTAGCATTTGCATTTTGTGTGTTTAGCAGAAAGTCTCCATTTGAATTAATAAAGGCGGAAAGTTTCTTGAGAGACCCAATTATTACGTCCCAAATTTTTAAAACACATCCTAGCAACGAAAATAATGCAAAGCATGCTTTGCAAATGAATTTCAATATCCAGGGCCTGGGTAAAATATAAAGTTACGCCTGATAGCGATATTTTTTCCTATAATTTAAAGACAGGTGGCTGTACTGTTTTTTTAATGAACCAGATTTTTAAAAAAGAGTCTCTGCAGCTGTTCTCGTAACTTACCCAGTCTCATTTCTCAAAACAGCTCCTGATGTGTCTATTATATTCTGACCTCTTCTCTAAAAGAAAGGAGACACATTTTGGTAAAAACTTCACATTTTTTTTCCCAGTGTTTTTTTTCCCCCTTCTCTGCTCTACTTTTGTATGAGCACCATGTTTTAGAGAACCTTTCCTTCATTTTCCTGCTTCAAGTGAACTGGGATAAAAATGTAATTCATCATTCTATTGACTGTATTTAGATATAAATACAGAACTCTCGAGAAGTTTACAGTGGGGAAGGAAGATTTCAAAATTAGTTGGAGGATGCTGAGATCAGGGAAGAAGGATTTTTTAAAAACCTCACACACTTGAATTACTCATTCTTGACACATCTTTGTATGCATTTTGTAGGGGAGGAAGAAATATTCCTCTACCCTCTAGGTTCTTTGGCTAGTCTAAGAATTAAATGGACACAAGACAGAATAATAGGACAAAATCAAACAAGTTTAACAGCATGTATACATGGGAGAAGCCCAGGAAAACTGAGTAACTCGCCAAAATGGCCAAAGCCACCATCTTAAATACCATCTTCAGCTAAAGACAAAGGAGGATGTTGGGGGTAGTGGTGTGGGACTTCAAAGAGGAAGAAAGCAATTCACATAGAGATGGAAAAGCAAATGTTTGGTAGACAAATGTTTCCCATGCCTTGCAAAGACAATGGGACATGGAGAGGACTCTGATCAAATGGGCCTTACTAAGTTCCTCCCTGTCCACCACACCTAGTTCATCTTATGCTATAATTATCCATGGTGATAGCATCTTCCTGGGACAGGCCTTCTGTCTTAAATTCTTTTAGGCAGTTAGGGGGAAAGTCAAAGCTTCTTCCTGAGTCTTTCATTCTTAAAAATAATTAAACCAAAGAGACACATTTTGGGATGTCAAATTCTGTTCCCCCACAACTTGACGTAGAATGTGTGCATTCTATAGTTATATCCTGAATCAGTGTCGGTTGGGTACCCTGTATGGAGGCATAGTGCCCCTTGCTCTGTCCCTTTATTACCATCCGAATGAGCCCCTGGCACACTCTCCTCATCTCCTTCACCACCCACTGCACCTGAGAGGCCCAGGATCTTTCCTCTTCTCTTTCCAGGCCCTCCTCTCATTCACCACCATCCTATGCACAGGCGCCACCCCTGCCCTTCTGTGCAATTTCATAGCAGATGTTGGCCACACTTCTACCCTGTGCAGGTACTGTGCTGGAGGTCTCAGTTGAAAGCACAAGTCCAATTTGCAAGAACATGTCCCAGGTTATTCAAGAGTGGAAAAAACACAACTAAGACTCCCTCTCTCTCTCTTTCACACACACAGACACACGCATACACACACACAGTGACACACCAACCACCACCACCAAAATCCTCTCAGTCAATCCTGCCTTCAGTGGAACCAGCCGATGCAGGAGGGAACTGACCTATGAAGTGACAGAGTCCCTTCTATTTTCCTGAAATTACAAAATCCACCAGCAGAGGCGTGGGTCCAACAGTACCCAGCTAGCTGAGCTGGGCTGGACCGAGGATAGGAGGGAAGGAGATAGAGGCGCTGTGACAACCAGCTCATGCTGGCATTTTCCAACAGGAAGACCGGAAATACCAGTGGTTATGCGGTTTTTTCTGTTTTCTTCAAGGTGTAGTCATCAGGTTCCTCCGTCTTTTTAGGGAGCACTGGGTAGTGACATCTAGTGGTCCCTATTTAAATTACTCTTGGACTATAGTGCTGCTAAAAAAGAAAGGTAGCTTTCAGAAAACTCAGAGTTAATTGTAATTGCAACTGCAGCAACCATCGTATCCTAGACTTCTGCCACACTCACCTGGGGCAGGTGACTCCCCCCTCCACGCCTCCACCTCCTCACTGTAAACAGGGGTAAGGACGGTACTGAGCATGTGGGCTGTACGAGGATTGAAGGACGAAATGTATGCAAAGTGCTCAGAATGGCATGTGGTGCAAAGTGAGTGTTCAATTAGTATTAGCTTTGCATTATTTTCATTGGTAGAATGTATTTTAAAAATTTAGAACATTATAATTGGTGCTAATAATTGGTTAGCTACATTAGTATTCTGCTCCATTTGTCTTTGTCATAACATAAAAATAATATTTTTATGTACTTAGTGAAACTACATTAATTTTTACCCACAATGTTCTAGTACTGTTGACACAGCCAGGAAGATGTGCCTCATGGACCATGAAGCCTTACATGCCCTCAACATCACTCTGCATACCTTAAGGGATGTGGGGACCTCACCTTGAGAATGTCAGTGTTATCTCATGCCTGCCTGAAAGCCCAACCGTGGCCCACACTGCTCCAGGTTTATGTAGGAGATCTGAATGTGTTGGGTGGTGTAGGGGCAGAAACATTTTCTTCCTTTCTAGGTTCTTTGGCTGGTCTAATAAACTAATATAAGACTGACAAGAAAAACAAACAGAAGTTTAATAACATGTATACCTCCTGTATACATGAAAGTGACCCAGGAAAACTGAGTAATTCCCTGAAATGACCAAAACCATCACCCTAAATACCATCTTCAGCTAAAGACAAAAGAATATATTGGTGGTGGAGAATCAGTTATTGGAGGTTCCCAAAGAAAGCACAGTAAACAAGGGTAAGCTTGTTATGCACATTTAAGTCATTGCCTTCTCCATTGACAAGAGTTTCTAGAGATTTAGAGACTTCCTTCTCTTTCTGGTACAGAGAAGGAGACACACTTACATACAGAGATTTCATACATGTAAATGTCTCTTATAAAAGGGTAACTTTTACTCAGTTTTCAGAGTTTCTCCTGTGCCTGCAGTTTCTTAGAAATAACCAGCTTAAAACAATCCTTATGCTGAAGAGGTATACTTTGAAGTGACAAATTCTGCTCCCCTTCAGTGGGACATGCTCTATTCAATTTGCCATAGTCCACGCCACTCCCTGTTGCCTTGCACTAAGCCACTTCTACCATTTATGTTGCCTACTGGCTCTGAAAACACTTGAGTTTGATGCTCCCTATTTGGACACTAAAAGATAAAGTCCTTATCTCTTGTTCTGGAATTGAAGGCCTTTCATGGTCTGCCCTGCTAGTCATGCTTTATTCACATGAACACTTCATGCCAGGCACAATCATGCCAGCTGAATCGCTGTTCCCATTGTCAATCTATAAAAACAGAAACCAGTTTAAGAGGCAAAGCATATATTTGGGATCAAAGAACTGCAATTCAGGGAGTACAGGTTCAGGTACAAACCCAAATACTGTCCTGATTACAGGAGAGGGGCTCAGGGTTTTTATGAGGAAAAGGGAGGAAGATGAGGTAAGTTGTATCAAAGAAGAGTTCATTGGTAAATGAGCTAAGGCTAGGTTTGTACTTCACAGATGGGCCTGAGATTGGGTCATTAGGCAAAAGGTTAGACTTGTACTTCATTGATTGGCTAGTGATTCGGTCATTAGCAAAGTCCAATTTCATCAATCCTTACAAACAGGTTATTCTTGTCCCTACTGCCTTCTTGGAATGTTGGCAGTTTGCTCCAGTTTGGAAGATAAAGAAAACAAGATGTGCAAAGTAATTCTTCTGAAATGGCTGCTCTGGCTCTATTTTAATATAGCTCCACTCACGTCATCGTTCACACCATCCCGTCTTTGTATCTTTCCTTAGCCAGTTCCCACTATCTACCTAGAATGCCTCCCAACCTCTTTCCAGTGAAATCCTGCCTCCCCTCCAAGGCCCACCTTAAATTCCACCGACACCTTGGACCCGTCTACCTGACTGTTACAGCCTTCAGTAATCTCTTCTCTTTCTTAGTTTTGTCATCAATAAACAGGGCTAATAAGCTTCACAAGGTGGTGGCTGGAGGCTAAATGAGTTAATAAGCATTTTGTGCCTGGCATGTCACATGTGGTCCATAAATGAGGGCCTTACTGTTATCATTTTATCCTCATCACCTGACAACTCTACCACCCATTGTACTTTTTGTGCCTGTCTTTTTTTTAGCCATTTAAAAATTATGGTAAATACGCATAACATAAAAATTACCATTTTAACCATTTTTAAGTGTTCTGTTCAATTATATTAATTACATTCACATTGTTGTGCGACCATTACCACCACCCACCTCCAGAACTTCTTCACCTTCCACCCATTGTGGTGGAAACTTGTACCTATTAAACACTAACTCCCCAGAGCCTCCTCCCCTGAGATCCTGGCAACCACCATTTTACTTTGTCTCTGAATTTGGCTCCTCTAGGTACCTCATATAAATGGAATCATACAGTATTTATCCTTTTGTGACTTGCCTACTTCACTTGGCATAATGTCTGCAGAGTTCATCCATGTTGTAGCATGTGTCAGAATTTCCTTCATTTATAAGGCTGAATAATATCCCATTGTATGTATATACCACATTTTGTTTATCCATTCATTCATTGAGAGACATTTGAGTTGCTTTCAACTTTTGTGAATAATGTGAATGTGAATTGTGAATAATTCTGCTATGAACACGGGTGTACAAATATCTGTTCAAGTCCCTATTCTCAATTCTTTTGAGTTGAAGGGGTTCAGGCCTCCCCAGGATGAGCCACTTTGGCATGTGGAACTTTTGAAGCTAAAGGCAATTGAGACTTTGAGGGTTTGAGAAACTTTTACTTATCCTTTAAAAAATTTAAATTGGGAGCCTTGTCCATAAATCAGAGTTATTACCAGAAATAAATTTTTATGACCTATCTCTATGGCAGGGCAACCCTCTAATGACTGAACATCTGCTCTTCTTATCATCCTGTGAATTATTCTTCTCCCCTCTGAAGCCTCAGGCTCCTACCCCATTCCTCAGCCCAAGATGGCATCTATAGCTAGTTTTACCTTTTCGTCTCTCAACCTCTCATGTATGTGAGGTCTCTGACCCTATGATCCATGTGGGGTTCCCACACATATGCAGTTAAATTTGATTTTTTCCTATTACTCTCTCTTAATTTAATTCTTAGGCCAGCCAGAAGAACCTAGAGGGTAGAGGAAAAATTCTTCTTTCCCTACAGAATATATATCCAGAAGTAGAATTGCTGGCATATGATAATTCTATGATTAATTTTTCGATGAACCACTACATCATTTTCTAAAGAACACACAGCATTTTCTATTCTGACCACCAATGCACAAAGCTTCCAATTTCTCCACGTCCTCTCTGACACTAGTTATTTTTCTTCTTTTTTCAATAATAGCCATCTTAATGGTGTAAAGTGTCTATCATCTATTGTCTCAATCTCCATTTTGTACTTGACTTTTCACTCCCTTGTTTTGTTGTCTTTTTTTCCTAGCAGAATCACAAACTTCTTGATGGCAGAGATTATCACAGACGATTCATGTAACTCTCCCTCCCCTCCACCCCAGGCCCCTAGAGCTCCCACTGGCACCTAACATGGCACTCTGCACAAGTTCAGGGTCTTGATCCTCAAGGTGCGGCCCCCTGTGGCGCGGGCACACCTGGGAGCTTGTTAAAAATGCAGATTCTCAGGCCCCGCCCTGGAACTACTGAACCAGAATCTACATGTTAACAAGAGCTCCAGGGGTCTGCAGGCACATTAAGAGTTGAGCAGCACTCGGGTGGGAAAAGGCAATTTACCTTCATTCTGTCAATAGGTTCCAAGGCCTTCTCTTGTAGGTGCTCTATAAATGTTTGCTGATTGAAGGATTAATAAGGAAAATTAACAGCCCCGTTAACACCCACCATCAGGCATTTATCAAAAATGTGAAAAAGCATCCCTGAAATAGTAGCTCAAAGCAGGTTGAAAAATAGGGCAGAGAAAACTGTCAGAGCCAAGAGGAGTCTAAAGAGACATGACTAAATGGCGTGTGGCATCCTGGATGGGAACATGGGACAGAAAGAGGTCATTAGGCAAAACCTAAGAAATCCGAATAAGGTATGGACTTTGGTTCATAATAATGTATGAATACTGGTTCATTAATTGTGACAAATGTACCATCCTAACGGAAGACGTTAATAACAGAAGAAACAGTATGCAGGGTATATGGGAACTCGCTGTACTACTTTCACCATTTTTCTGTAGATCTAAAACTACTCTAAAATAAAAAGTTCCTTTAAAAGGGAGAGGCAGAAAATGGGCAGGACATCAAAATGACAGTTGTAGATGTGTAGGAAGTAACGTTTGTGTCGTTAATTTCCTGCTGTGAGATAGGCAGGTCCTCCAGGACCTTGTGTAATCAAGATGACACCCTTGCGGCCCCGAGGAAAGATGGGCTGAAGCTGGTTGTCGCTGAATCCGACATGGGCCCAGCCTCCCTCCGCCGGGCCAGGGACAGGCCTCTGCTATCTGACTGGCGACTCTTTCTCCTTGAGGGGAGCCACCTGCCATAAAGGCATCAAGAATCTAGGGTTAATGACACAGGACACTCTAAGAAATATTCCAGCACTACCTTATCTGCCTTTCCCGGGTTGAAATATACTTTTTTGAGATTAAAATTTAACTTATATCAATTCTTAGAAGAAAGTACTGATGTCAAGTCAGAAACCAAAGTCAAGTGCCATGGGGAGCTAAATTTCACTGACAGGCTACTAGGTTGAGGTGCTGCTGCTCACCCTTTCCATAAGCTCATTCTCTTTAACTGGAATGATTTCTTTCTCTCTTAGCCCCTCAAATAAGCTTCTTCATTCGATATGTCACATTTTGTTTATATCAAAACGTTGACCATAGCGAAGTAAGCACCATTAAAATCAATCTGTACAAAAACAATTAGTACAATTAGCAATAATAAGGATTACCGCTAGCATTTCTTCTCTTTACTCTATTTTCGATACTGTGTCACATGCTTTACATGTATGATCACGTTTCGTTCACTCTATAAACCAACCCTATGAGGCAGGTGCTGTTACATATGAGATACTTGTTAACATGAGATGCTTGTTACACATTTTCAACAGAACAGGAGACACAGGTTTAACAGCACATGAGGAAGGCTTTGAGACTTGAGATCATTTCAAGTTCAGTGTGACACAGAAGCGATATGGCTACCAAAAAGCTCATATAATATTATTCTGAATTAATAAAAGTATAATACCCAGAACAATGGGAAACAAACACTTACTGAGAACAGGTTATATATCACACACTGATGTTCAATACTTCATGTTATCGCTTTATTGCTCACGATACTCCTTAGATGAAGGAATTATTGTCCCTGTTTTACAAGATGAATAAACTTGAGACTCAGATTAGAAAACAGCACATGGGTCACACAGCCAGCAAGTGGCAGAACTGGATTCTGAGCCCAGGTGTATCTGATGGTCAAGCTTGTGTCCCTTCCATTAGGACCACTCTGCCCAGGCCAGGACAGCGACAGCCCAGCCACAGCTGGGGTCCTGCATTTATTCCAGGCCCAGCACTGTAAAACTTGAGGCCAAAGACCCAAGGGAACACAGTCCAAGGATAGCAACCAGAGGGAGGGGAAACTAAACCCATTTCCTGTGAGAAATGGTGAGAGAAGAAGCTTGGCCCCAGAGAAGACGTTACAGGAAGACGTGCTTGTTCCTCCACATATCTGAAGGGCTCCAGTATAGGGAAAAAACAGAACTTCTGGGTGATCAAAGAAGGCAGAACAAAGGCTAAAGAAGGCAAGACTAGAGGGCGACAGATTTAGGTTCAAGACAACGAAGAATGCAGAAGAGGAATTATTCCAGAAGTGTCATTCTCTCATGGGGTAGTGAGATCTGCATCCCTGCAGGTGAGAGGTCACAAATGATGTAGAGGAACAGTGATCCAGAACACCCCTCTAATTCTGAAACTCAAGACTCAGTTAGTCTAACACAGTTTAACCACATAGCCCACTGAACAGGATATACACAGGCCATGTGAGGATCACAAAAATATGTCTAATTCACACCAGATATATTGAAGTCTTTGTCAGCACTTCACGGACACCATTATGAATATTAAATGTCATCAAGCAGTAGGTACACAAAAATATCAGTGAGAGAATACTAGGTCGCAAAGAATGAATGTCTGAGCAGTATCTTCAGGCCTGGTGGGGCCCTAGTGAGCCACAGAGATGGAACTCCTGGGGATTCACATGCAGAGAGACCCTCATGAGAGGACCAGGAGTGTGCCCTGTGCACAAGGCCCTTCCGCAGATGACAAGTCCTCTTTGAACCTCTTCATGAAACCATTACCAAGGAATCAGCAAGAACGTGGGAGACATCTGTGTAATCACAAAGCCCTAGTAACTGCAGCAAGGAGGCTCCCCCTCCCGTTACTCATTACTGACAGGCTGCTCGTTTCCTTCGGAAGAATATCACACCTTTTGCCATCTTCCCGATTTTACTTCATATTATGAAATGCTTCTAGCCTCCTGGACCAATATGTCTCTTCCACTTGCTTCTCCATTTGTTCTGTAGGTAATTTCACTGGCTAAGCAAGTCACGCCTCCCCTAACTGGGTGGGAAAACACTACACTACCCTGTGAGACAATGGGATGTGGTGAGCATCATCAAGCCCTCCACGCAGATAGTGACCTTGACACATCAATCGTAGTTCATACGCTCAAAGAAGCAGGCAGGCTAGTGGTAGACCACTTAAGTTTTTCTCCTGGGGCAGTATCACGTGAAGAAAATGGTTCAGGCACAAATTCATGTAGAATTAGTCATGTATCTCCACCCACCCCCACAATTCGTATGGTGCCCCTTGGATCAGATATAGCTCATGAATGCCAATGAGCAACACCCCATGGTTCAAAAAAGTCTTTCTTGGGCCCAGTTTGAGTCTCTTTCTAGAGCTTTCTTCTTTCCGATAATTTGGGTGCAATCTAAAGAATCATAATTCCAAATCAATATAGAAAAACTACTATTGGAAAAATGTCTTGTTGGCCATTTTCATCTCTTGAAAGTCCTGTGCCTCAGAGAACCAATTACAAAAACACTTATCCAGTCACTATGTTCCACTATCAGAAATTAAAATGTTTAATTTAATTATCCAAAGTAATGTTAATCAAAAGGACAAAAACAAATGAAAGAGAAAGTGCTTTAACCTGAGGCTGAATACACTATCTTGTACAAAGAGCTCATTTGTCAAAACCACGAGACCAAGTCTCCTAGTTCTAGAGAGAAAAGAAGGCTAGACTTGGTGCTAAGAGACCTGGTTTTAGTGTCCATTCTGCCACTAAATGGCTACAAGGATTTCAGTAAGTCACAAAATCCTCATGTGTCATTTCACCAAGCTCAAAAAATCTGGATTTTACCATTATTCCCCACCATCAACAATGCTAAAAAAAAAAAATCTATTATTTCCAAGCTCTGATATCCCTGCTGTGGTAGACTTTATTGTCACAGGCGGTGCCATATACACAACCTGGCAGGGGGATTATACGTCCAGACATGAGATTTACTATGCACAATTAATTGTGAGCAGAAACGTGCGTCACTCCTGGAAAGAAGCTTTAAGAGCCAGCACACTCTCTTTTCTCGCCACCATAGGACTGACAACGTTTCAGACAGGGGCTATTCTGTGCACCCAGGTCCCAGAGTGAAGATGGCAGGGAGAGGAAGTACAGCAACCCTGCAATGGGCAGGAAACACGAATGAGAAATAAACAATTGTTGTCACAAACCACTGAGACTTTGGGGTGTGTTTGTTACCACAGCAAAACCTAGGCTATCCTCACCGACTCACACTTGCAGTTGCCAAGTTAGTTCGTGTCTACAAAAGATTTGGTCTTCATGATCACAAGCTCCAATTTTGGAACTGCTTCAGACAGGTATGTGCCAAAATACGTCTTTTACAAAAATTAGGCATTTACTCAAAAGCTTTAAGTTGCCGCTAAAAATAGATTGACTTGCTAACCTGGGAATTCGGTAACAGTTGTACTCTCCTCTTACTAATTACTACGGTATTAGTCAGAAAAGTCAGAAATACATAGTGCATCTGTTATGAGCAACAAAGCGAAACATTAGCTATTCATAGCAAAATGAGCACTTGAGGGAGGCTTGAGATTCTCATTCAGAGACACAGAAAAAATTTACGAATGTAGTACTACAACAATGTTAAAATTATTAATGGAAGATAAGTAAAAAGACAAAAGTTCCATTTAGAAAATGCTTTGCATAAACTATATATTCTATAACTAGAGAAGGAATGAAACTTGCTGCTTCTACTCTGAAGAGGCTTCTAAGATCCTATTTTGAATTCACGTTGCCTTAGAAACCAGTAGAATTCTGGATGGGATTCCATCATAATTGCTGCATAATTTGTGCACACGGAAGAACCACATCTCACTGTCTCAACTTAAAACAAAGCCACAACTTGGGTTTGAATCCTTTGATGAGTTTCACAATTTGAGGTTAAAACATTTATTAAAAAATCAAGGCTTGTGACAGTGGATACTCCTTCAAACTTAGATATTTTACTTTCAAAGAGGCAGGAGTAACTGTCAACACGACCAGGACCTACAGTTATGCTATTTGAAGCTAAGTCATGATATGTCACTCATGGTACCAGACAAGCACATCTGTGTATGCATGCTCAGGCATGAGGGACGTTGGGGAAGATTTTTTTTTTAATTTTTTTTTCGGATGTACTTCATATTTCGAATTCTGTGTACATCACATCATGTTCACCACCCGAACACTAATTATAGTGCATCCCCTCACATGTGAGCCTAATCACCACTTTTGCCCTCCCCCCTCCCCTCTTCCCCAATGGTAACCACCAGTCCAATCTCCAATGCTATGTGTTTGTTTTTGGCATTGTTTTTATCTTCTGCTTATGATTGAGATTATATAGTATTTGACTTTCTCCCTCCGACTTATTTCACTCAGCGTAATACCCTCAAGGTCCATCCATGTTGTCACAAATGGCAGGATTTCGTCATTTCTTATGGCTGAGTAGTAGTCCATCGTGTATAAATACCACATCTTCTTTATCCATTCGTCCCTTGATGGGCACATAGGTTGCTTCCATGTCTTGGCTATTGTGTATAATGCTGCAATGAACATAGGGGTGCAAGTATCTTTATGCCTTTGTGTTTTCAAGTTCTTTGGATAAATACCCAGCAGTGGGATAGCTGGATCATATGGTAGATCTATTCTTAATTTTCTGAGGATACTCCATACTGCTTTCCATAGTGGCTGCACCAGTTTGCACTGCCACCAGCAGTGAACAAGGGTTCCCTTCTCTCTACATCCTCTCCAACAGGGGAAGATATTTTTATGTACAGCAGAAATCACTGGGCTTTGGATAAAAAATAAAAACTGTGATACAGCCACTATACAAAAATATGTAGCAATAACAGCTAACATTTATTGATTGTAATTCTGGTTGTATATTAATGCAACAACCTTATAAGGTAGGTGCTATTAGCATCTCCATTTTATAGATGGGTAAACTGAGGCACAATGAGTTTACACACGTTGCCCAACATCATACAGTAGTTAGAAGTAGAATTGGAATTTGAAGCCAGGCAGCCTGGCTCCATAGTCTGCACTTTTAATCACTAGGCTTTCCTGCCTCTTTGAGCATCTCAGAAATGTGCAACTACCAATATAAGACAAGCTGAGCTCAGATTAAGCACACAGGCAGAATATCCATTCCAATAGTTCTCAAGCTCTAGGGCACACAAATAGCTGGAGTTGCTTAATGAAAATGCATATTCTTGGGCTCCCGATCCACAAATTCTGATTCAACACATCAGGGGTGAAATCTGTGCACCTGAATTCCTGAATTTTCTTTTTCCTTTTTTTTTTTTTACAACGCAACCATTAAATATAGCGTTTATTTTATTGTTACGGGACAAAAGCCAGAATTCTAAATGTGTAACAGTGTGATCCCACTTACATAAACATGCATATAGACATAAGCACATAGAAACAAATATTAAAAGTAAATATGTCCAAGTTCTCTCTAGGTTATATAATACAGGTTATTTTTGTTTTCCTTTGGAGGTCTTTCAGTATTTTCCAAATTTTCTACAATAAGTACGAATTACTATATAAATTATATTTGGATATTGAAAAATGAAATAAACATTTTAATTGCAAATATTTAGAGAGAGCTTTCCACAGAAAGGGAAGATGATCCTCATTCTGGGCTGCCCAGTGACAGAGCCTTACTTCCCCAGACATGAGCACGTTTCTCTTCTATACCTTGTCACTGTTGTGGCACTAAAGATGACGTACAGGATTGTTCCCTCCACATTTTCTCGTCCGTGAGAAATGACTTTTAGAAGTCGTTTCATTATTGTTTTCTCCATAAGAAGGTATTTATAAGAAGAGTAAATGTCAACTTTATTTTGGGTCTTGATTCTTCCAGAAGGCCTAAATTCCATGGAATATAGAACCTAACTCCTTTTTCCTATCTTCTCCACTCTCCCTCTCCATCCCCACCCATGTGTGTGTCTCTCTCTCTCCATCTCCATCTGAATCTCTCTCCATCTATGTGTGTGTACGTGTGTCTGTCTGCCTATCTGTCTCTCTTTTATAATGTGCAGGCATGCCTCTTAAATACTGTCCTCAGAGACCAAGATGGTAGCATTTTCTTTGATTTCTTCTGTTCTTTACACAATGTCCACAGTAGCACCCTCTATTGAAAAATGATTTAGAGGTTTCGAACATACAGCTTACTTTCAGTTGCACTTTTAGGATATTTACAAGTGTCATAGTGAGACGCATGTACCTGCATTTGAATAGCACCACTAGTGATCCTGACGCAGGTGTTCTGCAGGCCCCATTTTGAACAATTCTGATCTATTCAAATTCAGCTGAAGAAGGTGCAGACAGGTGGGACAGGTGGAAAGGAAGAAGGAGGCAGGAGAAACAAAGTTCAAAAGTACAAACATTCAACGAAGCACTGAGGCCTGGGAACATCAGTGCTGAGACCAGGAGCCCTCCAGACAGCTGGATGAAGGGCTATTTGTCAGAACATGGTAAGAAGTCATTTTCCTCATGTTGAGCCATCCAAAAACAAAAAAGAAGGGGAGTCAATGATTTATTATATTTTGCATACTATTTTCAAAGGACAATGATATCAAATATTCAAGGAATCTTTCTACTTGAAACTATAAAAATCTGGATTCTTAAAAACTGGCATGTGGGGCCGGCCCAGTGGCACAGCGGTTAAGTGCAGGTGTACCGCTTCGGCGACCCAGGGTTCACCAGTTCAGATCCCGGATGCAGACATGGCACCACTTGGTGAGCCATGCTGTGGTAGGCGTCCCACATATAAAGTAGAGGAAGATGAGCATGGATGTTAGCTCAGGGCCAGCCTTCCTCAGCAAAAAGAGGAGGATTGGCAGCAGATGTTAGCTCAGGGCCAGCCTTCCTCAGCAAAAAGAGGAGGATTGGCAGCAGATGTCAGCTCAGGGCTAATCTTCCTCAAAAAAAAAAAAAAAAAAAAAAGCTGGCATGTGACCATTCTCTCTCTCAGGCTAGAGAGCTGCTAAGCAATTTATTGGTGATGATAATAGTGAAGATAAGTGAAGATAAGTGGGAAAGAGCTGGTTGATAGTTTAGGATCTGAGTTTGGGAGAGAAGGATATACATATCATAATATGTTTTGTCCTATGCTGCCTGGAAAACATACATTGCATTGACAACAGCACAATGAGCAGACTTTTAAGTTGAACAAAGACTCATGTTGCATGAGGGCTTGAACTTGGGAGTATTTTTGATGAGAGTGCAGACTTTTTAGGACACTTACTCAGATGATAAATTTCAACCAGACTGCTTTTCTTTCAGTAAAATTGGATGATAGAAGTTATTTCAGATTACTTCTGGTTACCTCTATGCCTTGGGAATATGATTTTATATATAAGCATCTTTTCGATCCCACTTTTACTCTTGATGGCCAATTAGAATTAACTCAAAAAGTTAGATGTACATGTGTGTAAGATAAGAGAGACAGCAAAGTGAAGGAAAATTATTCTCAGACTTTGAGCTCCCTATATCTAGCAGCAATGGCACAATATAGTTCCTCAGTACATGTTTAATGGGTAGATAGATGAGTGCATGGGTGGATGGGTAAATGAACAGGTGGGTGACTGGAAGGATGAATAGATAAATAGACAAATGAATGAAAAGTTTTTCTGACAATACAGAAGATGGTACCTCTCCAGCAAAAAAATATTGAGAATAATGGTTAAAACAGGTTAAAATGACAAGTGAACTGAATATAGCTAGATGACAACCAAATATATATGTATATGTGCATGCACGTGTATATATGTACTTATGCAAAAGACCAAGAATGGAGGTACTCCTCACTAAAGTTAGTTTTCTCCTTCTTTTCTCTTACTGTTCTGGAAATGTCAAACAACTCACACAGCTACTGTAAGACAGGTCAGAAGACCCTGTCATGGAAATACAGTCCAAGTCAGCTGTACATGTGGCTGGTTAAAGGAGCAAGAGGGATCCTTCGACTAAGAGGCTGGGAGCTGAGAGCGTAAAGGGGGTCCAGGCAGTGGATGAGGTCCTAAAAAACTGAGGGAAAAATCACGGTGCTTCTGTTTGTCTCCAACTCAAGGTTTTTAATCCTGCAGCATACAGTACTGACTCATATCCACCCTCAAGTCAAAGTCTCTAGAGCTTAGAGGTCCTGGTCCTGTTTATTCTAAGCCCTATTCTTTTGGAAAAGGAGAGCCTTCTCAGACTGAGAGGTACCCAGCAGTTCCATGTGAGATGCTAGGGCCGTGACAGTTTAACCGAGAGAGAGGGTCAGGCATTTCTGTGTCCATCTAGGTTTGGGTGGGATCAAGACAGTGAGCGGCATTCTTCGTACCCTCCTAGAGTGTCTCCTATTTGGGGCACCCAAGTAAGAACTGCTTAGGACTTAGGAGCGGAGAGAGGGAGCTATCTCCCTATTGTTTTGACAAAATAATAGAAATAGAGACTAAAAATGGCCCCAGAAACTGTCCTTGTGACTGTAACCTTCCAATGTTGTAAGTATTCTGGTTTCCTCTGATGGATATCCCTCTTGATTCCAAACGCAAGGAGAAAACAGAGTGCCTCCCTTTAAAGAGAAAGCTTAAGCCATGATACATATGTTGTACTAGAGAAAACAAAAGCTTGTACAACAGGTCTAACCAAGCAGCAATAAGGAAACAGCAACTAAAGAAGTCATTATACAAATGAGATTCCAAACTTCATCTAGGAATGAGTGGGAAAGTAAGAATATCAGTTAAACTTAAAAGAAAAAACATTTGGACATGACATCGAAAGAGAAGCAAGATAAAGAGATGAACTCTGGGCAATGAAACATCTTAGCAACACCCAGCGACATAAGTCTTAGCCACTATGGTGTGTAATACACAGTGACAATGTTTCGACATCAGACATTGCTGCCTGTTGAACAAGAGCCTTTTCAAAAAGGGGAATGGTCTTGTTTGGAAGGACATTTCTAGGTGACCAATGAGCTGTGCTTATTTGGATGGTAGCATCAACAAAACATCTGTAATTTTCGCCTCCCAAAGACACTTTAGGGAAAGTAAAATGATTTGGGAGTATTCAGCACATGAACAAATAAGTTTGCCCAAAGAAAATGTAGGATGAGAGGGTGATCAGGTTATAACTCTGGAGAGCTCTAACAACTAAAAGCCAAGTAGTTAAAGAGGAGCCAGCTAAGGAAAGAGAAAAAGTAGTAAGGGGGGTTGCAATACTGACAAGACAGAGGAACGTCTCAGAAGTCAAGGGTGAGGAGAGTTTTCAGAAAGATGAAATGCCCTGGAGAGGATAAGTAGCATTCTATGAAGTCTTAGAAATTGGCAGTGAAGCCATGATGCCTTCTCAGAGAGTATTTCAGAATAGAGTGATGGGGGCAAGCAGCCAAATGCTCCTGTCTGAGAAGTAAATTAGACAGGAAGCAATAAAGGCAGCAAATAAAAGGTGGCTCTACCAGGACGTTTGACAGTGAAGGAAGGAGAGAAAGATTCAGCAGGAGCTTGAGGAAATTGTAGGGAGCTGGTGATTTTCTGTTTTTATCCTTGCTTTGATTTCAGAATGAGGTATATTAAGTACTACTGCAGCCAAAAGAGATGCTCTCAGAGGGTAGGGGGAGACTGAAGGTCAAGAGCATAACCAACGGTAATAATTAACAGAGGAAGATGCGCTAACGGGGTCAGAGGTTTGTTGAGAACGCTCCTGGAGGAGGGAACCCTGCAAAGGAAAGCATACGGCATTTCCTCGACTGAAACAGTTCTGGAAGGAGGCAAACGCCCAAAGTGAGCACCTTAAATGTGTTTCATATAAATGCACATATTTAATCCTCCACCTGCATCTGTGGCTTGCCCTCAAAAAGCACAAAATAACCCTGAGACACTAAAACAATTTTTTTCAAATTATGTTCATACCTTCTGCTTTAGTAAGCAGAAAAATACATAATCCATTTTAGAATGATCTCAAACAAAATAAAATTAGAGATTGGCACTTAACAGGTTAAAACTTCAAGTAAGGAGACACGCTACCCTTCAGACAGCCAAAGTCTGATTAATGAATCGGGGTGTTAACTACAACGACCCATCCTCCCTCAACATTCGATTCACCTAGAACTATCATTAGGCTACCAGTAACATCAAGGTGAATATGAAAACAGTTTTCTTCAGTAAATGCTGTCAAAATTTAGAAGAATTTTGACATCCTTTCTAAATATTAAAGCAGTGCCTATTTTCCCTCCTCGTACATTTGTTTGTGAATCAGTGATGTTTTATCAAGTATAAAAATATCATCTGATCTAAAGACTTCACAGAATTAGAAAGAATACACTTGGAACTGTACAGTGAATCTTGAAAGAAAGAACTAAAAAGCTAGAAGTAACCCGATGTTTCTTTTCTCACTCTTTCCTTCTTCACTTCTCACCTTTTACTCATAGAAGGAACACAGCTTATTCTTTTACCATACTGAACATTGGCTTTTTACATTTTGTCTTCCTCCAGAAGAGATTTTCTCTAGTAGAATATGCCTTTCAAGTTAAGGCTGTGTTCCTTCAAGAAGTAGAAGTCCCTTATCGCCACACGTGTCACTTTGATCCAGTATCCAACGTCCCACAACAAAGCACATTACAGACAAGTTTCCTCACAACTGTAGTGGCTGCGCCTGAGTCCACCACATAAAATTCAAGGAGATGAAGGCGCTCTCACAGCTCCTCTCTTCAGCAACCTGCTTGTTACTTGACTCTGTCCCCTCCAACCACCTCTGCATCACCTTCATCTCAATACACACCACTCAAACCACTACTCTCATTTTAACTCCTACAAATAAACCCAGTTTGTTTAGTTTTTCGCCATTCATTATACTCCGAGTGAAGGGCAGAGATGAATCACACAGTCCATGGCTGTTAAAGAGAAGTGGTGGAGGAAATGTGAAACCAGTAACTATTTCACAAAGAACACAATCAATGGCTCAAATCATACAAAAGCAAAGTGTTTCAAAGTCCTTTGCGAAAAGCAATTAATTCAGTCCAAGTACACTGTAAACACATGAACAACAATCAAGAATTACATCCATTGCTACAATTTTTCTAAAACCTCCTGGTTTTATTAAGTCGAATAAGAAGTGCAATATTCCTTTCCAAAGAGATGTCATAGATTTCTTTAATATACTTGATTTGTGTATATGAAAGCATGGATTTTATTTTAATGATCTGCAATCTCTACATTTGCTTCAGTCCTCCTTACAGAGTCACATAATTTGACATTCGGTATGATCTTGCCTTAACGGAATAACATGAAGCCAAAGAATTATAGAAAGCCCAATGTTCTACCAGGATCCACAGCACTCCATCACCTACAATGCTGTTGCCATGACTCCCCTATTAGATCATGTACAGACCTCACAACTGTAATCATTAGGACCCAGGTGATCAGGGCAAAGGAATTTAGGGCTGTTTTGAGGTTGCTTGAGTTTCTATTTCTTGACAATGTCTGCACTTGGAAAAGTTGAGGAGGTCCAAGAGAAATGAAACTGAAATAAGTTTGGACAAAAAAAATGAAAAGAGAATGGAGTTTGATAAAGGCCACTATGTGGATGGGATGGGTAGAGTACTGGCATTTAATATTAATTCCTGGGATTAACTTTTAAATTGCTTTCCTCCACCAAAGTAGTTGGTTATCTATTTTGACAAACAAATTAAGTGTACAACTCAAAGAACTGAAAGGACTTCTGCTATCACAAAGCCAAGAAGAGAACCTCTAAAAGCACAGATAAGTCACCCTGTTCCCTAGAGACACACACGTCTGTTCATCATGGTGACAACTGATATTTAAGATGAAGAAGTACAACAAATGGATCATGATGGGATGCATAAAATGTCAGGAACACTCTAACGTGTCTAGTTTAAGAACCAATTGTTTACCAGTTCAAGGGGAATTGAAAAAAACCACAAAGTGGCTAAAAATGAATATTTGTAGACACTAATTTTGTGATTCTTTCGCTTATGATGGCTACTTTTCACCATGTTTGCTTGTCTACTACTTTTATATTTAAGCAGCTTCCATAGGCTTTTTACATAAAGGACATTGTAGTTTTCTTATTGGATAGTCCTAAAAATGTCATTAAAAGATTTATATGCTATTTTAGCTCTGAACTGTGAAATAAAGAGGTGAGGAATACTTGCCTCAATCGTTGCTTATTAATTTAGCACACCAACTCTGACAGGCATTGTTGCATCTTTCCCCACAAGCATATCATTACACAATTAAGGGGTGCTACACCCTCAGTGACCTGTCATTGCAACAATATGGTAGGAAGTACTCATTCAGAAATTGCAAAACCAGAAATCTAAAACCCAATATGAACTTTAAACCAATTGGTCATTTGGGCTAAATTATTTGCAACCAGTAGATTCTTTATTGCTAGACCAGTAAGCAAATTCTGAATTTTACTATTCTTCCAAACCTACCCCACCTCTAAAATCTTTACTTTCATTTGTACAACTTAGGTATGATGACTTTACTGAAAACACGAAATGGTTCAAAAGAACTTTCTCTTTCACACCATAAATAGGGCAAGCTTCAGAGCTGAGAGCCTGAGAATGGTGCAGTAGGAACCAAGAAAGACAAGGATATTTTCTCCAAATCTCCCAAATTGTCTACTGCAATCTACCTTGTTCCAGATACGAGCACAAACGTGATTCTTTCGTTGCTAGCCCTCTGCTTGTATTGTAAGCATATGAAAAAACAGAAATGAGAAATATACTCATTGTGCCTTAAGTGCAAAGGAAGTTGTGGTAAAAGGAAAAGACTGATTGCTCAAGGGCCAGATTAAGTTAGAAATCCAGGTCTCTGGAACATTCCAAATGCTCTACAAGGTGCAGAAAATATTTTGTTATTGTGACAAAAGAACTTCTCGTGTAATAGGAAAATAAACTTCAGGAAATTGAACTGCAAATAAGCCATTGTTTCAATCATCAAAATCGAATATACTGTAGTTTTAAAAGAATAGTGCCCCCATGTGGTTTTTAACAACATTTCAGAAAATGTTCACCATTGTCTCACAAGTCACACTCGTTATACCGTGAAACAGTGCATTTTTCTTTTGTGCATTTTTTGTTCACATTTGTTTTTAAATGTGATTATAGTTGTGCCTAGAGCATTGTAGAAAAATGTAAGTACATGCAAAGAACTGTGTTTATAGCACGTGTTGTTCCATCTATCTCCATGCTCAGCAAAGAGAAGGATGTGAAGATAGAATGTGCAAAGGGCACCTGCTGCAGGTGCTAACGCAGCTGCCGCCTCTGGAGGAAGCAAGGCCAGGCCACCTGGGCCTCTCCCCAAGTGCCCAGAGAGATTCCTGGGAGCTATCCAAAGCGAACTTCCGTATCTACCCTCCTACCTCCAACAGGTCCAAGTGCCCTGCTTTTTCTCCTGTTGTTGTGAGCAAACTGCCCAAGCTCCCTACAAGACTAGCGCCTCCAGTCGTGCACTGACTCCGACTCAAGGACTGGGCTCCGGCAATTCCCCCTCTTCTCTCCTGCATCATCAGTTTCTCCTTTCCATTGGATTATTCCCACCAGCATTGACAGATGGACACACAATCATAAAAACCCTCTCTTGGTCCCAACTTCTCCCTCTAATTAGCTCCCCATTTCTCCACTCCCTTTCGCTGCCACACTCCCTGAAAGAGTTGCCGACATTAACTGATTCCAATTTCAATCTTCCCACATTCTCTCTTGAATCCATTCCAAAAAGGCTTTACTGCCCACCGCTCTACCAAAGCTGGTCTTACGGAGGTCACCAATGACCTCCATGTGGTTAAATCCATTGGTGAATCTCAGGCTCATCTAACTTGACCCATAGAGAGCATTTGACATAATTAGCATTCTTTCTTCCTTTGAATCCTTCCTTCCAGTGGCTTCCAGGCATCCCCTCCTACTTTTCTGGCCACTTCTTCATCTCCTTTGCTGGATGTTCATCTTCCCACCCTCTAAACCAATGGTTCCCAACCCCAGTTGTATTAGAATCACCCAGGAAGCTTTTAAAAGATAGAGACACCAGAGCCCACTCTCAATGATTCTGATTTCATTCGTCAGGGCGGGCGGGGGTTCCAGGAATGGGTGGGCTATTAGATTGCCCCGGGTGATTCTGATGTTCATCCAGGATTGAGGATCACTGCTCTAAATGCTAGAATGCCCCAAGGCTCATTCCCAGACTTCTTCTCTTTCTGTCCACACTCACTCTGGGAGAGCTCAACACCCAGTCTCATGGCTTTAAATACCTTTTAAAAGCCGATGTCTTTCTTTGGGTTCATTTGAAAGCAGAGTTAAAGACTTGGGTGCAGGGAGTTTATTTGGAACATGATCCCATTAATCAGGAGTGAAGCAGTGGGGAGAATAAGAAAGGATGAGGAAAGGCCCATATAAATGTGCATTTTCAGGGTCACTGCTATGGGCAACAGGGGCTGGATTCTGCTGGGCCCCTTGAAAAGTGTATAGAACACACTCCGCCACCACCACCAGGATGCTGAAGCGTTTCCCCACTTGCTTCACTTCCCATTGACACAGAGTTTCCCTGCAGGCATTAACTCCCTCCCACTTCTACCCTGTGCTTAGCTTCAGAAAACGGCCAGGCAGCAGAAAATGAAGAGATATACACTTTGCACTTGAAGTGAGTCTGAGCTCAAAGCAATCTGCCTAATGCAGCTGTGGCAGATATCAAAGGTGGGCCAACTGGTACTCAAGGTAGGGGCCACATCTGATGCCTTCAAACTGTATATATCTAACCCTAACCTTCCCCTGAACTCCAGACTCACATAACCAACTTGGACTTTTAATAAGCATCTCAAACTCATCACATCCGAAACCAAGTTCCTGATCTACTCACTTCCCCCACAAACCTGCTCCTCCTCTGATCTTCGAAAAGTGGCAACCCCATTCTTCCAGTTGCTCAGGTCAAAAACCTTCAAAGTCATCCTCAATTCCTTACTTTCTCTCACTCCCCACATTCAATCCATCAGCAAATTCTATTGACTCTACCTTTAAAATACATGCAGAATATGACCACTTCTCACCACCTCCACTTCCCTGGTCCAAGCCATTATCATCTCTTGCCTGAATTATTGCTATAGCCCCTGACTGGTGTCTCTCCTTCCACACACACCACTTTTCCCTTTAAATCTACTCTCAACTGAGCAGCCAGAGAGATCCTGTGAAAAAGTAAAAAAGAGCACGTAACTCCTCTGTTCCAAACTTCACAATGGCTTCCCTTCTCACTGAATAAAAGTCAAGGCATGACATGACTTGGCCCCTTATGACCTCTTAGATCACATATGCTACGAGCCCTTTGCTCCTCAAACATACCAGGCACAATTATGCCTCCAGGCATTTGTACTTGCTTGGAACCCTCTTTTCCCAGTTAACCACTTGCCTCCCTCTCTCATCTCCTTCACACCTTTACTTATAAATGTCATATTCTTAGTGAGGTCTTTTTCTGCCCAACCCTATTTAAAACCGCAACTCTTTTCTGATCATACTTTATTTTTCTTCTCAACATTTATCACACTCTAACATAGTATGTGTTTTTCTTATTTGTTTATTTTCAGTCTCTCCTACTGGAAGTTAAACTCCATGAGGGCAGGGATTTGGCTCCATTTTGCTCATTCCTTGCTGATCCCCAGCACCTAGAATAGTGCCTGGCTTACAGCAGCACTCAGTAAATAGGAGGTGAATGAATGAATGGGAAAACCAATAATTATAATAATAATTCTTACTGAGTATTTTCCATATACCAAGCATTACCATGCACTTTCACGTATTAAGTCAGTCAAGCCTCACACCAGCGTAAGAGCTAAGTTCTATTATTATCTCCATGTTACGTATGAGAAAATGTATGCAGAGAACTGTTGAGTAAATTGTCAAAGTCATACAATTACTAAGCAGCCCAGATATAAACCTAAGTGTATCTCATCCCAAAGTGTAGGCTCTTAACCACCAGACAATACTGAGGCTAATTGTTAATCCCCAAGATTAATCACTTCTCCAAATCTTTAGGGGAACAAATGCCAAGGTGACAATGATGCCAGTGTAGATGAACTCACTGTGAGAAACAAGAGTCTACTCAGTGACTTGGGGGCCACAGATGAGAAGGAATTAGAGGAGAACATCACAAGGGGGAAGAGTCAGAGATGTGGCTGGTCATCAGGTAGTGGATCCATGCAAGCCACAGCATTCTTTCAGCAAGTACCCATGGAGAGCCTCACACTGCTCAGCACAAATCTCTGTGCTGGAAACTGGATGGTGCACAAATCAGACCTAAAGCCCTTATAATCTAGTGGTGGAAACAACAATCAGACAAATAAACTTTTAATACCAAATCAGGTAGTGCCAAGTGGTGGTCAGAGAAAGCCTCTCAGAGATGGGCTGTAATAAAGGGGCTGCCTCCAGTTCTGATGTTGGACTGATGACAGCTTTCATAACCGGCATCCCTCTTTCTTGCCCTCTTGAGCCACATCAGGTGAAGCTGGGAGGAAAGCAGTGTGCTACCTCCTTCGGCTCTGGTTGGGAAGCTCAGAGTACACATCTCGATGCCAGCCCACACCCCTCACCATCATAAAATCCAAAGCCAGTTAATTGCCCCTCCCTGCTCTCTCAAGCCATTTTCAGACCTGTGTGGGCACCCGGCCTACTCTCCACAGAGAGCCTCAATTTGTGAGTAATAAATCTCTTCACACCCTCTTCATGCATGTGTGGCACCATCAGTCTCAACATCAGAACCAAATTTTGGATCCTCTCCTCCAGACCGGAGCAACCACTAGACACGGGTCATCTGAGCCAAGACCTAAAGGAAGGGAAGGAATGAGGGAAGAGCAAATGAGGGTGTAGCCCTTAATCTTCTTCAAATGGAAATAAGTCAGTTAGGACTGGGAATTCCAGAGATTCCAATGGCGGATGCCAAACCAAAGAGTTACTGATTCGTTGGCTGTTATTATAACCTCCAGACCAGCAAAGGGCACAACTGAGAAAAGCTGCATAACAAAATTAAAGCTACCCAAAACATATAAATGGAACATGAACAAGCACTTCACTGTGACCCAGATTCATACCTGCCCTGCGTGAATCAAGACACATTCTCCTGACACCCAACAACGCCTCCTGTTCTCTAACACAGAACGGCCCAAGCCTTATCCCTGTCCTCATTGACTTAACCTGTTCTTCTGTGGCCTACAGGCAAACCACGCTCCACCTGCACCTTTGAATAGTTAACCCACATGATTTCCAGATAATGATGCAATCATTTCATCATCATCATGCAATCCATATAACCCTATCATTTCTATTTGTCTTGTTGTGAAAGAAGCAGAAGAGAGTATTATTTTAATTTGTTCTCCTTGGCATCCAACAAAGACTGAGACTAAATGAGCAATCTGTTGGTCAAAAACATTTCACGCGTAACCACGTGGGGAACAGCTTGCAGCGAGCTTTGGGGGAGTCACAGGAAAGGAGAAGTAGATCCTTCCAGTTAGTGCTTAAGATCTAATAAGCAATAGGGAACTCACGCAAAGGATATTGGCAAGAAAAAAGCATATACATAAAAATGTACCAAAAAGGGCTAGGGATGGGAACAAAGGAGAGGTTTGTTCAAGAAGGTTTAATAGAGGATGGCACCAAGCAGCTTTGAGGAGAAAAATCCAAGTCGTTTGGGGGAGAATATTCTATCCAAGAAAAACAGATGAAGGCTGAGAAGGTGGACTGTGTTGGTGACGAGGAAGCAAAGGCACGCATCATGAGGTGAGTAAAGAGGAAAGCACAGAAAAGGGTGCGCTGAGGAGAGAACCCTCAAACCCAAGTTCAAGATGCTGCATTTTCTTTCAGAGGCAACTCTGAGCACTCTCCCTTCTGAGACGGAGACTGACGTCCAACAAGACCCAGGGGAGATGGCTCATTCACTGCCCAGCCTCGCATCAGGTGAAGACAAGGAGGGACAAGGAAGCAGGTAGAGCAGGCCCGGACAAGGGCACTGGGGTAGACAACAGGTGTTGCCATGGGGTAACAAGATACTTCACAGATGAAGACATAAGAACATAGGGAGAAACTCCTTGTCTGAAAGCACAAGAGGACCAAAAGGAAGGGTGACCAACCATCCTGGAACTGTCTTGATTTCAGCATCTAACATCCCTCCCACCCCCTCAGTCCTCAGGACAGTTGGTCATTCCACAAAGGACACCTCACAAATTATAAATCCGAGCAAGTAATGGATATAATCATCATAATGAGGTAAGGACGGCATAAAAGTCTGAGGGTGAACCAGGATTTAAATTGTACTCAAATGTTACATGTGACATGCAGTTCAGCTTGATAAGAGGATATTCCAGAAACTGGAAACACGGGACACTGAGGATGAGAAAGAGCGTGCAGGCGAGTGACTTGTTATTTCTTTTCCTCCTGACCTTCTGCCATTGACAGATGCTGCTTCTGTACTGTGGACCCCACGGTGGCCTCCTGACCAGGGGCTTTGCCCAAAGGCCTGGGACTGGGCAGGGACGATTCACAGACAGCTCAGGTCTCCTCATCCTTAATCCCGGGCTTCCTCCCCTCCGGGTTAGCCCCTCCTGGTGGCTCCTCACCCTCAGGTGGCAGAGTCCAGAGAGCTTCCCAGGCACCAGAGGAGAGTTGGGGCACTCTGGGAAACCCTGAAGGGAGAGAATGGTAGAGAATTGGGCCATAGGCAAAGAAAAGAGGAGAATGCTTTAGTAATCATCCACTTTTGAAAATGGATACTTCCCTCTGTACGAAAAATCTGTCCTTTCTATCCACGCCCAGCTCTCTAGAAGGTGAACACCGTGAGGACGGACGGTCTTGCACAGCCAGGGGCTTGAAGCGTTGCAGCCCCGTGTCTTGCTTTAACTGAGACTCAGCTAGGGAGAGCAAACTCCCTCAGTCATATTCAGTCAAGCGCAGAGTGCAGCACAGCCTTGGTGATTCAAGTGTCTGGATCCCCCAAGGTGGGAAAATGTGGCGAAAAAGGGAAAAGAAAAAAGGAACAGAGGCACACGACCAAGTCTGATTTTTCAGACCTTCTGTTAAAACTGCCCAGCAGATGGTTTCAAAATATAGATCCAGAGACTGTGAGGGCTGGAAGGAATCCTCTTCTCACTAGTCCAGAATCTTTGTTCCACAGACAAGGAGCAGGCCGAGGGAGGGAAAGGACGGACTCAGGCCACGCAGCCAGCAAGGGGCAGAAGCCAGGTCTCCTGGTATCCGTTTAGCATTCTCTCCTTTAAAGCACAATGGACCAAAGCAGATTTTGCAGCCCACAGAAACCAACAACTGACTTACTGACTTGCAACTCATTTAACCCCTCAACTACTGAAGATGACGCATCTATCTCTGGGAGTCATGACTTTAAGAATGCTGTAATTAATCTCAAATTCCTTAAGGACAGCAAATAAGGACTATGCTTTAACCCTTGAAGCATTGTAAAATTGTAATAAAACAATTTTTAATAATAGGGAATTCAAAAACCTAAATGCTTTTTCACTTAATGCATTTCCTCCTGCCAGAGAAGATCTCCATGTACTTTATATCTTTCCACCTTTAAAAGTTTTTGGTATTTCTGCTGGAGGATTAATAAGCAGGTTAGATAATAACAGCGAGCACTGATCTCTGGGTTTACTCATTTAATCCTCACAACACTGAAGTAGAGCCACTATTATCCTCTCTACAGATGAGAAAACTGAGGCAGCAAAGTTTGACCAAGGTACCAGCTAGTGGACAGCATCACGATTTGAACACCAGAACTCTGATTCTGGAGCTGTTTCACTACACACTTCTCTAAACCCCATTAAAACAAACTTTAAGGGCCTGGCCTACCTTTTTTGCCATAACTGAATTCTTGCCGAATAAACCATCGTTTGGACAAAATCGGTTTAGACATCTTCTAGGCATTTGCCAATTTTTCTTCACTGGAATTGGCCCTATCGTTTCATTTCCCTTGGACAATCAGGGCACTGACTTCTGTATGAGTAACCGCTAGTGTTGCTAAAACAGGTTGCATGATCTTTGTTCACATAAACTGGTAGAAAAATAAATAAATACAATGTCCTTTTTTTTTATAGTCTCCTCGTATACCCAGACTTAATTTATATATATCATTTAATCTCTAAGTGGCCTCACGTCTTTTCCTTTTCCACATATCTAACAAGACCATAAACTGCTTGAAGGAAGGATTTTGCCTCCTATTTATTTTGTGTTTGGTCTTCTTCATCCTTCCTTCCTCCCCCTTCCCCACCTCCCTCAATCCCCACAGGACAGTCTACAGTTCAATAAATGCAACAGACCAAAATTGCGGCTACATAAAGCCCTATTACTCCTGCTAAATACAAAGAGGGGTTTTGATCCAAAAAACATTTTAAGGATTGATTCAATGCATTTACTAAATAGTCTAATTGCCACTGCCATTAAGTAAGTGATATCAAGAGACATTCTAAAGTTAAAAACCAATGATCCTATGAAAAAATGTAATCTGACTAATTTTAAAGGAAGAAAAGGCATGGAAGTCTAACTGCATGATGAATTTATTAGGCTGTAAATTGTACTTTTAAACTGATTAATTTCAGGTAAAAAAGAGATAATATTCACTAAATATATTAACATTATGAGATCTTATATCCACTTAGCAGGAAAATATGTTCCTAGTGTTATAAGCAACGTTGTAACTTGTATTTCCTCACTGATGGGTTTATGTTAAGCCCCAAAGACAAATCTGTCCAGCTAAAAACATGCTTTTAGCTTTATTTTATTTTTTCCAGGTTAGCAGGCAAAGTCTTCCTAAATGAAAAGTTTGATTAACACCTTGGAAAACGCAGATAATTCTGGAAACACTTTTCACTACATTGAAAATTAGCAAATTTAAAACTCATAAAGTTGATAAAACTAGTGCTTATTTAAAGAGTTTTAAAATTATTCTCACTTTTTAAATATTATTGATTCAATTAAAATTCATTTATAATTAATAACTGAGTTTGAACGTTTTACAATACTAAAATTTGACACATGCAATAAATGTGTGTTGACTTGAGCTTTATTATGGAATAGAGCTTTCTGGTTATCTGAAAGTCAGTTAAAAATAGATACATATATAGATATATATTAAGTGCCTCTAAGGAGCTGGCACTGTTGTACAAGCTAGGAATGCAGCAAGAAGACAGAGCCCCTGCCTCCAGGGAGCATGCATTCCAGAGGGGACAAAGCAGGCAATACATGGGTCAACAAACACACAATAATAATTATAATTATATTTGTATAATTGTAATTAACTGTATAATTACAATTATAACAACAATAATTAAAACAGCAAATGCTTACATAGTATTTACCACCTGCCAGGCACCCTGCTGAGCATTCTGCATATATTAACGCATTTAATCCTACAAGGACTATAAAGAAGGTTCTCCTATTATGTGCCCTTCACAGATGCTGCAACTGAGGCACAGAGGTTAATTAGCTACCTCAAGTTCATATAGCTAGTAAGTTATATCCCTCTGCAAGAAATAAAGGGCATTCTGAAACGGAGTGATTTGAGGAGAGTTTCATAAAGGTGTGGGAAGTGTTTAAGGAAACCAAAAAGGGGTAGTGCAGAAGCGCAGGGCACAAACAGAGGGGCCCTTGTCCACCCCCATGTGAAAGGGGTGAGCTGAGGGAGCAGGTGCAGAAAGCAGAGAGGGTGGTTCTACAGACAGCACTGTCAGCTGGCAGGAGGTGTGTCCTTCCTTAGAGCTGGGCAGGTGCCCCGACTAGGAGAAAGCCCGGGATCCAAGCAGCCCTCAGCTTCCCCTCACCGCACCACCCCCCCAACCCTGCCTCCCTCCATCGGCGGAGCCCAGTGGGAAGCAGAAGCAGAAGCCTGTGGTAAGAAGCCATGGATGAGGACCCTTGGGCACAGAACAGGGTGGAGGAGAGTAGAAACTGGACGTGGAAGGGCAGGAAGAAAACATCCAGCATGTAAGTGGTGGAGCTGAGATGCACCTAAGGGATCTGACGCCAGAGTGCGTGCTTTTAACCGGCATTTAAGGTCATTTCTGGAACTTAAAATACTATGAAGATAGAAAACCAAAAAATGGTTAGCTAGGTTGGTGCGGAAAGGCCCCCCGGCAGAGATCTCACATCTATTAAGGGCTGAGTGAGGAGGAGGGAGCCGGACAAAGACCCGGAGGACACCAGGCCAGGCAGGGCAGAGGCCTAGGTGGGGATGAGCTGGGCTTATCTGAGGCTAGAAAGCAGGCTTACATGGCTGGTTAAATAACCACCAAAGAGAATGGAGGGAAAGGAGGATGAAGAACCATACTGACAATTGTTTTTGCAAAAGGGCAGATTTCCACTTGCTGATGCAAATCAAACTCTTCGATTAAATCCTCCCTTGAGTGTTGTGGACGGACTGCCACCCTTTAAAGTTACTGAAAACAACAGAGAGGGTATTGAGAGGTTGCGCCCAGCATCCTTGCTGAGCAGCTGCAGCCTCCCTTCACAGTTGCCTGGATACCCACGCAGTTCAGGTCTCCTGAGGTCCCTCGGCATGGTCTCCAGTTGCCTCTCTACCACGTGAGGATTCCACCCTATCGGCACGCACCATGTAGAGTGAGAGGCAGATTCCGTGTGATCTGGGTAAATACCATTTCCAAAAGTAACAGGAACCCAAACCTCCCATCTTTTTATAAACTCTCCTCCACAGACAGTATCTTCTCGAAGGACAGAGGAGCCAAACTTGGAAGAATTTTTTTCTCCTCTATTTAGAAAGTTCTAAATAATGTGACACAACATTTCGCTAGTGGGGGGTGGGAAAAAGTGAGGAAGAAGGAAGGCTTTAAGGCAAAAGTCACACGAAATAAAGAGAAAAATGAAAAATGTAAGCTTTTGCCCTTTTGCAAGGACTCCTCTAATTCCTCTGATGTCTCAAATTTCCCTGAATAGAATTATTCACTCCTTCTGCTTTTAGGTAACAGATCTTTTCTCTTCCTTATTAACAAGGTGCAGGTAATCAGCAACGTGATGGAAGCAAGAACTTTTTATTGCGCAGCGTGTCTGGGTCACATACCATCTTTAATTCCTGTTTCCTAATACCTGAGGGAAAACATAAAGTTCAATAGCTCCTTAGGCAGGAAAAAAATGAGCATTTCTCCCTCACTAACAGGCAACTCTTCCAAATAAAACCTGTCAGGCTTAAGAGCAAGAAAGACTCAGAGCAACTTTCTCCTCATTACTGGTCTCACAACAGGGCTGTTAAATTATCAGAATGCACAGGGTCAGTCCATTTAAGTTTCATTTCAAATTAAAATCCCAACACAAGTCAAGTCTTGCAAAGTAGATCTTAATCCGTCCATGCTGGGCGGCAAAGCTCTGCAGGGGAAGTGGGAGCAGAGACTGGCATTCAGATGGCAACACTTAATGGACTGAATGCCCCAGAAGTCCCCATTAGAGCAGTCACCCAGGGCTCCAGTGAAGGGTGATGACAATGAAGGGACGAAGCCACACTGCAGGGGAATTAAGAGCAAGGACAACACGTATCATGCAAGAAGAGCAAGCCGACCTTACCCGCCTGCTCTGGCCTTCCTTCTTCTTTATTTTAAGCCCTGTTACCACAAAATGGGGACACGGCAGGCAGCTTCCCTAGAAAAAGCCTCCTGTCATGGAAAGTGTCATATAAATGCCAATTCTTACTTGATGCTTTGCATACGAAGTAGGAGGATGTGGCTTTTTTTTTGCTCTCCAGGTGTTTGCAGTCTGGCTTTAAAAGACCAAGAGATGGCATCATATATCAAGTTGCTGCTTTCTGCAATGGCGTCCCTCACAAAAGGACCCTTCCAAACACAGCTAGCCTTTGAAGTAAGAAAAGGAAGTTATGGGGAAAAGAGTTGGGCTGGCCTTCTTATTCTCTACTAAGCACTGTGTGGTGCTGCTTCAATGGGACTAACTGGCTTTGACTTCTAACCTAAGTGGGATCAAGGGCAGGGTTGAGGCAGAGGAGCCAATCAAAAGAAGCACTTGGGAAGCTGGGAGTCCTGGCAATGCAGCGCAAAAGCACTGCCAGTGGTTGAGAACTGGTCCCTGTTGTTAAATGAACAAATTTCCAATGTCCTGACCTAATCATAAACTGGCTAGTCTATTGTATAATCCAGTGCCCTCCCAAATCCCAAACCTCTGGGTAGGAGGAGGAAAGTCTGACATTCCAATGAAAAATAAATATCTGACACTGTCTCCATCATATTGCAAGCAAGATTCAAATGCCTCATGGGAAGGAAGAACATTTTTAAATGGACTGTTTTATTTTGTATATTTATTCCCTTCTTTGTTCCAAAAATTATTTAAGATGACTTTCAAAAATATTAGAATAAACCTAAAATGGATTAAGGCTGTCCTTGTTAGATAAACCACAAGATTACTTTACCTCAGCTTAATCAACAAAAATTTTCAGTATGGAGATTCCTCAAAAAATTAGAAGTAGAAGTACCACATGATCCAGCAATTCCACTTCTGAGTACTTATCTGAAGAAAATGAAAACTCTAACTCAAAAAGATATATGCATCCCCATGTTCACTGCAGCATTATTTACAATAGCCAAGATATGGAAACACGCATCCATCGACAGATGAATGAATAAAGAAAATGTGGTATATATACACAATGGAATATTATTCAACCACAAAAAAGAATGAAATCTTGCCATTTGTGACAACATGGATGGACCGTGAGGGCATTATGCTAAATGAAATAAGGCAGACAGAGAAAGACAAATGCTGTATAATCTCACTTATATGTAGAATCTAAAAAAAAACCCAAACAACGAAAAAACAGGCTCACAGATACAGAGAACAGACTGGTGGTTGCCAGAGGTGGGAGGTGGGGCAGCAGGGGAAATGGGTGGAGGCAGTCAAAATGTACAAACTTCCAGTTATAAAATAAATAAGTCATGGGGACGTAATGTACAACATGGCGAATGTAGTTAATAATATATACTGCATATTTGCATAAAAGTTCTCATCACAAGAAAAAAAATTTTCTTAACTATGTATGGTGATGGATGTTAACTAGACTTATTGTGGTGACCATTTTGCAATACATACAAATTTCAAATCATTATATTGTACACCTGAAATTAATATAATCTTTTATGTCAGTTATACCTCAACAAAAAAAGAAATAAAAATTTCCCTCAAGCTTATTCCCTCAAGCATCTGAGTTTAAAACTTCAAAAGTAAACTAAATTCTCCAGAAGATTTTTAAACCCCATTATAACAATGAGAATAAAGATGTTAAATGTGACAGAGGATAGATTTCAGTGAGGCCATCAACCTCTAGAAGCAGCTTTCAGAGCACAGGAAGTGATATTCCCAGGATGCTTGAGACCACTCAGACGACATTCAGAGTATTCCATCTCACTGAGGACCCAATGACCTATGGACCACGCCTGCAAAGACATAATGTCAGAGTCCTGGCTGTGCCTTCCACTATAACATAGAACAAGTTGCCTCTGCCACAGCATGAGGTCCCTCCAAAAAGTTTCATTTGACAAATATTAACTGAGTATGCCAGGAACTGCTCTAAGATGCTAAAAAGCAGCTATCATGAACTCCAGCTTCAAAAAGGCATTGAAAGTGGGCAGAATCCCTATTTTGGGTGTTTCTATCTCAAAACATTTATGATGCTTGAGCCACAAGATGGCGCTCTTAGACCATATTGCACACCTGCTGACCCTGGCACAGTTCATTCTCGGGGGACAAACAGCAGGCTCCCAAGTGCTTACTTAAGGTCTTCTTCCCTGAGGTTTGGTTCTGCTACCTTCTCAGTGAGTCATATGTGAGGATCCTGGTTTGGACAGAAATACCCTGTTCACCCTGTTTGAAGAGTTCTCTAAGACAGATGTTACAGCAACACTTCCTATACCTAATAAAGCAGTGAGGCTCTCTCCTTTGAGCATGAATCCAAGGAGGTGTTTGTGTGGCATTCTGCATCCCACTGATTTACAAAATGAGTCATCCCAAGAAAAAGAAATCCTGCTTGGGCCCAAACCTCAGTCCTCCCTCAAGAAATACATCTGCGGACATGACAGCGCAATCATGCTGTTCTTGAGTCTGTGTAAACACAAATGCTCCACAAATGCTTACATATCTGACTTCTTGTTTTACACATTTCAAAGCAAAAAAAAAAAAGATGCAAGAAATACAGACGAACACGTTTTGAAGTATTGCATGAACAACTCAATGTGACCTCCTGACTCCTGGTGAAGCTACATTGTTCTCCTTCCTGCTTTGACCAAAAGCCCCTAAACCCTCCCAGGTGAGGGCGCAGCATTTAGGGACGACTCTCTTCTTTTCCTAGAGATGGGATGGAGAGAGAGAAATGCTGCAGGGCAGCCACAGCTTCCCTCTGAGACCTGAAGGGAGGAGGTGCTTTGCCAGATTTTTCTTCTCCCAGTTGGCTGAAAGTCAGCCAGGGCAGCCATCCTGCGGCCAAGACCTCAGCAAGCCTGCAGTACTGCCGCTTGCCCCTCATCCTTGGAACCGCCTGCCAAACACGACAGCAGGGAGCTGGCAGCACCCCAACCTGCAGGGAAGATGGAGCCAGGCTTCAGCAGCTGGATGAGAAAGGCAACGACCCCCAAAGAGCCTGTGACAAAATGCAGGCCCCAGGGAATCTGTGCAATGTTCATGCCTGCAGGCAAAACTGGGGAAGATCAGAGAGGTCCCCAAAGGAATGCATGTCAGGAACCTCCTGTGATCTACCACGCTGTGTTTGGGGGCGGGAGGCGGGAGCACGGGTTGCTTTCATAAATCCTGCCCATGGCAAAGTTCCTCAATTCTTTAAAGCATCAATGATGCTCGCCTGCGATGGGAACACAGAACAAATAGCTTTGTGAGGCAAGAGGTTGGGGAGGTTGTCCTTCTGGGGTTTGCTAGTTCGCATGCCAGAGAAAGCACAAGTTGCTGGGAACAGTGAAACAGCCCTTCTCAGCCCCTTTCCAAGTACTGCTGTCTGCCTTTGGCCTAATGGGCCCAATTCAGACCGCATATCCCCCATCCAGCATCTACTAAAGACAACAGCGGTTTCGCTAACGGCAGGCCAGAAGCTGGAGTGCTGCCTGATTGCAGATAATGAGTGTGCTCAGCAGAGATGATGAGCACTTAGGACTTCCATCTCAGAACCTGAGTCTGACTCAGAGATGTAAGTGTCTAGGTGTGAGGGAGCAGCTGGAGGCACCGGAGAAGAAAGGCTGTCCTTGCCTCAACCCAGCCCTTTACCAACGCAGCCCAGCATCTCCTTCAGCAAATTAACAGCAGAGGGTGAGGCTTGCCTTTCGTCTTGAATCCCTCTCCACAAAAGACGCAGGCAATAAAAGACAGGACTAGCTGCGAACTCAGTCATTTTCAAAGACTCACAGAATGTGAGATCAGGAGGAGGGTGGGAGGGTGCTGCCACACAGATGGGCACGGAGGCCCTGAGAGGTGCTGTGACTTGGCTGAGGTCACACAGCAAGTTAGTGATGGAGAGGGACAGGAGCCCAGGCCTCTGCCTCCTGGCCCAGGACACTCTCTGGGCAGAAAAGAAACCCACTCTCTTCCCAGGACTGTATGTCCCACCCCAAGAGGACATGACGACAGCTCCCCAGAGGTGACTCTCACCAGTTCCTCATCCAGAGCTCTGGACCAGTACAGAGGAAAGATCAGAAACTATCCCAGGACTGAGGCCCCCTTGGTTAGTTTTTCTGGGGTAAACAATTTTTTAAAGGTTTAGCTCTATCAGCTAACATTTCCTCGTATTAAAAAAAATCAAGAAACAGCTTTCTGATTTCTCTACCTATTCAAACATCTTATTATCCCCCAACGTTGAACCCAAGCCTTTCCTTAACCACCCTTTTTCAGAAAGCCTACACTTTTCCTACTCTGATTACTTGCCAAACAGCATATGGAGCCCTAGAATATTTTTAATTGTTTTCACATAGGTTCTGTCTTACCTTTCCAACTTTACTGTTTGCTCTTTGAGGATAAGAGCATTGTTTCATGCTTCTTTCTATCTCTTAATGCAAACATCTGATTGCTAATTCTGCCCCCTGGCAGGTGTGGGACCAGCGTTGTTCACAGAAATGCAGAGATTCCTCTATGACATTAGACAAGCAGAACAAAGCTCTGAGAAAACCACAAAGTCCTCAGAAACATAGCTGTAGACATGAAGAAAGCACTGAACCTGTACATATATAAAATATCATCTATTTCTTGGGGCTGGCCCCGTGGTCGAGTGGTTAAGTTCTCGCGCTCTGCTGCAGGCGACCCAGTGTTTCGTTGGTTCGAATCCTGGGCACAGACATGGCACTGCTCATCAAACCACGCTGAGGCAGCGTCCCACATGCCACAACTAGAAGGACCCACAACGAAGAATATACAACTATGTACCAGAGGGGCTTTGGGGAGAAAAAGGAAAAAATAAAATCTTTAAAAAAAAAAAATCATCTATTTCTCAAAAGATTTTCGAACAAAGAACAGAGAATAAAATGAAGATATTTATGACAATATGTATCTTGTACACTTTGGGCATAATTTGTTGACAAAGATTAAAACCCTTAATTGTATCAGAGAAACGAATATACTTTATGTTCAAACAGAATATGAATTCTAACCTTCACATTCTATTTCTACAAAAACTATACTGGCTAGTAAATGACGGCTCGCTGTTTTCACTGCAGCTAAACGGTTATGTCTCATTTATGGGTTATTCTGAATAAATTAGCTGAGAGATTTTTTTTTTTAAGTATCAAAAATACCAAGAGGTCTAACCCATATACTAGTTAAAAAGTAAGAGTTTTATACATCTGCTGCATCAGAAAGTTCACATTTCTGCTATCTTATGGTATTTAACTCCTACAAAGAAGTCAATAACATCTAGAATCTTCAAATTTACAAATCCCTATTATCAAATCTGGCTCAGATAAGAACTAAACCAAAGCATACGACGCCATGTTAATCCAAAATCTCATATTTCACTATTTCTTTCAGCTAATTAAATTCAGAAAGAATTTTTTAAGATCAGAGAAATGTTTACATCTTACCTAAAAAGCTGGCCCTTTGTTCATACTCAACTATGCAAGTTGCCAGTGCCAAATAATGGTAATTAACCCCTAGTTGATATTTTCTGTGAAACAATTTGGTATTTTCAAGACAATTTCCTCGCGAGAAAATGTTCACATAAACAAAATTACATTATGATAAAATCCCCATGATGGTCATCTTGGCAAAGCCCTAAATGCCCCCGGCAGTACAGCAATGACTGGGACCCCGATCTCGGCCTTTCAGGGTGGAGACCCCGTGACCAGCCAGAATCTGTGAACTCCATGCAAGGATTTCAACCTCAGATAAAGCCCTTCTGGTTTCTCTCAACAAACTCTCGACATTTAATATGATTCTGAGACACTAAGAAAGGCAGATGACTTTCCCCTTTCCCATTAGCTAGTCCCAAAGTATTATTTTTCACCCCTTTGGAATTTTTCACTGCAGGGGACACTTTGTGCATCAGTGTCAATTTTGATTAACAAAATTGGTTGTCTGTGTTCTTAGGCTCAAGAATCTGTGTAATAAACCATGAATTGATAAGGCATCTTCCTGTTTTAGGTACATAAACTGAGCACTCAAGGGAAACATTTCTGGAATAAGGGAAAAGACAATCTGTAATGGGGACTATAAATTTCTATTTAAATTTTCCATGGATGATTAAATTCAGTAGAAAAAACAAAACTAATACGACAGTGGGAAGAAATATAGAAAGTAGTCAATTGGCCAGGGTAGGGCTGGAGGAACGCTATTGCTGGTTATGAGAAAGTTTACTAAAATCACTACCATGAAAGGTCTGAGTTTTGATAGAAGACTAGGGCATGGAGATTTTTCAGGAAGAAAGAAGAATTGGGGCATATCCATCCACGGCCGAGAGACTTGGAGATTATACCACTGGAAATACTTGCCTTCAGTAATCCTCTGATTTTCTGAAAAAGACTCAATCAAGAAACAGCTTTGGATATGACTTCTCTTTGTTCCTCCAAAACCATCAAAAAGGGAGATATTTTGCAAGTGATTAAAAGATAGTGTTTTGTCCAGCATTATTGGAAGGAATATTCACCTGGAAGTCAGAAGACCAAATTTTAGCACTAAGTTTCCTATTAATTCCATCAGAAAGATGAGTAAATTCTGGGGATCTAATATACAGCATAGTGACTACAATTAACAAGACTATTACACACTTTAAAGTTGTTAAGAGAGTAAACCTTAAATGTTCCCACCACAAACATTTGTAAAAAACAAAATTACAATTATGTGAGGTGCTAGGTGTGTTAACGAACCTCATGGTAGAAATCATTTCACAATATATAATGTGTATCAAATGTTAAATATCTATCAGAACACAAACTCCATACAGGGCCTTTGTCTTGCTCGTTCCATCATCACCAGCACTTGGAATAATGCCTAGCTCACAGTAGGTGCTCAATGAATATTAGTTGAATGAGTGAATGAGTAAACTATGTGACCACTCTTCTAGCCAAACCTCACCCTCAATGCAGGGCTGGAATGGACCAACTCCTGCTTCAGAAGCAATACTCTATCTCCCCAACACCCAAAGCCAGGTCAACGACTTTGCAAGGGACAAGCTCCCAGAAGCTCCCAAACTACTTTCTGCTAGGATGGTGAGAAGGCTAGAATGCCTTTTTGGGTGCCCCTACTAACTAATCTGGGGTCACCAGCAAGGTCTCAAGAAGCATCTGTTCCTGCTCCCTTCTAACTCTAGGAATGCTGTCCAATTCCCATTCCCTTCCTCCATCTGCTCCCTCCCCAGGCCTTGTTCTCATATGTTTGAGGTTTTCCAGGGCATTGGACTGCATTTCTCAGGCACCTACGTGGGAAAAAGGTTGCATCTCCCCGGCCTCTGAGGTTTCCTGAGTGAGTCCTACAGACCAGGGGACTTAATCTTCGAAGTCAGGCTGAGGACCAAGAAGCTAGACTGGCAGTTCATTGACCAAAAACACCAGTTACATTTACTAGATTATTTACTGCTCATATTGCGTGGCCATCTGCCGATGGCAGATAATCATTAGAAGATGATTAAGAGGAAGAAAACTGGTATTTTACGTCTTAGGTTGTCCTTTCTGGCTGAAAGTGTTGTTAATTCTTTTACCTTCACACTTAAAATTAAAACAGTGTGTGTGTGTGTGTGTGTGTGTGTGTGCATATATACATTTATACATACATTCATAAAGACACATACATATACTTCAAATTTTTACATATTTATGAAAAATATCTAGAACTCATTTATCTTGTTAAATAAATCAACAGAAATTTCTTCATTCTTCAAATATTATTCAATTGAGCAACATCAATTCTTCAAACATTAAACTAAATTGAGAAGGTGCCTCCTTTTCCAGTCTTCATAAATATTTTATTCAATCAGATTTATTTAATTAAAAAACCAATAGCATTATATGGACAAAATCAAAATAAACTACTGATGTAAAATATACTAAATACAAAGCTCGCTCCTCTCTTTGAACCATGGAGAATATCTGTTAAGATTACAGTGAAAAAAAATGCACTTCTTTTCAAACAAAATTATTAAAGAGAAACTTCCTATATAAAATCTATCACACAGAATTTAGAAAAGAGATCACTATTGCTCCGGGCCAGGTAGAGGACTTACCAAATAGACCATAATAATCAAAAACATTTCAAAGTCACCTACAAATAAAATCAACTTAAAATCAACACTCCCAACATTTCCTGTCCCATGTCCTTTGCGAGGTCATTTTCTCTGATGGGAACACACCATCCCTCACATCTCCTGCCCTTGGAAAGCCTGGCGGCTACAGAAACTTCATGACCTAGTATCATGAGTCTTTGTCTCCCGTAAGAGACCATGAACAACCCAAGCGTAGTTTTATTCTTTGAAACTCCCAGAGCACCTTGCACACAAAAGTCTCAATAATAAAAGTTTTTTAAATTGAACTGAAGTAAGAGAAAGAAGAGATGGGGAAGAGATGGCAGTGGAGAGAGGGAGAGAGAGACTGGGTGGAAAGAAGGGAGGATATGAAGCAAAGATAGGAAGTGATATTGTTCTGGCTCAGGATTTCAGGCCAGAAAAATCATTTTCCACCTTGTAACTATTCCCAGTGCATATAACTAGATAAATACATTAATATATGTATATATGGATGGATATGGGTAGGTATCATTTGCCAACTTCTTTTCAGTGCTTTAACAAAACAGATGAGGTTTTTAATATGCTTTTTTAAAAAGTATTGAGAGTACACCAGTGTTCATAGAAGCATTCCACAATAGCCAAAATGTGCAAACAACCCCCTGTCCACCCACAGATGAATGGATAAACAAAATATGGTATACACATACAACAAAATATAGTCATGCCTCGCTTAACAATAGGGATATGTTCTGAGAATTGCGTTGTTAGGCGATTTTGTCGTTGTGCGAACATCATAGAGTGCACTTACACAAACCTAGATGGTAGACCCTACCACGCACCTAGGCTATATGGTACTAATCTTACGGGACAACAGTCATATATGCGGTCTGTTGTTGACCGAAATGTCATAATGCGGTGCATGATTGTATTACTCAGCCTTCAAAAGGAATGAAATTCTGATCTATGTTATAATAAGGATGAACCTTGAAAACATTATGCTAACTGAAATAAGCCAAGCACAAAGGACAAATCCTGTATAACTGCATTGACATGAAGTACCCAGAACAGTGAAATTCACAGAGACAGAAGTAAACAGTGGTCACCAGGGGCTGGAGGGAAGAGGTGATGGGAGTTATTGTTTAACGGGAACAGTTTCAGTTTGGGATGACGAAGGAGTTCTGGAGATGGAGCATGGTGAAGGTTGCACAACAACACGAATGTACTCAATGCCACTTTATTGTACGCTTAAAAATGGTTAAAATGGTAAACTTTATCACAATAAAAAAAGAAGATAAGGATTGGGAAAGAGGATCCAGTGTGCTGCCTCAAAGATTTAAAAGTAACCTCCTTCCTTCTCCTTCACACACCCCACTGTAAGGACATACCAGTCCCATTAATTCCCTCTCCTGGTTCCAGGAGAGTTAAGATGGCGCCTTATCTAGAACTGTAGACCCCACAGCTCTAAACATAGTGACTTGCAGTTAGCAGGAATTTGTTAAACATTTGCAGTTTCATTGAAAGGGGAGAAAACACAGGTAAAGAACAAGTGAAAGAATTTTTTTCTTTTTTTGAACAGAGACTGGAATAGAGAGGGTAAAAAGTTCTAATAAATGAACTGGAATGTAGGCAGGTTAGAAATCAACAAATCTTGATCTTCAGAGTAAGTGAGGATCAATGAAAGGATGGGAAACTTTTTATTTCAAAATAACTTCTACTATAATAGAGGAAAAAAGAAATCAAGTCATACATAAATAAGATCGACTTGAGTTAGCTTTTTTTTTTTCTGAGGAAGATTAGCCCTGAGCTAACATCTGTCGCCAATCTTCCTCTTTTTGCTGAGGAAGGCTAACCGTGAGCTAACACCTGTGCCCATCTGCCTCTACTTTATATGTGGGACGCCCACCACAGTATGGCTGGACGAGCAGTGTGTAGGTCCGCGCGCCGGATCCAAACTGGCGAACCCCAGACCACCAAAGCGGAGCACTCAGACCTAACCACTACAGCACTGGGCCGGCCCCTTGAGTTAGCTTTTTTAATAAAATAGAAAGAGAAATGAGTTATCAGGAAGCAAATGGCAACTATTTTACCTGGAAACTCTGATTATGTAACAGTGTATTTTTATATCCCATGGACTGCTCATCCAGGGAAGACTAGAACATCCCAGAACACAGAGCACCCATTTTCTCAGAAGTGACCACAGGTAGAGACAACACCAAAAACTCCTTCCTGGAGAAAGAAGTTATGTTAGGAACACAAACACCATGGCTCAACAAGGTAAAAAGAGGTTAAACTATAAAAATGATAAAGCAAACGCCTTTGGCCTAGAGCAATTTTATAGAACGATGGCTAAGATGATTAATTTCCCTCCATAATTTCGTTCCTACAGCTGTGGCTGGTTCCAACTTACTGCGGCGGACAGAACAATCCATTTTGCCCTTTTAAAACCCTGCCTCGCACCCTTCAGTCTCCCGCTCACTTTCTTTCCCGTTTAACTCTGCACAACTGGCAGTTAATTCTGTTCAGCGCCACACGTTGACCACCGGAGGCCTACATCTAAGGGAGCCCTTATTTCTGCCTTTTTAAGACGTCACCCTGGGCAGAGGTCTCTGAGGGGAGCGGTTAAGATATGCCTGCTGGGCTGCAGGCTTCTCAAAAGGAGATGAGAATTCTGCCTGCTTCTTGTCAAACCTCAGCTTTTTTAATTAAGTTAATTAACCCAGAAATTCTAGTCAGCTTATCATCTCAGGAAGCTTACCGAAGCCCCGGGTATCTGGAGTAAACTCTCCCCAGGTGCTTCCACCTAGTTAGGAAAAAGGGTCTTTGTCCTGGGCTGTGGGCACTGAGCTTCTGTTGAGAAGAGATTAGGAGAAGCGGGGTTTCTCAAGTTCTGCACTATTGACATTGTGGGTCTGACACAATGTTGTGGGGGGCTGTGTGAGCACTGTAGGATGTTCAGCAGCATCCCTGGCCTCTACCCACTAGATGCCAGCAGCATCCCCTAGATCTGACAACCAAAAATGTCTCCAGGCACTGCTAAAAGTCTTCGTGGGGGCAAAATTGCCCCAGCTGAGAACCACTCAAATGAGATTCCATAGCGCTGCCCCACATGGTCAGAAATTTCTATCTGAACGCTGCCCCCTCCCCACTAGGGAAGAAGCTGCTGGAGCTGGCTGGCACTAGCACTTCACTGGGTGATCTTTTCTCCACCCTCCCCTTTGCCAATGAGGAATCTGACGAGCAGGGGGACAGCTCTCTGCAGAGAAGGATGGGCCCACCGGATCTGAGGGGTGCCCATGGGATAGGAGCTCTGCACTCTAGCCCAGCTTTGCAACCTGCTAGTTATCTGACCTTGGATAAGTCATTTAATTTTTCTGGATTTCTTTTTCCCTAGCTGTGAAGTGAAAGAGCCAAATCTTTTAGACGTTCTCTGAGGTCACTTCTAGATCTAAAATACTACCATTTTAGGGGCCAAGTGCTTGGGGGAGGGTACAAAAAAAGGAGTAGGAAGAAGACAGAGGCAGAGGAACCAAGAAAACAATGGAATACTCTCAGGTGACTGCATGGTGTGCAAATACAGGGTATGAACTAGGTTTTTAAGAAAAGCCAGGGAGGCGCAGGGCCAGCAACGATCAAATGCAATTTCTAGGACATAAAGGAGGAAGATTAATGAGAAGTAGCTTTTTATATTTTTCAGCATTCTCTGCATCTTTACACATCCTAACTTGCTCTGTTCATACCTTGATTCCACTCTCCCCTCCATCTGCATTCTCTTTCCCTCTGATCGTACGGCCTATCTGTCCTTCTTTCTCCCTGTTCTGTACTCAGATCCCTTCATTTCTTTTCATTCCTATGATGATTCTTTCTCTGTGGTTCTCTTGCTTGCTCTCACTCTCCCTTTCCCTCCCTGCTTCCTTCCCCTCCACTCCCTCCCTCTTTCTCTCTCTCTCCCTCTCTCTCCCTGACCTTCTTCATCATAAGAAGGAAGTAGGTTACCAGCCACAGCCCTAGATTCCATCTCCTCAAAAGGTTCAGATCTATAGAGAGAAAGTCAAACTGTCCTGAAGGATGAAGCTTCCACACGCTAAGTTCCTGCGTTATCATATGAATGGCAAACAGGGAACCATTTTATTCCTTTTATAGGGCTCAAGTTATGTCTATGTTTGCAAATGACCATCATTAACCTCAGGTAAGGAACTCCTAGTGAAGGCCAAATGTGTCAACTTCTTTGCAAGGCAACTGTGTCTGAAACAACCGAGTCACGATATAGAGGTGGGGTGCCCAAAGGTCTTAATTCGGCCTGCAGAACCTCAGTACAAGCCTGCCTGTCCTGTGTGGATGCATCCCCACCAAGCTGGCACTGCTCCAGGATGTAGCAAGTTGGACGAGGGCCACAGGTGCCGTGATGAAATCAGCTCATCACAGCTGAGCCAGGAAAATGACTTTTCACAGCAGCTCTGTGCTGAGCCTGCTGCCCGGCGTTTAGACACCACGAAAGAAGGTTTCAGGGCTCTCCCACACCCAGTTGCGACCCTCACTTCCCCCTCAAATCGTATCCCACGCTGACGGGTCATAAATATTATCACTTGTTATTTATCAAGAGAACACAGCCTCTAAAGGAGGGTTTTTCAAAATGCTGGACGATGAGAGGAGGAAGACAAATCACAAACTAGATGTACTCTAAATGAGCCAAATCAGCACAAATGGAACAGGAACAAAACCTCTAATCAGCCACAATCAAATAAAAAGAGACTTCCTGGAGAGTAACAGCCAGATGGGAAGTTAATATAGTTCAGACCATTAACATTCCACCAATGCTCACTGCTTTTTTAACAAGCAAATGGGGCCAGGTGTAGCAGAGCGAGGAAAGAAAAATACAGGCACGTCCACTTTTTCTAAGAAACCACACAGAATGGCGAAATGTAAAGATGAGTGACTGCTGAAGAAGTTTGCCTAACAGGGGCCAGCCCGGTGGCGCAGTGGTTAAGTGCACCTGTTCCGCTTTGGCGGCCTGGGGTTTGCCGGTTTGGATCCTGGGTGTGGACATGGCACGGCTTGGCAAAAGCCATGCTGTGGTAGGTGTCCCACATATAAAGTAGAGGAAGATGGGTATAAAGTAGAGGAAGATGGGCACGGATGTTAGCTCAGGGCCAATCTTCCTCAGCAAAAAGAGGAGGATTGGCAGCAGTTAGCTCAGGGGTAATCTTCCTCAAAAAAAAAAAAAGGTTGCCTAATAAAGTTCTTTTCTTTGGCCATCCCCCATCCCTACTCAGCAGCCCAGCTTTCCCTCTGGCTTTCTACTAATAACTTCTTTCTTCCTTTTTTTTTTTTGGACAAGCTTTACTGAGAGAGAATTCACATACCATTCAAGTCACCCATTGAAAGGGTACAATTCAATGGTTTTAGTCCAATCACAGAGTTGTGCAACCACCACCACAATTTCAGAATATTTCCATCACCCCACAAAGAAACCGTGTTCCTTTTAGCAGCCATTCCCCAAACTCCTCACCCCTTTACTCCCTGAGCAACCACTAATCCCCTTTCTGTCCTGTTGATTTGCCTATCCTGGATTTTTCATATAAATGGAATCATATAATAGGTGCAGTTTTTCTGTCTGGCTTCTTTCACTTACCATAATGTTTTCAAGGTTAATTCATACCATAGCATGTATCAGTACTTAACTCCTTTTTATTGCTGAATAATATTCCATCATATAGAAATACCACATTTTGTTTATCCATTCATCAGTGGACATGTGGGTTGTTTCCAATTTTTAGTGATTATAACACTGCAATAAATATTCTTGTGTAGATTTTTATGTGGCCATTTTATGTGGACATATCTGGGTATATACCTAGGAATGGAATTGCTAGGTTATAAGGTAACTATGTTTAGCTTTTGAAGAACTACCAAACAATTTTCCGAGGTGGCTGGACCATTTTACTTTCCTACCAGCATTCTCTACATTACATTATTCTGCACATCACCTTCTCCACATTCTTGCCAAAAATTATCTTTTTGATTATAGCGATTCTAGTGGGTGTAAAATGGTACCTCGTTGTGATTTTGATTTGCGTTTCCCTGATGACTAACGATGTCAAGTACCTTTTCTTCTGATTATTAGCCACAGATATATTTTCTTTGGAGAAATGTCTATTCAGATTCTTTGCCTATTTTTTAATTGGGTTGCCTTTTTATTATTGAGTTGTAAGAGTTATTTATGTATTCCAGACACAAGTCCCTTTCAGATATATGATTTGCAAATACTTTCTCCCATTCTGTGGGTTGTCTTCTCATTTTCTTGACAGCGCCCCTTGAAGCACAAAAGCTTTTCATTTTGATGAAGTCCAAATTATTTTTCTTTGGGTACTTGTGCTTTGATATCATATCTTACGATCAACTTCTTTTAAAAACAAGTTTTTTCAGCTTGTGCTTCTCAGTCTCAGGCATTGATTCTCTTCCATTTTAGCAGCAGGGCGTCTCCTTGCCTGACTCAAATCTGCAGACACTGCCGACCACACAGCCCACAGGTGATGCAAGACACGAACGGAGCTTCACACCCCGCTGAGTCCTGCTGCTCTCTGATTATGACTATGATTACTATTAAACACTCACATGTCTATATACAGCTTTTAAGCATCTGGAGGCCTCCAGAATTATTAATTAATACTTAAAATAGCTGTGAAGGATAGGAAAGAAGGTGATCCCCTCCCCCCAGTCCTGAGATAAGAAGACAATTATGAAGTTGTTACAAAAACAACTCTCTTCAGAACTCTAACCTCTGAAATTCTCTAACTTTGACTAGAAGAAAGAAGGAAATGGAAATTGGGCAAGGTGTGACAAAGAGAGGTCAACACACACAGCACGGTGGGGCACTTGAAACTTAACATTCTTATATCATCACTCACCCTCACCACCACCCCCTTCGACCACCCACCACACCACAGCCAGAGCGATCTTATTCAAAAATCTGGTTATATCAATTGGCTCACCAATGCATGCAACATTTTTCAGAAATCAGAAATTTTCAGAACTCAGAAATTTCAGGTCCCCAAATGCTTCTCCAGCTCATTTGCTACAATTATCTCTCATGCTTCTCACACTCAAGCCTTATCAATCTCTCTCAGTTTACCAAAACCACTGGACCCCTAAAATTCCTTTTGCTCTCGAGTGTACTTTCCTTCTCCATAGAGCAGACTCCTATTCATGCATGAAGAGCCAGACAGTGTTGCCTCCCTGGGGAAGTCTTCCCAACTTCGCTAGGCAATTAATAGATTCTACCTTTGTGATATCCTCCACAGAGCAGACTCCTAGTCATGCGTGAAGACCCAGACAGTGTTGCCTCCCTGGGGAAGTCCTCCCAACTTCAACAGGCAATTAATAGATTCTCCCTTTGTGATATCCTCAGCATTTTCTTCATAGTTCTCTTACTATTATAACCCAGATGGCAACTGGACTCACCCTGCCCTTTATGCTCTAGTTACCATTGGCTTGCACCACAATTCCACCCTGTGGAAAATTCAATAACCATCTAAGATTTCTGCAATTCCTAGAAGATGAAGGGAGAATGCTGTTCCATCCTTGTAGATACTAACATCCCTGACTTTCTACCTCTGCTGAGTTCTTGTTCTCTGCTCCATGTCTTATAGCTATTCTTGCTTCCACAAACATGGACCTCAACTCCTTATGCTGATTTCCATTGAAAACTGTGGTAAGTGGCCCCCAAACATGGCCTCTGACAATCCCCACCTCCTAGTATTTCTGATCTTGGACAATTCCCTTCCCATGAGTAACTTGCTTCTAATCAATAGAATCTGGCAACTTTGAGGGATGTTACTTTTGTGATCAGATGACAAACACAATGAATTCTGTCTTGCTAGCAGACTCCCCTTCATTGACTGGAGAGGCCCATGTGGCAAGGAACTGAGGGTGGTCTCTGTTCAACAGTCAGCAAAGCACTGAGACCCTCAGTCCAACAGACCTTAAGGAACTGAATCCTGCCCACCATCCACGTAAATGAGCTTAGAAGCAAATCCTTCCCCACACAAGTCTTCAGATGAGACCCAACCCCAGCTAACACCTTGATTACAACCTTGTGACTGCACGGGAAGCAGAGGCCACAGCTAAGCCACACTCAGATTCTTGACCCACAGAAACTATGAGATAATAAATGTGTTGTTTATGTGACAATAGATAACATACCAAAACCTAACAAATAAACAATCAGCCCCATTCACTTGGGATTTCTGCGTATACAGAAGACTTTATTCATGGTTTAGGAGACAGAGAGGGTTTACATCACAGAAATCTTAAAAACATAAAGCTGAATATTGGACATTTATTGCAAGACTCCTTTAGCCACTCCATTGTGTTATCCAGCCTGTCTCTCTTCTCTCCCTCCTCTTCCACGACATCTTTTATCTCAGGCTAAAAACTCAAATATATATATATAAATATAGATAGATAAACATTTAGAGAGAGACACAGACACAGAGACAGACACTCAGAGAGAGAGATTGATTTTGAAATAATCTGAACTTTGATAGGTCCTAACAAGGTACACTGACAATGCACCATCCTTCTCCCTAATCTCTGTCTAGGACAGGCAGTGGGCAGAGGGACTTTTAGTGCCTCCAAGGACATAGTATAATAGTATAATATAATAAATATAATGCAACCTATCATGAGGTCTTATAATTATTTGTTTACATGTCTGTCTCCATGACTAGACTAAGTTTTTTAAGAAAAGTGACAATTTTATTCATCTTTATATCCCCGGTGCACAGTACAAAGTTGATTAAACAAGACTCAGTAAATGTTTGCTGAATGTGTTTTCATTATATACCATTACAGTAAAAGATCTACATTTAAAATTAACTATGAATGCATTATTAATGCACAGGAGAACCACTGTGTTGGGCTACAGTAAAACTATAATAAAGTCCTCAGATATTTCAAATAACTGTAACTCCTTTAAATAGGTTCAAGGAAAACTATTGCTCTGATAAATCCAATAGTATAGCATGCTGTGAGGCTCAAAATGTATTAATTAAATACTCTTCTAAAAAGCCTATGTTCTACACTGCTAGATAGTCTATAACTCATGGTGAGAGTAGAGCAGTCCCTGCTTACCCACCGTTTCACCTTCTGCAGTTTTAGTTACCCATGATCAACAGTGGTCCAAAAATATTAAATGGAACATTCCAGAAATAAACAATTCATAAATTTTAAATTAGACGCTGTTCTTTGTAACATGATGAAATCTCACACCAAACCAGCTCCATCTTGGCCAAGATGTCAATCTTTCCTTTGTCCGGTGGATCCGCACTGTATATGCTAGCCGCCACTAGTCACTTAGTAGTCATGTCAGTTATCAAATCAATTGTCACGGGATCATAGTGTTTGTGTTCAAATAACCCTTATTTTACTTAATAATGGCCCCAAAGTGTAAGAGTAATGATGCTGGCAATTTGGATATACCAAAGAGAAGCCGTAAAGTGCTTCTTTTAAGTGAAAAGGTGAAAGTTCTCAACTTAAGGAAAGAAAAAATCATATGCTGAGGTTGCTACCATCTATGGTAACTCTTATTACAGAATATTGTTATAATTATTATATTTTATCATTAGTTATTTTTGTTAATCTCTTACTGTGCCTAATTTATAAATTAAACTTTATCACAGGTATGTACGTACAGGAAATCATGTAATACATCTAGGGTTTGGTACTATCTGCCATTTCAGGCGTCCACGGGGGGTCTTGGTACATTTCCTTTGCAGATAACGGGGGACTACTGTATGTTAGATTTTCAGCTTAGAAAACAACTGCTCCGAAATTCCAGTTCTAAGAATTTGTCATAAGAGAATAAAACATAAGCACTATTTTTAAAAGAAAAAAGTTGGGAACGCAAATATCCAGCAAGAGGGGCAAGTTAAGAAAATCGTGGTTTATCCACACATTGGATTAAAAGTGATGAAATAGATCTTATTTATTGACTGAGAAAGATGTCTACGGTATAGTCTTATATGACAAGAGCAAGTAAAAAAACACGTAAGTGTTTATTAAAAAGGTATTTCCCTATATCTCTGTATACATATGCATAGAAAAATGTGGAAGGACATACACCAAAATGCTAGTAGATGGCAGTTACCACATTATAGGTGATCTTCATACTTTTCTATATTTCTCAGATGCCTTGCAATGACCATGTAGTTCTTTTTAATCAAAAATATTTAATACTGCTTAAAAATAGAAGAATTAATTAGTATTATCCTAATTTAGCAAACATGGACTATCAATTGAACATTTACTAAATTAATATTCTAGAACGTAAAAGCTCCTAACATAATGTATCACATTTTCATTTTAAAAGCAACTTTAAATAAGTAGACTCATTCAGGCCTCCAAAACTCTGTGAAGTAGAAAGAGCTTATTAAGTACATTTTACATATATTAAATGACTTGTTCAAGTCATTTAAAAAGCCAGATGTAGAGGCTATGGTTTCTGCCTCCCAAAGCAGGGACGAGAAACGACATGAACGGTTCTAGATGTAGCTGGTCATCTCAAACAGCAAAATAAAGAATGATCACAAAAATAATGATTAAGATTGTTTTGTGGATATTTTGATATCCTGAGTAATTCTTTTTCAGCAAATACTGAAGACTACTGGATCAATTCATTTTCCATGTTGTCTTATTTGGAAAAATTTCTGAAAATTTCGGTTAACTATTCTTTTCATTGGTCCTACAAATAAGCACAGGCCAATATGTGGAACTCCTAATGCATCAAGACAGGCAGAAAGAAAAAATCAGGCAGAGAGTTTAAGAAAAACAGTATTCAGGCAGCTGAGATGCTGTGAACAGCACAGAAGATTCCCATGCCCCCAGCAGAGGTCTTGAAAACACTGTGGAGTTGAGACCAATACTTTATTGACCACTGTGTTAAGCCATTTTATTTTAGTTTTGATCCAGTCCCTTTATGTCTGTGTCAGTTGTATAGAGGAGTTTCCCTTAAACACCACAAGAAAGAAATACTCATTAAAAACATCATTTCTGACAAATACATGCATTCCTAAAGTAAGGAAAGGTGGTACACACCCAGACTGGGCATGAAATTTACACAGTAAGACCCCTGTGGCTAAGCCAGATTGGAAATGAGGTGGAATCAAGCATCTCCTCATCTCTGAACAGTGAAGGAGGCTCGTCGGGGAGCACTGAGCTTGGAGCAGCATGGCAGACAGACTGCAGGCATATGGCAGAGGATACCGGGAAGAGAGGGTAGTTCCTTAAAGTCTGCTTTTGCTCAGACCTGCGTAATGACAAATTAAGAAGGAAACAGAGCAGAAGGCAGGATGTGAGGTGTGAATTGTGCGCAATTTTAGACAGAAAGGCTGGCACTTCTCTGAAATTAGCATATCTGCTTTGGGACAAGGAAGTGTCCCCTTGGACTCAGATCAGCATTAGGGTGAGGACCAGCCAGCCACGCAGGGGAGGATCAGCAGATGAGCTGAGAAGCGTCCCAATGGACCAGGACAGAGACAATGCCCATGGCTGCTCCACACTAAGGAATTCACTAATCCCTTAGTGAGAAGGGATTGGATTTAACATCAAACACACCAGAAAGCTACTGGGAACTCATTGCACACATATTTATGATTAGTTAACTGTTCAGTAAACTGTATATAGATCATTCCACATTGTGAGTTTAATTATTCTCAACCAGTTTGGATATTGTCAAATAGTTACAAACCTCTTCATAATCATTATCAAATACCTAATTAAAGGAATTGGTAAATTAAAGATAATATAACAGCCAACACTTACTACATGCTAAACAATGTTATTAGATGGTTATTTTACATCTATTCATTTATTATTATCTCCATTCATAGACAAGGAAACTGAGGCAGGACGTGGTTAAGTAACATGCCCACAGTCCCGGTTAGGAAACGGCAGAGCCAGAATCTGAACCTAGGCAATCTCGCTCTAGAGAATGTGCTATAATAAACCATACTATATACCACGCCAACTCCAGCCAGCACACATAATCTGGATTCTGGGGCTTGGAGTGAACAAAGCACTCCTTACAGAACGAGGCTTGAATAGGCTTTCTGCACATTATATAATTTCAAGAAACTTTGGTTAACATTAACCATTGGCAAAATTTAGACCAAAGGAAACAACTTAAATTCCACAGAAGACACACAGAGCATGACTGAGTGAAGCACGCTGTGTGGAAGACAATGGGAAGGGGAGGATGGGAGCTAGTGAGGACCAAGAGAGCAAACACCTATCCAGAGGAGCACCTCCACACAACTGTCTCCCTAGAAGAATGCAGAACTAGTTTTGGTAGTTCTCATATTTTCTTTAAGAAAAGTTGAAAAGTCAGATTCTTGTGCAAAATCTCCCCAATTTTCAAGTCTTGGCACTTATTCAAAATTATTTTTCTTTGAACGATGAAGCAAACAAAACCTGTCTGCAAACAGAGGCTGCCACCTGTTCTGGATTCACTGCGGTTCTCAGCAGACAATGCAACAATGGCCTTCTGAGAATGGCAGAGTACTAGAACTAGAAGTTCCGAAATGTCAAGAAGACAGTCTTCAGTATATAACTATACACAGACGTTGGTTTTGGTCTGCTTATGTCTAACGGCAAGCATAGGAATCCAAACATCTCTCAAGGTTAAGATTTGTTGTAGTATAAGAATGTAGCAAAGGACAACTGTGTCAAGGGTCTCCAGAGTGGACCTCAGGTGCCCCACGTCATACACAAGAACATCCACTAGGGTGCAGGAAGGAAATACTTGAATTTCTCTTTCTATTTGTTTTTAAAATTTCATTTTTTGTATATGCATCATAATGTTCATAACATACTTTAAAGTAGTATATACATATATTCTTCAAATAATACATACACATGAAAAAGAAAACAGACTTCTTCATAAGAAGTGGCTATAATAGTTACTCCAACACTGGTATCAAGATATACTCAGGCAAAGAAACGAGACCATAAAATCCAAGAACTTCGGTCTACAGAAGTCCTATAGGGAATTCAGCAACAAACTCAACACGAAATCAAAGAGCTTGAGCCTTCAGACTCCAGTCAGCTGCGACACAGCAACGCTTCTACAAAATCAGCACCAGCAGAAGGAACTGCTCTTACGGGCACAGGCTGATTCTTATTTACATTTCTGTGCCAGGTGCCTAGCACAGAGTAGGCACTCAATGTATACTCCTGCTTGTGTAGCAAATTTTATTCACTTGCATACCTGTCCTCCAACCCTGATCCACAAGATAGTGCCAATTTTAAGAGGGGCAGTGTACTTTTTTTCCATGGAGTTTCACTTCTGGCAAGTTCCTTGGCTAATAACATCTATTTTGAAGGCTTGGTTAGCTCTGTTAAAAACACACTGATAATCCTCCTAAGTAAGGAGGAAACAAAGAGTGCTAGAAAGAGTTCTTCGCACTGAGCTGTAATGACCAGGTCTTCAGGGACTTCACGCAGTGCCAATTCAGGCTCTTCACTGTACTGTTTAACTTCCCTACAGTCCACTTGGAAGGTAACAGCAAGCAGCAACTTAATTACACAGTTTATTCTCTACACTCTTCACTCGTCCTTTCCCCCAGGCAGTCCTACATATCCTCACTAAGACTACAATATTTATTTTTTTCAGAACGGAATAGGATTTTTAATAACATTCTTGTTGATTATAAAAGTTAAATATATTCATATTAGAAAAAACAGAAACTAAAGAGAAAATGGATACCGTTAATGAGCATAATAAAAGAATCTATCTAATCAATGGATCCGGTGGGATGAAGCTCGTATCAGACATCCCTCACTCACTACTTCACACCCTCTCAGCCCCGCATCTTAATCCAGCCCCTGCTGAGACGGCCAGGTCCATGCAGGCTTCAACCAGATGCATCAGGTGTAATCTGACAGCACCTCACCTGTGCCTCCCTCCACCCCTCCACATACCCTTCACCTCCTGCTCCAGAGCTTTCTTATGCCAACCAAGGCTTAGAAGCCTATAGATGTCCACTCCACACTCATGCATTTGCAAGTCAGAAGTGCAGGGGGGTCATCACCTACAGGCCACTCTGGATCACTAGGGTAGCAGTCAATGGATACACGCTTCTTCATTTGAGCCCCCAGGCAGATAGTTCTGAGATGCATTTTATAAGGCTCCTCTAAAGTGCCAGGGATTAAGCACCCACTGCCCTCAGCAGTGGTCAGTTTGATAACATATGCTTGTTTTGGCTTTCCCTTCTTTCCTTTTCTCTTCCAAGGCCCTCTACTCCAGTTGAGATCACATCCCAAATACACTACCTGCATGCAAGCATTTATCTCAGGCTCTGCTTTCTTGGAGACCCAAGCTAAGAGTGTTAACAGGAAGTGGACTTGGAAAGCAGACCCTCTGGATTATGGAGCCAGATCACCCATCGCATTGCTGGTGGTAAGCAGGACAGTGATAAGCCCTGGAATGCAAGAGCATCACATTTACTAATACTGTTACCTACGGTGGATTGGGATGAGGTGCAGATAGCATGTGAAGTACTGAATTAAGTGGTAGTTGTGGCACTTGAACGACATAGGGTCAATGGTAATTACAAGAATCATAGAGTTGTCTGGCTTTTGTTAACTGCTTTGGAAGCCTTGAAGAGGTAAAATTAAAATTACACATCCAGGTCAGTCAACTATTAACACCAGGCACACTGTGAAATGCTTCTCTGACAGCATTTAGGTTGATCTTCATCTCCTGCAGCTACAAGGCAGACAGTGCTGAAAATCAGGCTCAGAAACTAACAGTAAAGCTGGAAGGCCTGAAAAGGAGACTGAATGCAGTCTTGATATATCTCTTATGTCAAAGTCAGGGCCTTGATAGGAAAATAGGCGACTCTATGACCTGGAATCTGGACATTTGGGTGGATGAGCCTAAGAATCTTAAATCTCTGAATCCTCTAGGCCATTAACAGCAGCTCACTCCTTCTTGCTAGAGGAGAGCAGCCTCCCCTTTCCTAGAGACCCCATGAAGTCTTTATGCAGAGTAGGTGCCTAACAAGGTAATTCTTGTCTTTGTTAAGGTCTGCTGACACCTCATCTCTTGCTTCTGAACTGATAACTAGAGTCATATCTCAGCACAGCCCAAGCAGGGAAATATAGTTCCTGCTGCAGAAATAAACTGCTGATTCATCAAAGAAATATACAGCGGCAGGAACCAAAGGAAGATTATTTGGAGTGGATCCTGAGGATTTTAGACCAGGGGGTGAAAAACATAAAGCTGGATAAAGAATAACTAATTGACATGGGAGCACTCTCCTATGACTCTGGTTTCAAAGTCCTGGCAAGGACACCTGAAACTGGTCCTAACATACCGCTGGAATGGCTCCATGAAGCTTGGACAGGATGATGGCTTCCTATTAACAAGGTGAAGATGCCAGACTGTGGAAGGGATCAGAAGGATCACAGTGAGGCTGTAAACATGGATTTATTATACGAGACTGCAGAACCCACCACCTATGTTTCCCGGAAGGTGCAGAGAAGAATTCTCCCTTCACCAAGGCTATAAGAAATGACTAATGAGGGAGGCAGTGGCGTCTTTGAGATGCACACTTGTACCTTTCAAGAACCACTTCACATCATCTAGGTCCCACCTCTTGCTTCTGTCACTGTGGCAGCAATCAGTTCCATACAGGCTTCGAACAGCTTCACACTAGTGTGATCTGACAGTGCCTGGCCTTGCCCTTTCCGTGCACCTTTGGCTTCCTGGCCCTGGCATTCTCTGACAATGAGGTGCAGGATATTTGGCATTCACACATGTGGAACCTGATAGCGTGAGGGAGCCAACCCGTGTGGGACCACACTTGACCAATGAGGATAGAAGCCAATGGAGAAATGCTTCCTCCTTTTGTCGTCCAGGGTGGACAGTTCTGACATGCATTTTATAAGGCTCCTTTAGGGAGGCATGGTGTCATCACTCACTAGCTGCTCCCGGCACTGGCCAATCTGTTAACACATTCCAGTACTGCCTTTCACTCTCACCATTCCTGCTCCCTAGAATCACTTCCCAAATAAAACACCTGCACAAAAGCTTTCAGAGGAACCTTGGATAAAACAAAGACTAACTGTTTAAGGGGTGTGTGAGGGAGGAAGTGCTTTAATAAGGGTCTAGACCTCAGCCTCCCAGAAAATTGGTCCCTCATCAGCAGATACAAACCCCCAACCAACCTCCCTCTAAACCTCTATCACAAGCATATAAGTAACATCCTTCTTTTCTTTGTCAGTAGAATCAAATGCTACTTTCACACATACCCTCCACACTGGGTCTTTTACAGCTCAACCTGATCAGCTGACAGCAAAGAAAATAAATATAGAGACATGGAAAACAAGGAGAAAAAATTTTAGTAGATATTTAAATGAAACTCTCAGACAACCTCATAACAGGATTTTAGCTCCAGTAGCATATTGGAAAGAGCTCATCAAAAGACCAGGCACTCCAGATACACTGAATAAATTCCTGCTATTTTATAGAAAAATTTATGCTTTATTCTAGATCTTTTGATAAAATAATCTATGTCAATATTTATAGCTAAATAAGCAAGAATATGTCATGACTTCTCAAAAATAAACATTTAGATGCAGACCCAAAAATAAGAATCAATTCTTCTTGGTTCCTGTGTGAGGCCCAACTATACTGCATCAAAAATAGGCCACTTCTTGGGGAAAAGCCAGAATTTCAGCAAACCAAATACACCCCTCTTTTAAAAATATCTTTTCATGCTGTGCTAGTGTACTAGTCTTAGAGAATCATTTATGCACTAGCTGGGTTTGGGGTTGCAATTCTTTATACATGCCAATCAAAGATACCAGAACCCAATCAAGTCAACAGGGGCTCTGGCCCCAAGAAATCATCCATGCTTTTTCCGTATTTAGCACAAACATCATATTTATGCTTAACACAAAAATGGGTGTCCGTAGAAACTGCACAGCCACAAAAGAGCCCTGGTTTTGTCCTCCACATAGATGTTAAAATAATTTAATGCAGTACTACTATGCTGTTGACTCCTAAGTGGAAGACAGTACATAAACTGATTTGGCTAGTAAAAAGGAAGTTGGCAAGTAGACGCTAATTTAAATGGGTTGTCCAACAGTTAATGATTTCACCAAACCCACTGCCACATCCTAATCTGCATGAGTATTAAAATTATATTCATATATGCTTAATCAGAGTTGCTCTATATCATAAATGATTCTGCATCAAGAAACAAGTAATCAGAAGCTGCATATTTAATAACTGTTGTTCACACTGAAATTTCTTATGCTATTAATATCTAAGTTCCCTTCTGTGACTTTAGGCTATTTTAAAAAGGGGGAGAAAATACAGAAACCTTGTTACCATGGAGACTGTAAGCCGGTCAGCCCATCTGCTGAGAGGATATAAAATTTTGTAAGTAGAATTTTAAAAACCTTACTATGAGAAAGACTTCCTCAAACACAGTAGGGGGCGGGGACCTACAGAAAGTCTGGCAAACGACCATTTGCAAAAATTTGAGCTATCATTATTTTTGGTACTAACCATGAATTTGCAATAATACTTATTAAGAGGAAACTACTAATATCTGTATATTAGGATACCAAAGATGTAAAACATATTTTGGCATGTTCTAGGCTAATGATGTTTATACCATTTTTTAGAAAGAAAAAATTTAAAAATTTATATTAAAAACTAGTCCAGGGAAGCCTATGATCTGGTTTGCTTGGTTTTAAAAACTGCTCTACATGTTTATCACAGGTTTTGATAAAAATAGCAATAGGGCCTATGGTAACCTAAAAACAAAATAAAAAGCACATATTTTAAACAATTCTGGTGTGAAAATACAATGACATCATTAGGACCTTAGAACATTTAGCCTTTCTCTTCTGCTTTTTAGATGTAGGAGTCCCTGATGCAGAAATTTATTCATTCAACAAACATGTAAACCTAGTAGGCGCCAAGCCTTGACCAAGATAAAGGCACAAGAAACTTCAATGTAAACCACTTCGGGCCCTTAAGAAACTGAAGGAGGTGACTTATCTTCATTCATTCACCCATTCATTCATTCATTCAGTGAAGGTTCAGTGACCACCCACTATATGCCAGGCACGTTCCTAGGCACTTGGAATCGCCCAGTGGTCAAAAGCAACAAAAATCCTGCCCTCCTGAAGCTTACATTCAAGTGTAATTTACGATTAGATGGCAGCAACTGAGAGGGGCAATTTAGAGATAAGAACAGGAGCTGTAAGACGACAGAAATTACTCCTTCTGCCAGGAGCAATTAGATAAAGATTCCAGAAGAGGTGACCTTTGAGCTGGGGCTTCAGTGGGGACAGTCATCCCAGGCCAAGAAAGCACAATGTGAAGGCAGAAACCTGGAGAATGTCTGTCACTGAGCTGGCTTTCATTTCACAGCTCCAACACAACTTGAGAAATTCAACTTGGCTACAGCGGTTTAATGAATATTAAATTTTAGGGAAATTTTTGTATGCAAAGTGATTTAAAAGTATAATTATTTTCATAAATATCTGTGATATCTGTATTAGTTTTCCTAAACAGCAAAACTCCAAGTTAAAGAGCATTCATGCTTCAAGATAAGTATCATAAGTCAAATACAAAAATAGCAATAGAAACCTTTTAACATTATAAAAACCTTTTTCACAGATAATATCTCAGTCCAGGCTTACAAAAAATCTCATGATGAGGAACAGCCGTTATTTCCATTTTACAGAGGTGGAAACTAAAACTCAAAGAAGTTAAGTGACTTACGCCAGGTCTGGTAAATGGTTAAGCCTTATCTTGAACTTGGGCTTTTTCTACTAGACCAGAATTTAGTGCCAATTTAAGGGTTTTTACAAAATCACGGGGAAATGTTCTCACTGAGCAATATATCACAAATGCTATGGGTCTTTGGAAGAAATCTATACATATCTACTTTGTGCAATGGAGGAGAAAGGGTAAGGTCCAGCAGAACTGAGAGTGATTATCAGCAAACCACCAGCAGCAAACGCAAATGTCACTGCATCAGCATAATGATTTCCTTAACAAAGCAAGCTTCCTTGTCGTCAAAGGCCCAAAAAGTCACCCACCTCATCCTCTACCCCGCTCCCCTGCACCAAATTCAACATACCTGGAAGTGTCCTCCCCATTGAAGTGGCTGCTTTCACTCAATGCTGTTTCCCCTGTGTAGTATGCTGGCAATCATGCTTCCACTATGTTTACAAGAGAATTTAGCCACCACCCCCAGATTCTAGTGCCATCACCAAGTCTGGCAAAGTTAGCAGAGGAATAATTATTATGAATTTTGAACAAACTGAGACAGAAATGTAAACAAATGAATTGCTAAATAGCTAAATAAAGAAACAGACAGGTTAAATAATGTTCAAAGATTGGAACAGTGTAGGGTAATAAAACTCTCTGTGAAAATAATTAAACATACATTTTGAGAACAGAATAAAAATGATAATTGTGAGCATATTTGTCATTCTGCTGTCATTGCTTAAAAGAAAGTCCATTCTCCATTGCCAGCTGTATTCTTCAGGAGAAAGGAGAGCAGTCAGAACTTGGGGCATTCCCTTCAATAAGAAATGCAGTCCTCTAGCATTGAAATCTCTCACTTGACAAGCAACTCAAAAGACTAGTCTACTGGGGATGTGTCCCTGGCTCCAGGGTAAACAGAAGAGGCAAGACTGTATGGAGTAGAGGATGGGGGCAGGTAGGATAGGATTCTACGCTAGATCCAGGAAGCGTCCACAAAAGCTGATGTCGAAATAGAGTAGAGGCCTGAGAACCAGGTGAACAGGTCCATGTAAGCCCATGTGGAGGGGACTGAGTTCAGAACAAAGCAGGAAGACAGGCAGGGGACAACAGAAAACAAAGCTGTGTGGTCAACACTCCAGGAGCTAGAAGCCATGAAGCCCAACCAGCAGGCTGAGCAATTAAGGTGGGGAACCCAGAGTACATGCCAGAAACTAGCTTGTTCCCGAAACCTTCAGAGCTACCAATACTACCAGCATCATCTCCACCACAACTATCATCACCAGCCACCATCCCACCATCACCACCATCACCATCACCAGCATCAGTAGCATCACCATCACCTCCCCCTCCTCCCCACCCTTGCCATCAGCACCATCACCATCCTATAATCACTACCATCACCCCAACAGCAACATTCACTATCACCACCCCCCTCCCTACTATCACCAACACCACCACTGCTACCACTAATATCACAGCCCCACCATCACCACAACCACTATCACTACCACCACCCACGTAACTGATATGACCATCACCCCACGACCATCATCCCTCTAGGATGTCCCCTTCACAAGCACAGAGGAACTGGCAGAAGCTTTGAAATTTCAGCCTTCCCCATCAGTCTCTGAAAATAGAAGGCAGCAGTACTGATACAAATTATGGCCACTACCCAGCTTAAAAAGCAGAATAGCTACAGTAGATCGTGATTTTAAATAAAATAATTTTCATCCAAGATATACATATATTACATCATTTCTCAAAATTCTCACAACAGCACATGAGGCAGGTATTGCTAGCCCCATCTTACAGGTGAGGAAAATGAACCTCAGGGACACTTACTCGCCCAAGATCACACAAATAGAAAGTGACGAGGGCTGGATTCACACTCCATTCTACCTGATTCCACAGCTGATTCTATTAACAGCTCTGCTGTGCTGCCTCTGAAGAAAATTAAGATACACCCAAGTCCTTGAGGGGTTCACTGGCAATGGGAGGGGCCTGTAAACATTTCAAAACAATGTGAGAAGTACTGCGAATGTACTAAGGAAGGAAGAAACTAACTCTGCTGGGAGGTGTTGGAAAAGACTGTACGGAAGATGTGACATTGATGCAATCATGAAAAAAAGGAGTAGAAGTTCACCAGAAACAGCAGTGGAGGGGAGAGCATTCCACGTGGAGTGCTGGCAGATGGGAAGGACACAGGCAGTGTTGACTCACTCCCGTTGGCTCTGCTGATTTTCCCACGTTTCACCTCTGGCCTGACCGACAGCCTCCCCTCAGGTCTGGTCAAACTGCCAGCTTGTCTCTTTACATCCGCCGAGCCATGCAGCCCTCAGCCATAGACTCAGACACCTGTCTTAGCCTTTCCTAACTCTGGAACAAATTCCGGAGTCCAATATGTCCTGCTGCCTCCTGAGGAAGTCTGGGACAAAAGGATCTGGTCTGCAGGAACTCAAGCATCCAATACCGGGCACCAAACCAAAGCATCAGCCACAAGGAGATTAAGAGCGGAGGCCAAGTGCTGGTCAGTCGGTACTGACCAAGAGGCTTCTTAGATGCCCTCTACTTGGGCAGAAACTATCCTGAAGCAAATTCAGGATGGAGCACCCAAATAAAACAAGTGAGAGAGTTGAAGTTATTGCTCACCTGCATGTCACCAAATTGTAGTAATATCCCTGACATCAGGTCACATAATTCAGTGCTTGGGGTATACATTTTGTCATGAGGTCTTTCGGGAAAGCAGATTAGAAAAGGAATGGCTCAAAGCAAGATGTGCCATGGTGGAGACTAAGGTGGGATGTGACAATGACTGCTTTAATTTTTTTCCAAGTCAAAAACATTGCAGCTACGTCTTTGGGCTTCAAACTATGGGTCTGCAAACATCCATTTGGGTGTTTTTGAGTAAACTCCAGACTACATTCTGAGAAGACCCTCAACACTTGGATCACCCCTAAGCTTTCTTTTCAGAAATATGTTCTTCTTAGACACCTCAATTCTTAAAGGAAAACATCAAGTCTACCCTTAGCACAATTTCTCACTTAAATGACAACAAAGACTAGGTCCTTCCCAATTCTTACCCAGCTATCAATCTCAAAACCACTGTCATTCCATTCACTTAGGAATCAATATTTATTAAACACTTATTATGGGCCAGAAGCCTATTCTGTTCACCTGGAAGGTACAATGACAAGGATATAGGTTCCCTGTCTTTTTGAAGCTTACATTTCAGTGAGGATTGACAGGAATGAATGAGTGAAAAGAAAACTACATGAATAAGGTGATTTCTGACAGTAAGGGAATGTGATAGCAAATAAACAGGGGAGGAGGGGGCTCTACCTTAGATGGGCAGCCAGAGGAGGTCTCTCTAAGATGGTGAGGTTTGAGCCGAGATGAGAAGAATGAGAAGGTGCTGGGCACATGAAAACCCGGGGAAAGAGCATTCCAGAACAAGAGAACAGAAGGGCAAAGGCCAGACACAAGATTAATCTTGGCTTATTCAAAGTACATAAAGAAGGCCAGGGACTAGGGGCAGAGACAGGGGGTGCAGAGCAGAGTAGTAAGCAGGAGAGCTGAAGACAAAATCGAGTTTGGCAGGAGTCAGATCATTACAGAGCCTTGTAGCCCACAATAAGGAATTTAAATTCTATTTTAACACAATTGAAATCCACTGGAAGGTTTCAAACAGGGGAATGACATGATCTGATTTCTGTTTCAAAAAGATAACCCTGGAAGCTGTGGGGAGAAGGGATCTGGTGGTGAATGGAAGAAGGGAGATGCAGCAGGCCAGAAGACAGATAATGGTGGCTCAAACTACGAGTTAGGGCAATGGCAGGAGAGATGGAGAGAAGTGGATGGATTTGAGATGGCTTTTTAAGATAGAACTCACTGGAATATTATTCAGATCTAACATTCCAATATCAATCCAAAATTCTTTGAAGAATAATATTTTGGGAGTATGATCTACACAGCATATGCAAACCATCAGTTCATCTACATCAGTCATTTTCACGTTTCCTTTAAGATGCCTCTAGAATTGCTGCAGAGAGCGTGAGGAGGTAAACCGGAAAGGTGGTCTAGATATAGTCCCCTCCATCAACCAAAGCATCTCCAAATATGTTCATTACTAAGGACAACATCCACAATTTCATTTGAAGAAAGGGTTTTGTATGCTAAAACCAGACTTTGAAAACCACTATTGTGATAAGGCAGAGTCTGCCTAACTGGATCAAAGAGCCATTATCTCTTTCCTTCCAGAAATAGAGCCATCAAAATTTTTAGGCTTCACATGGCTACTCAGCTAAAGACCACATTTCTCAGCTAGATGCAGCATCATGGCAAAGTTTAGGCCAACAAGGTATGAGCAGAAGGAATATGTTTAACTTCTGGATCATTCCCTTAAAAATGAAGCTACTTATTTTCTTCTTTCCCCTTCGAGCTGCCTAGGAAACGGTGACAATGATAGCAGCCACAGTGGACCCAAAGATGGACTTTAAATGTTGAGAATGGCAAAGCCTAACCCCCAGCCTGGGTCCTTAGACCACTGATCTCTTGGAATAGAGCCATCTACCCACTCTGTGAACTGGCCACCTACCTCTGGACTGTTAAGTGAAAAAGAAATACATATTGTATCTTTTGGTTTCAGTGTTGCAGCCCCTTAGTATAAACCCAGGCAGAGCTTCAACAGCCAACGAGTGATCTACCATGTCTCTCATTCCCTCTTCTGCATCAAACAGAAATGTTCCAGGTAGTAGATGCTCTACTGCAGTGAGAACAGCAGCAAGCAAGCCCCCAGCTAACCCAGGAGATGCATGGAGTGTGAGTGCAAAATAAGCCACTGTTGTTTTTAGGGAAGTTTTTATTACTGGAGGATCCTCTAACCTACCCTGACTAATACATCTTGGTTGAAAACAGCTGCTCTTAAATCTTCACCTGGATTACATGAGACCAGAGAACCACATCCATCACCCGGGGAGTTTTGAAAAATATTGATGCCTGAGTCCCACCCCTAGAAATCCTGACTGACAGGCTGGAGTGCAGCCTGGGCATGGTGATTTTTATATACTTCCCTGGTGATTCTAATATGCAGCCAAGGTTGAGAATCACAGATATTTGTGGGCCATATAGCAATGGCTCCCACATAATTGCTTTTATTGAACTGTACTCCAGTATGATAAGGAACATTATCTATATACTGAAGGATATTATAAGAAACAACTCCAGAATTGTGATAAGGTGTCACTTCATGGTTTAATTTACTATCTTACACAGTGTCAACTCTATGAGAACACAGGAGAAATTTCTCCCTCGTCTCAGTGTGGGAAGTATTTGTGCTTTTCCTAAACAAGTTTACCTTTACCCTTGGACATTGTAAATCCTGTAAATAATCTTGCTTTCCTCTCTTTCTAGTTCCCAGAAAGTTCAGAGTCAAACTTGACGCTCCCCATTAGCAAGTGGCTAGGATTTCACTGGCACACAATTTGTGTGCTCAGCACACTGTCTTACCCTTGTTTTCTCCTTAGTTCATTTTATTCCCTTGTGATATCATACAGGCTAATTTAAGTCATTTCTAGAACAAGGAAGGATATAAATATATTTTTAAATAATAAATAGGGAGCATGTGCCACTGACTGGAAGACGGATGAAAAGGAAAACAGTCAAGCACTCCAGCTCCTCCAAACAACGTGAACACACTAGGTCTGTCACAAAAACATCCACCAGAGTCTACTTGTTAAATAGTTAATGTCACTTAAAAACAGAAATTCCTGCTTCATTTACTGGAAGGTGGGGAGCCCTGCTGAAGCTGAATGCTACATATCATGCCCTGAGAAACGAGGGACAAGCAGGAAAGTCAGTACTGAAAGCTCCTAATGCAGGGTTTTCAAATGATAAGAATCCATCTTGCGGTTCCATTCACCTTCAGCAAAGTTTCAACGCGGCAACTTTCGTTACTCTTTATTATAGATTGAAAGGCCCATTAGCTACTTGTTCTTCCTGGGGGTTGTAATAACCATAATAGCAGGAGCTACACAACTCTTCAGCTGACTTCCTCTTAAGAGCTTCCAGGATGCACATCTGAAAGGCATCTCACCACATTTCACAAATACTTCATTCTTGACAGCCCACTCTCTTCTTTGCATATCCTTTCAGGCTGGATGCATATGCTAGAAAGAGTTATAAACTCCAGCTCTACCTCAAATTATCTTTCCTCTTGTAAACTTCTCCACATCATCTCTTTGCTGCATTCTAAAAAGAATGTCCGGGGCCAGCCCAGCGGCTCAGTGGTTAAGTTCACACGTTCCGCTTTGACGGCCCAAGGTTCGCTGGTTCGGATCCCAGGTGTGGACCTACACACTACTTATCAAGCCATCCTGTGGCAGGCGTCCCACATATAAAGTAGAGGAAGATGGGCACAGATGTTAGCTCAGGGCCAGTCTTCCTCAGCAAAAAGAGGAGGATTGGTGGCAGATGTTAGCTCAGGGCTAATCTTCCTCAAAAAAATAAATAAATAAAATAAAAAGAATGTCTTTGTCTAACACTTTCAATAATATTTGATATTGAATGAGCCTATGTTTCATGAGTTCACATCAGCAGCTAAGTGTCACAAGATTTCCACAAACTACAGAATATAGTGTTTTCTACCAAGATGGATGAGCACACACACCTGCGGACATAAAGTCCTATAACACTAGAGCTTGGAGGAACCTCAGAGGTCACCTAGCCCACCCCACTCAAACCTCTATTTGGCAGACAGGAAAACAGAGCCCCCAAGAAATATCCATTCAGGTAGTCACTCCTGTATTAATACTGGGTGATGTCCCAGAATTTCATTGTTTATTGAGTTATTTGAAACTTGGTATATATTTTCTCATTAAGAAACAATGTTACAACAGGAAATTAGACCCCAGATTAGCCTACAAAATTATATTTAGGATGGACGGTGGTGATGATAGCACAATAATGTGAACGTACTTCAATATCACTAAACTGAAGTACGTTCAGTGAACAAGGTAAAACTTTATATGTATTTTACCACAATTTTAAAAAAACAACCACCTTATTCAACCCATAAAGTGGCTGAAACATGCGGCACAAGCGGAAGGAGGAGCAGGAGAAGGAAGAACTTCCCACCATCTTGCCTGGGTCCACATGAGGGTTCTTCCTTGAGTAAATGTCTGGCTAACGGCTTCTGCAGCGTCCATTTTCCCCTCCATATATCACTAGCTCCCAAAATTCCTTTAGGGAACTGGTCCTCCCCATTCTCAGCCATGGTGGGGCTGACCCCAGTCTCATCTCTAGGAGTCACCAGCCACTGGCTTCAGGCAGTCCTCTGGCTAAAGTGTTGGTTCACGGGTCATTTCAGGCCAATAAGACTCAAGAAACATGCGTGTGTGTTGTGTATTGTGTGTTGTGTTTCATGGAGGCTGGTGCTTCTGGGGGGAAAAATCTGCCTCCTCTTCCTTTCTCCTGGAGCTACCATAAGAGAAGCTATCTTTCCCTCTGAACAGGGCAGAAGATGAATGGGAGATCCTGAATCACTGTGGCCACTGCTGCCACCATGACAGGTGCTAAACTGAGGCCTAAGCCAGAACACAGAATTGAGCACAGAACAGCATGCAGTGTTGAAAGAATTGCACAGAAACTGAGTAGGAGCCCTGATTAAGTCATAAATCTCTGGAACAAGCCATACCTGAAGCCAGCCAGACCTACCCCTGGACTTTTCACTTGCAGGAGCCAATAATTCTCTATTTCGCTTTAGCCAATTTGTGTTGAGCTTCTGTTTATTTGCAACTGAAAGATTCCTAACAGATACAGATCCAGAACAAAGTTTGAAATAGACCAAGTTTGATTCTCATTCACTACCCCTTCTGAAACCATCTCCTACCAGCCACTATCTTTCTCCCCAGGCACCTAGTACCCTCCTTCTGTCCAAAGTTTTCCATTCTAATCCCCTATCCAGGCCTTTAATATTACCTTCCCCTCTCCTCTTACTTCTAATTCACCCCCCTCAATGCAAATTTATAAAACAAAAATAAAGAAAAATACAGAAATTATTATGAATATGTTACCGCTCAGTCTAAAAGAAGATTCAAAGTTTGTCTGTGCCTACATCGATTTGTGTGGGTCCACATGCATGACAGTCGCTGCTAGAAGCAAGTTTCGTGTACAGTCCTGGGGCAGGGTCAGAATGATGTCTGCTCCCCAGTATAAGCTAGAGAGAGAGATGCAGGTAGAAAGTACGGAAGCTGGCTTAACCAGGGAATCTGTGAGATGGAAGGCAGAGAAGGTGTCACTCGAGGGCCGAAGGACAGAACGTGACCCAGAGTTGGGGAAGTCTGGAGCACACATTGTCCAGAGAGGCTGAAGACTATGGTGCTGTCTGCCACCTTCTAGGTTTTGCCTGAGAAACAGCATCTGAGTTAGAAGGAAGCAGTGTTCTCACGGACAAAAGCAGAGCGGGGGGGAGCCGCCTTCAAAGGCTTGTGTCAGCAGACATCAACGAGGGACAGGGTGGCGAACACCCCTTGGACTCACAGAAATGAGTAAGATATCAGGAGGCAAGGTGTCGAGGTCCCATGTGTACAAGGAGCAAAGGTGAACAAGCAAAATGTGGATTATTAATGTTGACACCCGACAACTTCTCCTACTCCTCCTGCCTCTTGTCCCACATGATCTGTTAGTGACAATGTCCACGTACACCTACAGGCTCTCGGGCCACAGGGACATCCAGGCCACACAAAGCAGAATTTAACGGTGAACACTCAGAATATCAGGGAGCGCCGAGGAGACCATATTACAGAGCTTCATGGAGGAGAAAGTTCTAGAGGTGTTTGACAGATGGAAAGATCATCATGAGGTGGAAATGGTGAGACCTTCTTCAAAGAGAAGTAATGGCATGACGGAGGGGCGCAGGGAAGAAAGTAGGGGCTGAGTCCAAGTCTGGGCAGGTGTGCTTGTAGCAGAGGCAGAGGGGACCAGCTTTCTGATGGCAAAGTAAGGGGAGGCCAGTGTGTGTGAAAGGACAAACGGATCCAGGGAGCCTGAGGTCTTTGTGGGCGAGCGTGTCCGCCTTGTTGCGGTGGCCCATGGAAGGGGGTAAAACGGGCGTATCTGTAAGTATAGGTCAAACTGCAATAGGTATGAATCACCAGAGTCCCTTAAGACTCCTGCGAACGTCCACATTGTTAAAATAGGCTGCTCGGGAACCCAAAGCATCTTGAAACTGTTCCCACTTCAGAGAGAGGACGGAGAAGAGAAGCATTCAGGTTTGTGAGAACAGGTCTTCTGGGGCGGGGCACCAGCCCGCGCAGGCTCCCGGACCAGCCCTGACTCCCAGGCCCATCCTGAGGGTCCCGTCAGTTTCCACAGCGCTCTGTGCTTCTCCCAACGTCGCCCCGGCCTGGTGAAGCGCTCCGAGGTCTGTTTTCTGTTGCTTTAAGCGGGGCCACAGCTGTGTCAGGAGCCTGGATAATGGTGGACCTTTTTAGCGTATTTACACAGGTTGGATATATTTCAGTTTTGCCTGTCTGCACTTTTTAAATAGCCTGCCACACCCACTAAAAAGAAATAACTCTAGTGAATGTACTTAATGCCACCAAATTATACACTTAAAAAATGGTTAAAATGGTAAATTTTATGTTATGTATCTTCTATCACAATAAAAAAAAGTTTAAAAAATATCAATGTCCTTCCTTTTCTTTTTAAAAACTAATACTTTTCACTCTTCCTATGCAGAAATTTAAACAAAATACTTGGAAATATTAAATTTGCATTTTATTGGGTTTAAACCCTGAGCATCTCTACTCATATAGAAATAGCGATAACAATAATAATAATAAAATTCCTAGTACACATTACTCATACAATGTGTATTTGCCATAGTTTTTTAAAAACTATATTGTTTGGTTTAATTTTCATTTTATGGTATCAAAAGAAATATTTGTATTATAGTAAAGTAAATGAATATGACAGCCAACACCAAACGGAAAACAGCCTTCCCCACCAGAAGGTCTCCCTACGACAGGGCGGCCAAACGAATGAAAACTATCCCCCCAACTAAACCACCTCTCAAGCTTTCTGAAATTAGCAGAGAATGTGCGCAGCTGACCTATTTCTCTCCCACACAACTGTGCTGATAATTGACTTTTGTCCCCCAGGGAAGTGCTCAAATATAACTGAGCAGCACCTGGCACATAGAGAGTGCAGTTTCACAGACCCAATAACTCCCATAAATAGTGTACTTAGCTTGGGACTCGAGCACTCTGCTTCCTCCTTAATTCTCTCTCTCAAGGAAGAAATATTATAATGACCAGAGCCGAGTTATTATGAACATCTAGAAAAAATAAAAGAAGTATTTTGAATTGTAAGTACCCAAGACATTTCTATTACTAAAAATTATTGAAAACGATGGCTATAACCACTTACATTGTTCAGACACTTTTCTTTAATCCCGTCGACCCCATCCTATTCCATAAATCCCCTTCTACAGAGGAGACTCACTCAGTTTTGTTCAATCTGATGATAAGAAGGCCAAGGTCAGGGGTTTGATTTCCATGCAGGTCAAATCGTTTTGCCCCCTCAGAAATTCGGCTTTATGACCTGAGGCTGCAGAACCAAAATAAATATAAATACCATCTGCCCTATTCAACACCACAACTTGAAAAGCTCTCCGGGACACAGGCTAAGGAAAGGCAAGTCCCCTTCCACACGCAGGCCAGCATGTGCACATTTAGACCAGGACTACAACCGGAGCCCCTCGGGCTGGTGTAAAGAGTATGTTAATGAAAAAATCTGAAGCCAGTCACAAAAGGTCACATATTACTGTATGATTCCAGTTACAAGAAATGTCCAGAACAGGCAAATCTATAGACAATGAGAGTAGATAAGTGGTTTGCCTAAGGCAGGGTTTGGGAGGAGGATGCTGAATGACGGCTAATGGGTACAAGGTTTCTTTTGGGGTGATGAAAATGTTCTAAAATTAGATTATGGTGATACCAGAATACAGCCTCTGAACTGCTGAAAGAATGCCTTGCCCTCTTCTGTTCCACATGCACAAAGAGGCCAAATAAGAAAGCCATGACACGGGCTGGCCTCGTGGCCGAGTGGTGAAGTTTGCGAGCTCTGCATTGGCGGCCCAGGGTTTCGCCAGTCCAAATCCTGGGCGTGGACATGGCGCCACTCATCAGGCCATGCTGAGGCGGCGTCCCTCATGCCACAACTAGAAGGACCCACAACTAAAAATACACAACTATGTGCCAGGGAGATTTGGGGAGAAAAAGGAAAAAATTAAAAAATTTAAAAAAAAATAAGAAAGCCACGACTATATAGCACTCTAACCTTAACAGTGATCATCTCACCCACCTGTTCGATTTGGAAACAGACTAAGCATTTGAGTTAACACTAGCCCTGGGCCCTTCAAGAAGAAGGTTAGGAGAGCACAATAAACTCATCTATATAAGTTACTATGCATTTCCATTACTGCTGGTCTTTCCATCATTAAAGCATTAAAAAAGAAATTGCAAAAAGAAATTTTTTCCTAAGGAAAATTCCTAATTAGGAAAATATTTCCTAAAAATAATACCATATTTGGACACCGTCAACACTACAAAAGTTTCCCATTTCCAGCAATTCTGACAACCAGGAAAAATGCAGATTCTTTTCAAGTTGATGTTTACAAAATATTTCCTCTCAAAACAAAGACTGCAGGCACAGTAATTAAATTGCAACCCTGGAGAAAGACACTTCCACCAACAAAGAACATAAAATGGGAAAGAAAATAGGCACAGTTTGTCATCCAAATGATTACAGTGAAATGATCAGAAAGATTCAGTAGATGTCACATAAGCTTGCCAGCCCCTATGTAATTAATGTTTGCAGTACAGAAAGTACAAATCCTGAATGTCTTCCCTTCAGATTCAAGTAATGACCTCTGCTCTGTTTTATGTGTGTAATAAGAAACCGTATTCTAAAGCAGAGAGGAAAGTCTGCAGAGGGGCCTGTTTACTTGAGTTAAAATGAGAACTATCTTCAAGGAATTTGAAAGCAAGGTCTCTTTCAAGCCAGGTGTTGATAATACATCAGCCTTTCCTATTTCGGAAAGCAGGTTGCCACAGCACACAGCTTGTCATTACTGTTACTTGAAAGCAGAAAACTCTTCCCTTAAAATTGAATCTATAATTTAGTCTTTTCATTAGTTCAGGCTTCTATTTCTAGTCCTGTCTTCTCTCCCTGCCCCAGTTCACATGGTTGAATCCATGTAAAACTCCTGATTTTTGCTAGAGTCAAGCTCGTAACTTACACTCTTCTAGAACAGAGAGCGCTGTATTCTACCTCAGTGTTTTCCTGGCTCGTGGAGCAGGAGGGCATGTAACTGTTCAAAGACAGGACAGTCCTGGCTGCTTCAATCAGAAGGTGTGTTTATGGGGGTTCATTGGGGATAACAGCCAAGCCCTCTGGAGACTTACCAATTTGATGTGTTCTAATTTGGAGAGGTATTACAGAGAGAGTGTGTGATTGGGAAAGGTCAAGGAAGTGCTTTGCACAGCCCCCAGAGGAAATATTGGGGCAACACCTGGGTTCAAAGGAAGTGAAAGCCATCCAGGGGCTCTGCCTACACCAGGCACCCCCGCTGAAGGACAGGCTCAGAGGATCAGCGTTTCTGAGGCCTGTAACCCATTCTTGGCACACACTCCTGGTGGGAAGGACGCTCCGGCGAAGGGCGAGCAAGTAGAGAGGGCGGCACTGTTCTAGAAAGCACTCTGCTCCAAAATGTTGCTTAAAAAGCATGCAGAGGCCAAACAGAGAGAGCTGCAGAGCAGAAGCGGGCCTGCATGCCCCGCTCCCCACCTGTCTGTGGATGTTTCCTGGAGTCTTCAGTGAGTGTGAGTGAGCTGCAAGCCCGCTCGCCCTGGTGAGGGCTCATATCTGAGTCTGAGCCGCAGAAATGAGACCAAGAAAGGGCCAAACTGGGAGGAAGAAGATGAACTTGGACAATGCCATGACCTCAGCCAGAAAACATGCGTCAGAACTAGATTTGCTGGGCCCAGCTTAACCCCCTGAGTTAGCAGACTCCGCAAGGGGCAGAGAGACTGGTTTCTGCAACCAGCTATACCATGTGGTTTGACTAAGCCACATTCTCTTCGGCTCTGCCCTTGCTTTTTCCCTTGATGAAGGAGCAGTCTCTGCTCCTTGATACCCAGGGACGACACCGTCTGGGGCAGCACGTGGAGTAATTAAGACAGAAGGGCCACCGCAAAGCCAAGGTCATTTTCAGCTAAAGTTTCCACACAGCACCCTACAATTTTCCAGAAATATTAAAATTTGAATCCGACTTCATCTAAGTTTCCATAAAATCTTACCATCCTAAACTGAAGGATAAATAGTTCTTTCTTCTACAAAAATGAGATTTAGGGAACTCTGTGTGCCTAGAACAGAGACTCAGAGATAAGCAAAAATGACTGGTTAACTGGTTGGCTACTCTTAATTAGATACCTCAATTGGGAGTTTTGTAAATTCAGTTTTATTTATTCAAGAGCAAAAAGGAGGCAGAGTTCTTTCTTGCTGTCAGATCTCATATGGGAAGATGCATTCCAGAAAAAATTCACAAAGGAAACAGTGTGAATGTTTCCTTAGAGTTCATTGTAACTGGATTATGCCATTTAGCAAAGCCCTTGGGCTTTGGTGACCCCATCACTGGGGAATGTTTATTTGATGGTTGATTTTGCTGTGCCGGGTACTTCCTTTCCCATCTGCTATCATTTTGTAACACACAGGCTGACCCCTCTCCCTTCCCCTCTCTTTTCCCTGAAAAAATACAATAAATAAATAAAGACATTGGTACTGAAAAAAAAACCTTCCAATTTTGCTGATGAAAATGATTCATTATTGCCTTCCATGCAGCTAAAACATACTAACAGTTGCGCCAGTCCTCGCCTGTTTCCCTCAGATTCATCCCTCCTCTTTCCCTGTCTGCTTTCTACCTCAATGGGGCCAAGGCCTGCAGGCTGTTTCCCAGCTGGGCTCAGCCAGTGGGAGGCACTCCCAAGAAACTAAAGACACTAGGGTGCGCCGTTGATGGGGGCGGGCGGTGGTCAGAGTATTTCTCCCCATCTTCTCCACCTCTTTGCAGATGCACCTTCTTTGGCACCCCATGGTTCCAGCACCTACCAGGTGATTGTGGCTCCTGGGCTCCCATAACAGTTTCCTCTCCTTGTCCTTCTAGCCCAGAGGTGATAGTGGCTTCCTGCTGTTGCTAACTTCTAGCTTCCGCTTCTGAGCTCTCCCATCACCTGTTTAACCATGTTAAACATTCAAGTGCCTGGGTTGTAAAAACTCAAGTAGTTTTGTTTCCTGGTTCGCCGCTGGCTAATACAATGACTAGTGAGTAAATAAATAAATAAGTAAATCAACAAACCTCCATAAACCAAGAACCATGCAAACAAAAATTCCATCCTATGATAAAACTGAGAAAAAAGCGACAGTCTCCAGATTCTCCAGTTTTGCCTTGTTCTTCACAGTAACCACACAAATTAAGAATATTTCTAGAATCTAAGAAGAATAAGCTGTATATGTCCTTTCACAAGTCCACATCTATGTGTGTTTGTGTGTCTGTCTTAGTTATTCAGGGATGAAGGGTGTTGCGGTAGAAAAACTGTAGACTCTGAGTCAGGGTCCCCTGTCTCAGTGGTAGAACTAAGCAAGGCCTTAAGAACTCAGTGGGGACCCTTGGTAAGCCCTTGTGGAAATTAATGAAACAAACCTCAACCCAGCTGGAGTCAGGAGGCCCATAGGGGGCGCTCTCACATCCTATCACACGTCTTCAATTACTCCAAAAAGAAAGAGATGTAGGCCTACATCTCTGACAGCAAGTCCAACTACTTTACTACTGAAGGAAGATTTCTCTCTCTGCCTGTCGACGGCCCAGCCAGTGAGAAATGCCACAGCTCAGCCAATGAGAAGCCGTCGCCCTGCTGAACTGTTACTTTCCTCCAAAGGACTTTTGTTCTATAAAAGTGAGCCCCTTTGTTTGCCTCTCTGGATTAGCCTATAGTTCACCATAGCATGCACACCCCAAATCGCAATTCTTTTGGCTATTCCTGAATAAACCCGTTTTAAGGGTAACATAACTGGCTAATTTGCTTTTTAAGTTTACATATATGGTGTCAGAAAGTGGAATTCAAAGAAGGTGACCCCCAAGAGACCGTGACCCCCAGAATCAAGCAAAGTACCTGCACTGAACCCCTTGTGGTCATCACTTCTGTGAGCTGCCACCTGCTTTCAGTTTGATAAGTCTCCTCGCAGATGCCAAGCTCCACTCCCTTTGTGTTCTGAGCTCTCCAACATTATTCAGGATCAGGAGAGGTTTTGCCCTCTGAGAGGGACGGGGGGGTGCCTTTGTCCTCCTGGTTCAAGGCATCCTTGGGGTAAAGGCATCACCCTTGGTGAGTACCCAGTTATTTTCTGAAAGTACCACAATTCTTTCTGGGGCTCAGGCTTGCTGAGAATCAAAGAGTTTTTCTTTGGTTTTCAGATTCCTTTTGGAATCTGGTTTAGGAATCCAGCAACTTTCTTTCTTTTTTTTTTTTTTTTTAAGATTTTATTTTTCCTTTTTCTCCCCAAAGCCCCCCAGTACACAGTTGTGTATTTTTAGTTGTGGGTCCTTCTAGTTGTGACATGTGGGATGCCGCCTCAGCATGGCTTGATGAGCGGTGCCATGTCTGCACCCAGGATCCGAACTGGTGAAACCCTGGGCTGCAGAAGCGGAGCACACGAACTTAACCACTCGCCACGGGGCCAGCCCCCAGCAACTTTCTTTTTAGATTCCTTTGGGGATCAGGGTTAGGATTCTGGCATCTTGGATTTTCAGAGGAAATTTCAGAAATGGAGTCCCAGTCATCTAAACGTTCTGAAGGAAATCCTCATTCAGGGACACCAGCTGGGTTTATGTTTAAGAACTATGGGCCCCCTACATGCACATTTTTAACTAAGTGGGTCAAACTAACCAAGAGTAGACCAGAATTACAATGGCCATTATGGGGAATTTTCAATCTCCCCAAACTCACTTTTCTTAATACCAAATTGGGAGACCACAGCTCTCTAATTAAGCAAAACTAACGGTATGTCTATTTTCATTGCTACCTGGAGGCTTCTGAATGCACACAGAATTCTAAAATCGCCTCGCTACAAGATAGTGTCTAAATTAGCTGAAATAACTAAAACACAGGAAGAACAATGTGGCTTCCGAAGTCTCCTGTTCCCCGCCTCCTTCTTTGTCTCAGGCACCATCTTGTTTGTCTTCCCAGACTCCGCCCCGCAGCCTCCTTGTGCTCAGGCTCCATCCCTGGCACCATCTTTCTCACTCCCCCTCTGTGAAAACTTGCCCCTTTAAAATCAAAGCCTCTGAGGATTCAAACGCTAAACCCTTAATTACCATTTCTAAGTTAACTGGAGCAAATAAACAACTAGAAGAAAAAAGTGTAAAAAGCAATTACCCCGGACTTTTAATAATAGACAAAATGATTCCTTATAGCATGCAAATAAGAAAATCTTTAGTAAAAGACTTTGGCCATCTGAATAAGTAACCTTAATTTAGTCCATCTGCAAGAAATACAGTTTGGATCCAACTATTCTTTTGAGTTTTGTACCTGAAACATGGCTTAAGTTTTTTAAATAAAAGCTATGAGATCTCTGTCTGTGCCTGTCTGTATGTTATATATGTCTATGTATATATGTTATAGAGATGTGATATTTTTCTACCTCTGGATGGTATTGCTATAATTGATTTGTAAAAGAGCTCTATTTAATTGACTTGAAATTAAGTGCTTATAAGTTAAGTATTCCTAAATCTCAGAAATATAACAGAAACTAACCCAAATGCTTTTCAAGTTTCCATGATCTAGGATTAATGTTTAGGAAAGAAAAGCCAGCCTAAGGTTGTTGGTCTAATTAAAACAGGCATGTCTTTAAATTAAGAATACAATTCCATTTACAATTGCAACAAAAAGAATAAAATACCTAGGAATAAACTTAACCAAAGAGGTGAAAGATCTCTACACTGAAAACTACAAAACACTGCTGAAAGAAATTGAAGAAGACACAAAGAAATGGAAAGACAGTTCGTGCTCTTGGATTGGAAGAATTAACATCATTAAAATGTCCATACTTCCTAAAGTAATCTGTAGATTCAAGGCAATCCCTATCAAAGTTCCAACAACATTTTTCACAGAAGTAGAATAAAGAATCCTAAAATTTATATGGAACAACAAAAGACCCCAAATAGCCAAAGGAATCCTGAGAAAAAAGAACAAAGCTGAAGGTATCACACTCCCTGATTTCAAAATATACTACAAAGCCATAGTAACCAAAACAGCATGGTACTGGCACAAAAACAGACACACAGATCAATGGAACAGAATCGAGAGCCCAGAAATAAACCCACACATTTATGGACAGCTAATATTCGACAAGGGAGCCAAGAGCATACAATGGAGAAAGGAGAGTCTCTGCAATAAATGGTGTTGGGAAAACTGGACAGCCACATGCAAAAGAATGAAAGTAGACGATTACCTTACACCATGCACAAAAATCAACTCAAAATGGATTAAAGACTTGAATGTAAGACTCGAGACCATGAAACTTCTAGAAGAAAACATAGGCAGTGTGCTCTTGGACATCAGTCTTAGCAGCATATTTTCAAGTACCATGTCTGACTGTGTAGGGGAACCAAAAGAAAAAATGAACAAATGGGACTACATCAAACTAAAAAGCTTCTGCACAGCAAAGGAAACCATCAACAAAACAAATAGACAAGCTAACAATTGGGAGAAGATATTTGCAAACCACATATCAGATAAGGGGTTAATATACAAAATATACAAAGAACTCATACAACTCAACAACAAAAAAACCAACAACCCAATTAAAAAATGGGCAAAAGATATGAACAGAGATTTCTCCAAAGAAGATATACGGATGGCCAAGAGGCACATGAAAAGATGCCCAACATCATTAGCTATCAGGAAAATGCAAATCAAAACTACAATGAGGTATCACGTCACTCCAGTCAGAATGGCTATAATTAACAAGACAGGAAACAACAAGTGTTGGAGAGGATGTAGAGAGAAGGGAACAATTGTACACTGCTGATTGGAGTGCAAACTGGTACAGCCACTATGGAAAGCAGTATGGAGTATCCTCAGAAAATTAAGAATAGATCTACCATATGGTCCAGCTATCCCAGGAGGTGGACTTGACTCTAGGTTTGTCTCTGTGGGAAAAGCTTTCTTCCTGTGGATCAGAGTGAGTGCCAATAAACAGATGATCAGGAATCTCTCCCTGACACTAGAAGAGTTGGCCAACTCCACAGCCAAAGCAGTTTCAGCTCAGCAATGATTGCCTAACTCACTGGCCAAGGTAGTTCTGGATAATCGTATAGCCCTTGATTTTCTACTCACTGAAAAAGGAGGTATCTGTGCAGTGGCAAACACCTCCTATCCACATGGATAAATGCCTCTGGGGAAGTAGAAACCCAGTTACATAAGATAAGAGAGCAAACACATTGGCTACAACAAATTTCACCCAACAATCCACTGTCTTTTGGTTTGTTCAGCCAGTTACCTTTCCAGTCTGGGCTCCTGGTTTAGAACCATCCTGCAAACTGGGCTAATAGTATTGTTCTTAATCTTACTCTGTATACTTATTTAAAGTTCTATACCTATTGCCTGTCAAACCTCCATAAAAATTATGTGTCCGGGGCTGGCCCCGTGGCTGAGTGGTTAAGTTCGTGTGCTCCACTTCAGTGGCCCAGGGTTTCGCCGGTTTGGATCCTGGGTGCGGACATGGCACCACTCATCAGGCCATGCTGAGGCGGTGTCCCACATGCCACAACTAGAAGGACCCACAACTAAAATATACAACTGTGTACTGGGGGGCTTTGGGGAGAAGAAGAAAAAGAAAAAAAGATTGGCAACATGTTAGCTCAGGTGCCACTCTTTAAAAATAAAAATATTTAAAAAAAAAAAAACACATGCCACAACTAGAAGGACCCACAACTAAGAATATACAACTATGTACCGGGGGGCTTTGGGGAGAAAAACGAAAAAAATAAAATCTTAAACAAATAAAAAATAAATTAAAAAATAATATAAATAATAAAAATAAAAATAAAAAAATGATGTGCCTGATAAAGTGATGCTGGCTCGACACTTTGAGATGATCTCCAATGACTATGACCTTGGCAAAATATATACTTTGTATGGGAAATGCCTGAGAGTTCTCATCCTAACCTTCCTTGTTCCTCAAACGTTAGCCTAAATGGTTTCCAACCACCATGTACTTTCCCTCCAATGTGGGACACAACAACCAGGAAAGGTCCTTCATAGTATGAAGGGACAAAACCACTACACACAATGAACCTGACTCTTGATCAGCAATGCTGTTAGAGAAAGATCTTGATCAAAAGGGGAAAATGTGGAATTGATCAAAGAAACCTCAACCAAATTGGAGTCAGGAAGGCCTGTAGGAGGAGCTCTCATGCCCTATCATACATCATCAATTACTCCAAATAGGAAGAGACTAGGCATGCATCTCCAACGGGAAGTATAACTACTTTACTACTGAAGGAAGATGTCTCTCTCCGCCTGGAAACAGCCCAGCCAATGAGAAACATCGCAGCTCAGCCAATGAGAAGCCATCACCACCCTGAACTGTTACTTTTCACCAATGGACTTTTGTATGGAACAGTCCCCCCCTACTCCCCTTTTGCTCTATAAAGGAAAGCCCCTTCCTTGGTCTCTCCAGATTTGCCTATGGTTCACCATAACATGCACATCCCAAATTGCAATTCTTTTGGCTATTCCTGAATAAACTCATTTTGAGGGTAACAGATCTGGCAAATTTGTTTTTTAAATTGACAGTCTTTATGTCCTTGGGTCTATGTTTTATTCAACTAAAAATGGGAGAGTGAAGTACTTTCCCTCTGCAATCTCTTCCTGTTCTAAAATTCTGTGATTCTAAGTTTATGGATAAATTTTGCATACATGCCTCTAGGCATATGATTATTCTTAGAGCTTATTCTATTCAACAAAGCATATACCTTCTGTTGATGAATTTGCATTTCATCAGAGAAATGTGTCTATAACCAGTGCCCAAATTATAACTCAAAGAATTTTTTTCCAACTTGTTTTATTATAGGATCAATTTAGTATCTAAATATGTTTAGATCTCTAAATAGAGTGTGGGCTCACTGAATTATTGTAATGATCATCTGATTAGCATACCTAAAAAAACACAAGGATCCATGCTCTAAGGTAGATAGTTCCAATAAAATCTTCCATTCTGCATGCTCTTTTGTGAGGTGACCTTGCCGCACCCCATCAAAAAGCAGAGTCTATTTACCCTCCCTTTGAAACTGGGCTGGCCCTTTGACTGGTTTTGACTTAGAGATTACAACAGAGTGATGTCATGTAGCTTTTGATACTAGGTCTTAGGAAATCTGCAGCTTCAGCCTTTACTTGTTGGGATAGTCCTTCTCGGAACCCAGCCACCATGCTGTGAGGAAGCTGAAGCAACCATGCTGAGAGGCCTCAGTGGAGGAAAACTGAGTGCTCTGCCAAAATCTCTAGTAGCACTCTCAGCCCACAGCCAGCATCAAATGCCAACCACATGTGTGAGGCTATTTTAGACCTTTCAGCCATCCCAGTGCCCAGATAACATCACACAAAGCAGAAATGTCTGGCTAGCACAGAGAAATAAAAAATATTGTTGCTGCTTTAAGCCACTAAATTTAGGAGAGGTTTGTTAGAAGGCAGTTTCTCCCCATTAAACAGAGTTAATGTTGGAGCAGAACCCTATGATTAAAATACGTCAAGCTAGTCTTCCATCCATCCGCTCCTTCATTCACTTGAATGAATACTTATTGAACATCCACTATACTAGATGCTGGGGACGCAAAGCAGACCAAATGCAGACATGTCTCTGCCCTGGTGGAACTTATCACCTGGATGGGAAGACAGACACTAACAGAGAAATTTAAGTACATGTTAAATTATAATAGTGAGGTACTATTAAGAACTGGCACAGGGCACTCTTGGGAGCCCCTAGTGGAGGAACTGATCTTATCAGAGAGGTTAGAAAAAGAGGCAAAGACTAAACTTATGTCTCAATGAAGATTAAAAACTAACTAGGCAGAGGGAAAACAAAAGCCCTCCGCATAGAGGGCTCAGCATATGCCAAGTGCCTATGGCAGTGCGGAGGGTGACATGTTCGAACTCTGTGTTCAAAGCTGAGATCATGGCTCAAGATGAGGCTGGAAGCAGCTAGGGGCCAGGCCATGTAAAACTTTGCAGTCCTCATAAGGGCAAACTTTACAAGGAGAGGTCAACAAAATAATCCCACTCTGAGCCGGTTTTCTCTTTGAACCCCAGTGGGAGTAACCTAGAGTACTCCACCACATACACTATATGTGCAGTGACAGCCAGGGCTATTTCTTTCTCTTTTTTTTTCTTTCTTTTTGTGAGGAAGATTGGCCCTGAGCTAACATCTGTTGCTAATCTTCCTCTTTTTGCTTGAAGAAGATTGTCTGCTGAGCTAACATCTATGCTACTCTTCCTCTATTTTATGTGGGATACAACCACAGCATGGCTTGACGAACAGTACTAGGTCCATGCCTGGGATCCGAGCCTGTGAACCCCATGCTACCAAAACGGAATACAGAACTTAACCACTACATCACCAGGCGGCCCCCCATGGGTGTTTCAATACTCAGTGCACATGGGCATTTTGTCCACACCTTTCTTCCTTGCTACAGTTCCCTGTATTATTTGCATACGTCCATGTCTCCATAACTACATAATAAAATCCTTTGAGTACAGGGGCTGTCTCTCATTCATCTTTTCATTGCTCCTCCACAGTAACCAGCACAATGCTGGGCACAAAGCAAATGTTTAACAAGTGTTTCCTAAAAATTTAAGACATGAATAAATAATCCATTCATAAAGAGCCTGTCAGGAGTGATCTCCTGGGAGAAAATTCTACAGCCTCCCTTGGAAAGCCATTCCACTGAGAGCAACACTCTTAGGAAAGTCTTGCTGTAAAATATCATTCCTTTCTCATTGTAGCCAATTCTTGAATTTCATCCTCAATGAAGGATGAGAACAGTCTATCACATCTCCAAAGAACACCTTCGTGTACACTGTGAAGATCGTCACTGCGTCACCCCTCGCTCTCTCTCCTCTCCATGGCAAAATACTTAATCTTCTCACCTTTCCTCAAAGAAACCATTTAGTTGTTCCCTGGATTCATTCCAAAACCTCCACCCCTCCTAAATTGTGGAGGCTAGCAATCTAGTAGACCAGGAAACAAGGTCAAAGATCCCGGAGGGACTTTGCCAGCAGTCCTCAGAGTAGAGGCAGGCTCTCTCTCTCAGTCTGCTTGTTTTCATGCCAACTCACATATGTGCACGTGTATGTGTGTGCACACACCATGTGTGCATGTACACACACATACACTGAAACTGTACAGCTCAAAGAATAAACATTGTTTGATTAGGTGAGTTTGCCAACTGTCCTCTGTCCTTCACCACCAGCCCAGTCTTACCCATCTGATTTGACACATCAATTTCTTTTTTTAAGTGAAAGCTTTCCCTCCATATATTTGCAAATGACGTGACAGAGAAATGAGCGGCATTATTTTTATTGGTATCCTCACTATCATCTTAATGTGCAAAAGCATCACACAGCCCGTGAAATAGCACCAAGAAGTTCCATCACTCCAATGTATCAAGAATTCAAAATCAATAAATCACTGGTCATTCTACAAATAATGAGGCTCTAATAAGAAAAACAGCTGTTGTGCTTTTTTAAAAAAATGTGGTTTTGGCATTTGGGTGAAAGCTGTTTAATTTTATTTTTAAAAATATTGTTAAATCCCATTTGCAGTAATTTCTCTCTTGTCAAAGAAATAAAAATCCCTCAGTTATTTTTATTGTAGCCATTATGGAAGTCCATATTATGCCATTCAAATGAGATCACGTGTAAGACACTTACTGAACTGTAAATGCTCCCAAACATTATGTATTATTTTTGTGCAGAAAAAAATAGGAAGATTGTGTATATAACACAATTACAACTAACTCCTAAATTTAAATTAGATCATTGTATTAAACCAACAAACCCCGGTTTCAGAAACACATAAAACATACTAGTTCTAAAAATATGCATTGGTTGAAATTATTCCCAAAATTATTCAGCATGTAACGCCTTTTACATTTTTAAGCCAACACATGGCAGCACATGTAAGAGGAACTTATACATACATTATCTTGCCTGTATAATAAACATCATAATTGTTTACTGGAGTAAATTGAGGAAAGAATACGCATATTAGAAAGAATATTGACTGTTTTGTTTGTGCTTGGAAGAATAAAGCATTAGTGAAGTGACAGTGGAGATGAACTCAAAACTTTTAGCAAAACAGCTCATGGAATACACTGCTGAATGATTAGTATTTCTAAGAAAATTACAACCAAAAATAGGCACCTACAAAATAAACATCAACAAAACCTCAAACAGTCACATAACTCAAAATTTTTTTAAAGATGAAGAATGTCTTTGACTTATCAAATATGTAAATAAGCACTGCAAAGCGGATAGAATGCACTGTTAAAATGAATTCAGAATTCAAAATATGTTTATTTTAATAATGCATATGCTTAGTGCTCACTGAGTGAAAGAGTAGTAGTAATTTCTTTTTATGCAGAAAATGAAGATCTGCATAATAAATATCTAAATGTGCTTTATAGATCCTTCAGGAGAGGTCCGAGTCCAATTTTGAGTCTAATACCCATTCGTCGTGGATAACCTGCTTAAACTGATGACAATCACTAAAGAAACGCACAGCGGCTGCCATCATAGGTTAAAAACACATTACACAATGCTCTGAGTGACCTACAGGGAAAAGAACTTCCCAAGGTCACTCCAAGCAGCCCACAGCGGAGCTTAGGTTAAAAGAAATCCTCCCAGGTCACCCGGAACGCAGACACGTCGACAGTCTCTGTTCCAAAGAGAGATCAAGGTGACTCACTTTTGCATGATCTCTCTAGCACCCAGCAGCTATGGAGCGGTGCTGTCATTTATAGCACATGGACAGTATGAAAATTAAGGACCAATTTCCTGTGTCAAGGTGAAAGGCACCTAAGCATTCAGCGTAACAGGCGACCCTCAGCACGCACAAAGCGTTCTAGAACCACGCAGAAGAAAACCACCACGAGGAAAACAAACGCTAAGTGTAGTACCACCCAGACCCCAGGAATTGAGCGCCGGCCGTCGCTCATATCGCTTTATCCAGATCCAGCAGTCTCTCCCTAATTAAGCGAACCAAAGAAGCGGTCCCAAAGTGACGCCAAACTTTCTGCTCAAAGTGTATTTCTTTTAACCAGAGCTCGGAGATCTCTCCCAAGTCCTAGACAGACAAGAGTATGCAAAATAGGTCAAAAGAGAAAAGATCCCTCACTCTCAGCCGAATCCAACCAGCCTCAGGGTCGGGTTACTCAAAGTCAAGTTTTGCACGACTTCGAGACGTTTCCCCACGCACTGAAGGTGCAATCAGGAATACTTCCAGACTTAAATTCAACGTCCCTGACCTAAACCAGGTCCCCGCCGACTTCCGTCCACAGGCACAAACTTCCCAGGGCAGTGCAGAGACGCCGGGACCTGAGGACGTCGGAGGCAGGGGGCGCAGAGGGAGAAGGAGGCAGTCCGGGCGCCCGCCTGGGCTGGCAGGAGGCTCGCGGGGACGCGACCTGCGCTCCCGCCGTGGGGGCTGCGCCCGGTTCCCGGACCCCCGCGCCCGCCGCGCGCTCGGCCTCCTCCCGACCTGCTCCCTCGCCTCCTCCCCGCGCCCGCCTCCTACCTGTCTGAGGATGAAGCTGGTCGAAGTGGTGCTGCCATCGGATCTTTTCAACCTGCTCCTCCGGGTTGTGGTGCCTCGGGCCACCTGGACTCGACACACGGGGCCAGAGAGAAGCCAGTGAGGACGGCAGCGTCGAGCCAGGCGACCACCCCCGCCTCCGGACCAGCTCCCGGGGCTCCCCCAGAGCCCGCACCCAAATCTCCTCCGCGGACCCCAAGTACAGCCCCCACCCCCACCCACCCCTTCCAAGCCTCGACGGCTGAAAAGATGCGCGAGAAGAGCAGCCTGCGAGCACCCACCACATCCATTAACAAAGACTCAGGGTGCGGGGTTCAAGTCCCCGGCATCGGCTGGGGAAGGCTGCGGGCTCCGGAGCGGGAGCGCAGAGACCCGACGAGGTGAGGAGGAGGAACAGGAGGAGGAGGAGGAGGAGAAAGAGGAGGAGCGGGAGGAGAAAGGGACGCGGAGGAGGGGTGGGGACCAGGACCGCGACTCCCAGGACTGGGGGCCCCGCGCGCCGGGCGCGAAGGCGGGGCACTCTCGGGCCGCCGAGGAGGGAGGAGGAGGAGGGGGCGGTACCTGCGAGGTGGGAGAGTGCGGCCCCTCCGCGGTCCCGTTCTTGGCGTAGGAGGAGGACATGGTTCACCGCCGCATGGCCCGCCCGTGCGCGGGGGGCGGGGGGCAGGCAGGGCCAGGCAGGCTCGCGCGCCGGAGAGGGGAGGGCGGCAGGGCTTCCCCACCCGGGCTCCGGGACCCGCGCCGGCCAGCGCCCTGCCCGCGCTTCTGAGAGCGCGACACCTTACAGGGACCGCGGCGCTTCCCCCGCGCCCGCAGCGGGGTCCCGGGAGGCGGCCCCCGCAGGCAGAGGTCCCCCGAAGGGGGCTTCTCCGGCTGTCGCCTACCCGAGTCGATTGGGAGAAGCGCTCTCCCACCTAGCGAGCGCCTTACATCAGAGCTTTCCAGAGGATGCAGGGAGGGGGAAAATCTGGGATGGGGGTGGGAGGATTAAAATAGTCTGCACAGTTTAAAATGAGACAAAGGTGGCACGGTTCATGAATCAGGACTTGGGGAGGGACGCTGGTGCAGTGTGGCAGGGAGTGGGAAGAGCCAACCGGGGCGCTTGTGTGAGAGTGTGTGTGTGTGTGTGTGTGTATGTGTGTTTACTGCACTGGAATTTTAAAAAGGCAAGAGCCGACCCTTCCTTCTGCAACTTCCCTCGTCAGCCCACTGTGGTAAGGCATGGGGTTTTGTGGTTTGCTTTTTGTCCGTGTTTTTGTTTTGTTTTGTCAACTCTAGCCTCAGAACCGCGAGTCATACACATCGAGGCAGCCGCGGGAGATTCTGCCAGCCTGAATCTGACGGGAGGTGCAGCCCCGCGGGCGACCAACATGTCCTAAGGAGTTTTGAAGGTCATTCTAGACCTGCTAAAAAGCAAGAGTTGGCCACGTGCCTTCCATTTCTCCGCGGATAGCTGTTTGCAAGGGAGGAAACTCACCCTTGAAACCGTGCAGGATCTTTGCCATGGTTGCAACCCTTGGTTTCCTCCTGCAAATACATTAAGAGATTAATCTGAGATCAAATTAAAAGAGGGATTGTGGAGAGGAGGAGTTTCAAGTAATAAGAAGAGAGCAGAAAAAGATTTGCGAATTTAACTATAGCTACGGCATGAGAAATCCATCATTGAAATGTGTATCGTATCTCAAATTGTTAATTCAGCCCATGTCACCTTGCATTCTAGGATTTTTCAAATGGAAACGGCTGTTGTTTTAACAATTGGTTGGTCTTATAGAGGTCCTGACTTCCTTTCCCTTCCTACCCCCCTTCACCTAATGCAGACCTTCTTTTCTTTGTAACAGTCCAATAACTAGTCTCCTTGCCCCAAGGCTTTCTACTGCACACACATACACACACACACTTTATTCTATCTACACACTACAGGCAAAGCCATTTTCCTAAAATCCCTTTGCCCAAGTCACTCTTCTCTGAAATGCACTCATTGCTCTCAGCAGCCCTTGAGATAGGGTCCAGACGCCATGGTTCAATAACCAAGCCCCTGTCTCAGTCTCTTCTGTCACCACTTCATTTCTCCAACTTGATCTCTCTATACAGACCTTGCAGCAAGCAGACAGGGCTACTCAGCCTTGCTTAAACACACCAAATACAACCCCACTCCAGCACCTCTGCCTTGGAATGCACCCTACCCCCGACCCACACACCCAGCTGAATCCTCTCCTTCCTCCAAACCTGGCTCCGCTCACTCTTCCTCCACAGAAATCCTCCCTGACCACTTCAGGCCTGGATAGTTTCTCGTGCCCTGGAAAAACTGGAGCATTTATTCTCTGGGCACTTAGTACAGGCTGCCTGGGTTTATTAGTTCTCTTTTTGTGAAAAGCTCCTCATTTCTAAAACAGAGTTTTAACTTTTTATCTTCTATTCTTATACCTCACATATAGTAGATATTCCATAAAGTTTATGGGTAATGGTAGGTCTGCCAATGCAGAACTTTGTGCTTTAGTTACCATCAATTCAATCCATTTTTAGTTCTGAGCCATTTTTATAGTTGATACTTAATCAATACACATAGAATGAATTATGTGGGCACTGGAATTGGAGTTTTCTGGTTTTCCACTGCCCACAGTCTCTCTGACTGTGAGTTATCAAGAAAGAATCTAGAACCACATGACAGTGAGGAGTTCTCTGCACCTACCCCACAGCAAAACTGCTGAAAATTCTTAAAAAAGAAAAAAATTTAAATCTCTAGAAATGGTTCTAGGAGTACACATCAAATGAAGAAAGATTTATTCAAGAAACTGTACTAAAACTCAGTAAGAAAAGTGGCAGTCTGTAGTATTTGAACCAAGACCCACCCCTTCCCTGCTTGCATCTAGCTCAGCAAGAGGGAAATTCACTCTACCTTGGCGCAGCAGAAAACACAGGCCTCCCTGTCCCCTCAGCTCCCATCTGGAGAGTTATCTTCCCGGGAGGGAAAGGACATCAGCGTTTATCCTGCTGCCCCAGCTACCTGTTTCTGAGGCTAAGTTCCCATCACATAGAGAAGAGAGCTGGGGGCTTCCTTCCTCAGTCCAGCCCCGACTCATGGGATGGAGGCTCCACCTTGGGTCAGCACCACTGAGAACATGGGGCCTCAACTGCTCATGGAGAAGCGAGCCAGGAGACCTGGGACTGCTGCCCCTCCCTACCAAGTGCTCAGCTCCTAAAGTGCGGGTGTCACTTGGAGAGAGGTACATCATTGACCCTGTCCCAGAACCAGGGCTGAAAGAATGAAGTTGGACTCTAACTTCACAGCACACACAAAAATTAACTCAAAATAGGCCAAAGATCTAAATGAAAGAGCTAAAAATGTAAAACTATTAGAAGAAAACATAAAGGTAAATCTTCATGACCTTGGATTTGGCAATGGATTCTTAGACATGACACCAAAAGCACAAGCACCAAAGGAAAAAATAAATAAATTGGACTTCAAAAAATTAAAAATGTTTGAACTCCAAAGAGCACTATCAAGATAGTGAAAAGATAACCCACAGAATGAGAGAAAATATTTGCAAATCATATATCTGATAAGACACTTGCATCTACAATATATATAAAAAAACTCTTACAACTCAGTAATAAAAAGACAAATAACCCAATTTTAAAAATGGGCAAAGAATCTGAATAGACATTTCTCCAAAGAAGATATAGAAACAGTCAATAAGCACATGAAAAGGTACTTGACATCATTAGTCATCAGAGGAACGCAAATCAAAACCACAAGAAGACACCACTTTACACCTGCTAGGATAACTATAATCAAAAAGTCAGCTAGTAAGTGTTGGCAAGGATATAGAAAACTTGGAAACATAATACACTGCTGGTGGGAATGTAAAATGGTACAGCCACTTTGAAAAGCAGTCTGTCAGTTACTCAAACAGTTAAACAGAGTTACCGTAGGACCCAGGAATCCCACTCCTAGGTATACACCCAAGATAAACAAAAGCACATGTCCGTGCAAAAACTTGTACGAGATTGCTCACAGCAGTATCAGTCATAAAGCCAAAAAATGGAAACAACCCAATCTCAACCAACTGATGAGTAGATAAACAAAATGTGGTTTCTCTACACAGTGGAGTATTTATTCAGGAATAAAAAGGAATGAAGTGCTCATACATGCTACAATATGGATGAGCCTTGAAAATATTATGTTACGTGAAAGAAATCAGTCACAAAAGGTTACATATTGTATGATTCCATTTACATGAAATATCCAAAATAGGGAAATCTGTAAAAACTGAAAGTAGATTAGTTGTTGCTTAAGCCTGGGGAGGCTGAGGGGATATTGAGGTGGAAGCTAAAGGTATAGGGCTTCTTTTTGAGGTCCAGAAAACTTCTAAAATTGTATGATGGTTGCACATACCTGCAAATATACTGAAAGCCACTGAATTGTACACTTTAAATGGATGAATTGTGTGGTATGTGAATTATCTCAATAAAGCTGTTATTTTAAAAATCTTCAGACTTTATAAAAATTAACTCAAAATGGATCAGAGACCTAAATGTAAAATGCAAAACTATAAACTTTATAGGAGAAAATCGACATGACTTTGGATTTGGTGATGAGGTTTTCAATACACCACCACCAAAAACGTAATCCAAGAAAGTAAAAATTGATATGTTGGGCTTTATTAAAATTAAAATCTTCTGCTCTGTGAAAGACTCTGTTAAGATAATGAAATGACAAGTCACAGACTAGGAGAAAATATTTGCAAGACGCATATCTGACAAAGAATTTGTAAACAAAATATACAAATAACTCTCAAAACTCAGCAATAAGAACACAAACGACGCAGTTCAAAATGGACAAAAGATGTGAACAGATACCTTACCAAAGAAGATATATGGATAGCAAATAAGCATATGAAAAGATGCTAAACATCATTTGTCATTAGGGAAATGCAAATTAAAACAATACAATCTCACTACACACCTATTGGAATGGCTAACACTTTTTAAAAACTGACAATACCGATTGTTGCTGAGGATTAGGAGCAAAAGGAATTCTTATTCATCAGTGATGGGAATGTTAAATGGTACAGCCACTTGGGAAAATAGTTTATCAGTTTCTTAATAAGATAAACATAGTCTTACCATACAATCCAGCAATCATGCTCCTAGGTATTTACACAATTGGTTTGAAAATTTATGTCCACACAAAAACCAGCACGCAAATGTTTATAGCAGCTTTTTTCACAATCACCCAAAACTGGAAGCAACCAAGATGACCTTCACTGGTGAATGGATAAACAAACTGTGGTATAATCATACAATGGAATATTATTCTGTGATAAAAAGGAAAGAGCCACAGGCCATAAAAAGACATGGATGAACCTTAAATGCATATTGCTAAGTGAAAGAAGCCAGTCTGAAGCTACATCATATATGATGACGTTTATATGAGATTCTAGAAAAGCCAAGCTACAAAGACAGTAAACAGGTCAGTGGTTCCTGGGGGGAGGGTTGAATAGGTGAAGCACAGGGGATTTTTTTAGGGTGATGAAACTGCTCTGTATGATGCCGTAATGGTGGGTGTATGAGACGAGGCATCTGTCAAAACCTGTAAAACTTTACAACACAAAGAGTGACCCTTACTGTGTGCCAATTTTTTAAAAATCATTTAGGAAGTTGGGAGATTCCAAGATGGAATGCAGAATGTGACAAAAGAATATAACTGTATTACAAATATATGAAACAACTTTATTGAAGGGTATGGGGGAAAAGGGTGCTGGCCTAAAGTAACTTTGGAAATGAGTGGAGTCTGTAAGACTAAAAGCAAAAGGAACTGTGCATAATACTGCAGTTGATAAAGTTGTTTCCTGAGGGGTATAGATTAACAATTCTGAAATCACTGAACGTATATACTAGAATTGAACAGTTAAGTAAGTGGACAGCATATGATGGGAGCCAGGTTCTCCACTGTTGGAGTGGAAGGATACAGATAAGCAAGGGGAGAAGGCTGGGACCATCCATGCAGTGATGGATCAGAGTCAGAGACATCAGCATGAACTCAAGTGTAGCTTGATAGAGATACACATGGTTATATAGAGAAATTTTTATAGATATGTGTATATACACACAGATATTTTCTTGCTCACAGCTGAGGGCCTAGAAATAACACCATCTCAGTAGCCACAAATGCACCTGGTACCCAGGCCTTGTTTTCTAATACTATCCTCTAATAAAAGGGCACCTTGAGGAAATGGCTGATTCTAGGACTGGGGCAGGAAATATACAAGATGTGTCTGGAGCATCGTATAGTGCCAGAAAGTAAAAAAACCCACAATGATGGGGGGAGGGATGTGTCAGAAGGACACAGGAATAAACTGGAAGAGCTCCTAATGGCTAGAGTTGGAACAATTTGAGCAATAAAATAAAGTCGTATTGGAATATATTCCAGAATATAAAATAAATATCCATGAGTCTGTAGTGATAAAAATAAATGATTGACTAAATAAATAAATGGATGAGACAAATCTCCCACGTGGAGGAATTACAAACAATTTATGCAGGTACTTCCTTCTTAAGGAGAAGTATAACTTCTCCCTCCTCGTGTTGGCTGCACATAGAGAATGCCTTCCAAAAAGTACAACAGGGAAAGGGGGAAGTGGAGAAACCTGACAGACACTACGTCAGCTGGCTGATCAAGATCAACAAGAACAGGGGCCGGCCCAGTGGCGTGGTGGTGAAGCTTGCGCACTCCACTTCAGCAGCCTGGAGTTTGCAGGTTTGGATCCCCTGTGCAGACCTACACACTGCTCATCAAGCGACACTGTGGCAGCATCCCACATACAAAATAGAGGAAGATTGGCACAGACGTTAGCTCAGGAACAATCTTCCTCACACACACACACACAAAAAGATCAACATGAACAGTGATCAGAGTGATAGTAGATCCACTTGATGTAAGTGAGGAGAAGGGCACTTTACCTTTGTGGCTTTCTTTCCCCAAATCCATAACCCCAGTCTCATCAGGAGGAAAATGTCATACAAATCCCGATCAAGGGACAGCCCACAAAATATATGACTGGTACTCCTCAAAACTGTCAAAGTCATCAAAAACAAGGAAAGTCTGAGAAACTGTCACAGCCAAGAGGAACCTAAGGGGAGATGATGACTAAATGTAATGTGGCATCCTGGATGGGATACTGGAACAGAAAAAGGGCATTCGGTAAAAACTAGGGAAATCTGAATAAAGCATGGACTTTAATTAACAATAATGTATCAATATTGGTTCATTAATTGTGAGGTGTGTGGTTTATCGTAAGATGTTAATAATGGGGAAACTAGGTGTAGAACTCTCCATACTATCTTCACAGTTTTTCTGTAAATCCAAACTATCCCCAAGTAAAATTTTATTTTTAAAAATTCTAGAATTTTATAGCTGGAAAGGAACTTAGTGTCAATCTAGAACGAACCCCACATTTAGCAAATTAGGAATCTGAGCTCAAGAGAATGAATTGCTCTAGAGCAAGTGGCCACCATTATGCTGTGCTTTCGTTCCTAAAACGTTGACTCCTGCTGAAATTGCTTTGTCAGAGAAGATACTCTCTTCATAAACTTTATTCTGTTGCTTAATAAGTACGTTTTGTTAAGCGCTTCCTACAGTTGAAATCTTGTCTGAGATGCTGTTAAAAAAAAAAAAAACATGATTTGCAGAACTCACAGAGCTCAGAATCATAAGATGATGGTGTGTTTCATATTTTAAAATCAAATCATAACACATTCTGTCTCGGGTCCATGCATCTAGCAGAATATTGTTTGTATTTTTAAGTTATGAGCATACAAAAGCACAGTAGTGGCACGCGTGCTTAATTGCATGTATAGGTTTGTGTAATTAGCCTTTACATTTATGTCCAGACAACCCCAGTGTAAATTTTCTGAGTTTTTGTCTTGGAGGATCTACTTTGTCTTGTTCTAAACAATTTCTCTAGAGTTGTCTGTCCTCCTCCCCACTCCCCCAAGGCTCTGGTTCAGACATTGAAAATCTGTTCAAAAGGCACATAACCCATAGAGCTTTGGGATATTAAAGATTATTACAACTTCAGAAATTAGAAAAAAATGTTGTTATAGTCTATAAAACCCTAAAGAAACTTATATGCTATAAAACCCAGTGAAAATGCTATTCTCTGGGTACAATTTTAAAGGGTACAAATGATTCAGATGGTAATGAAAATAAATTTTAAAAATCTAAGTTTTAAGTAGAATTGTGTGAAGATGACTCACATCTTGTAAATGAGGAATTATATTGAGAAACTATTAGCTAATTTAAATTTTTTATTCTGTTATTTCTTTTACCAGACAAATTTCTCATTTTTGCTGTGATAACAAACAACCCTAAAATCTTAGTGGACCCGTCACCATGTAGCCCATGGTCTGGTCCAGGCTGTGGCTCTGTTCCCCTTTTCTTCCCATTCCCAGGCCCAGTCTGAAGAAGTAGCTCCGATATGAGACATACTAGCTGTGAAGAGGGTAGAAAAGAGAGCTACAGGAATTTCATGATGCCTCTTTAAGCTTCTGCTTCGATGTGAGCATCTGTTGTATCTACTCAGATGCCATTGGCCAACACATGCCATGCAACCAATCCCCAAATCCCTGAAAGAGATATACTACTCCAGGAGTCAAGGGCATGGATAGATATGTACTATCCTCTTACAGGAAAGGATGAGAGTAGAAAACGACAAACAATACAACCTTCCACATGAAGGATAACTTACTTAACTAGACAGTTATGAAATCTGATCACCTCTGTCCTTCATCACCTTCATTCTGCCATTTTGGGTGGTTGTCATAAATTATGCTAATTCTTTCTATAATGTTTAAATGTTACATATTAGTATTCTTCTAGAAGTTCAAATTAAGGTTCTGAATGATGTAAATTAAATTCCAAATAATATTCAAATTCTAGTTTTTCTAATTTTCTGTCCCCAGTGAAGAACATAGGCTTATAGAGATTCAAAGTTGGAAGAGAACTTGAATGAATCTATATTAGTGGTTCACAACCAGTAGAAACATGTAAGTGTGGGACATGGAAGTCGAGATATCCAGTATTGTCTGGGCCATCACATAGAACTTGCTTTTTCCTTAATTCCCGTATCCTCTTGCAATGTCTCTTGCTAATGTCACCTGCCCGAGTATCTCACTGTGACCTTTCAACCTTCTAGGTGACTCCTTTGTATACTGAGCGTTTTTCACAACCACTCGCCCCTCCTCCAGCCGTGAGCAAGGGTCTGTGACATAGTTTCCTGCCACAAGCCAGAAACTACCTCTGCTTCTGTTGCTTCTACCTCTGCGGTCATCCCTGGGCTCAGAATGGAGAAATGAGCATGCTGTTCTGGGAAGCATCCATGAGTTATTATTTGATGAGCACTGGAGACACTAAGATATATTTTTTTAAAAAGAGCCATTGGCCTTCTTGACACTTAGACAAGACCCTAGGCCCCTTTGTTTCTGATATTTGTTAAAATAATGCCAAATTCCCTGCATTCTAAGATAACCTGGAGTTTAATTCATTGATCGAATAGCTTTAAGGGAGTAAAATGAAAACCTATAATACATGCTCATCCACTATAAAATACATCCTGATTTCACACATTAAAATGGAATGACGATGATAAACAACGAGCACAAGAAGAGAGGGTCAAAGAAAACTCACATTTATTGAATGCCAGGCACTGTGAGGATCCTATGCAGCTCTCTGCTAAATCCATTTTACTCTTCATTCCACAAACATTTTATGTACCTATGCTAGGCCCTGGGAATACACCAATGACTAAAACACAGCTCCAAGTTCCAAAGGATTTTAAGGACCCAGTAGGGGTAGGAATGCTTTCAGATACAAATAGCAAAACCTCACCAACAGCAGTCTAGACAAACAGGGGTAACACATAAACAGTTTATGTTTTTCACATCTGAGGACGTCCACAGGAAGACAGTGAAGAACTGGTATAGCCACTCAAAGTTGTCATCAAGGAGCCAGGTGACTTTATTCTTCACGAGCCATCTTAAACCTTCTTCCTCCTGGTTGCAATACAGTTGCTTTATCTCCCAACATTGCATCTGCCTTTTTTTTTTTTAAACATTGGCACCTGAGCTAACATCTGTTGCCAATCTTTTTTTTTCTTCCCAAATCCCCCAGTACATAGTTGTATATTTTAGCTGTGGGTCCTTCTAGTTGTGGCATGTAGGACGTCACCTCAGCATAGCCTAATGAGCAGTGCCATGTCTGTGCCCAGGATCCAAACTGGCGAAACCCTGGGCCACTGAACCAGAGCATGCGAACTTAACCACTCGACCACGGGGCCAACCACTCGGCCACAGGGCCAACCCCTCAGCCCGAGGGCCAACCACTCGGCCACAGGGCCAGCCCCTGGATCTCCCTTCTAAGCAGGAGGGGGAAAAGCCAAAAGCCTTTTCTTTCATCCTAGGAAGCTCTGCCCAGGAAATTTGATCCATATCTCATTGTCCAAAATTGTGTCACGTGGCCACTGCTGGCTGCAAAGAAGTCTAGGAAAGCAACTACTATTATCTTGTTCACTGATTTCTACATAGAGGAATATAAGATGGCTGGAAATGCATGTTGAATGAGCCAAACTATAGTATCTGACACAGACACAGATCATTCCAAAGCAACATGGCAACCACTATAATATAATTACAAGATGCTACAGAAGTATGGCATGGTCTGGGGGCCAGAATCAGTGAAATTTGGGCTGACACTTGAAAATACAATTCATTAGATGGACAGAAGCATTTCAGGCAGAGAAGACTAATAGGGCCAAACGCAGGTGCAAAAAGCAAAAGTGGCACCTGAGGAATTTTGGATTTGGGGGTTGGAATCTAGCATCTATGTGAGAAAGTGGAAGAAGAGGTTAGAAGGCTACCAAAGGTGAGATCATGAAGACCCTAACAGGTGGTTCTAAAGAGTTTGGCTCTTATGCACAGTGTAACAGAACCCCGAGCTCAGGCTGCATAATTTTTCTCAGCAACTTTGGTTCTCGGAGAAACCAGGCTATGTGTGTGGGTCCTGAGTCCCTAGGCTTCAACTCAGAACTATTCTGCTAGTTCAAATCAGCCTCAACTAGTTATCACCTGCCATTTTCCTCAGAGGACTTCCTTGAATTTTGCTTTTTTCTATCCAGAAAACACAGAACTCTGTATGCTTCCTTAAGCTCCCGCTTTTCCTGATGTTGGAGCCCTCTTCTTCAGACTGTCAGAAAGAGCCAGTCTGTTTACATCAAGCTCTGGTCTCCTCAGCCCACCTGAGTGACAGAGCTAATTGTACTACAATGTACACATTCAGTAGATCCAGCCACTATTATGCTCTTCCCTACATGAGCATTCTCACCTCTGAAGGCACTTTATACCCATGTGAGCCCAAATCTCAGTGATTTGTGGGAAAGGAAGCTGTTACAGAATATTACCCGACAATCTTAATACACCAATTACGTCTAGGTAATAGTCACACTAGTATAGTGGGGAAAAGCACAAGCTTGAGTATCAGATAGACTGGTGTATAATCCCAGCTTTGCCACTTACCGGCTGTGTGACCTTGTGAAGATGACTAAACCTCTTCACCTACCTCTCGACCAAACAAGTGTTATGAGAATTCAGTGACAATGTACATGAAAATGGTTTTCAATCAAGTCAAAGTGCAACATCTGATGTTACACACCCAGTTAGTGCACGGCGAAGCTGCAAACACAACTCAGGCTTGGAAATTCAAGTTCTTAGCACCCCCAGCATATAATAATTATGTTATTGAATGAATGAATTAATGAATGCTACTAAATCTTTAATTTTTTTCATTTGTTTCAAAATAGAAGAGACAGGTGCAGTTTGAAGCTTTTATCCCCATCTCCACTTCCAGGGCCTTCTCTGACTCTCCTAAGGTTTAAAAAAAAAAAAGATGTCCCAGTTTCAACAATCAGGTCAGATGTAAGTATACTGATTCTAGCCTTTACTGACTAAAAATTATAGTATGCTTGTATTAGAGGATCTTAACAAGAGCTTATCTGACCATGGAATAGCAACAGACCAATTTTTTTAATTTACTTACCAGGCGCACAAACAGTAACACTAGATTGTAAACACCCTTGGACAGGTCTGTCTCTGTGGCAGACACTATTGAATGGCTCATTCTACATTCATTCTGAATCATCTTCTCCCCTGCCTTCTCTATATATAGAGGCTAGAAAGCAAAATAACTACTTTCCCAGACTCACTGGCCACGAAGGGTAGCATTTTGACACAGTTCTGACCAATGACATGTAGGTGAAAATCTCTGGGGGGAGGGTTTCCCAGGGAAGAAATATGGTAAAGATTATTTTTGGCTGGTGTTCTAAGTCCTATTTTTCTATTTAGACAATGTACTTTTCACAACACTTGACTGAAGTTACTTGGAGGGAAAAAAAATCCATGTGATAGCTAAAAACCATCTCAACATTGACAGCCAACATAGCTGTTCATGGGATATCTATTCACTGCTGGGACCTGTATGGTAACGAGGTAGCACTGACTCACCTTAAGGTATGTGACAAAAGAGATCAGATGAGGACAAGGCGGTCACCTCTTAGAACTGCAACCCATACAGCTATGGGGTTGATGCATCGCAGCTGGACTTGGGTCCTAGCGCTGACTACCATTAGAGGATGTAGCAGTGTCAAAGAGTAGCAGGTGAAAGAACAGTCTCTTCAGCAAACAGTGCTGGGACAACTGGATATCCATACACAAAGGAATGAAGTTGGATTTCTACCTCACACCATGTACAAAAATTAACTCAAAATCGATCAACAACCTAATTACAAGAGCTAAAACCATAAAAACTCTTAGAAGAAAACAGGAGAAAATCTTAATGACCTTGGATTTGGTAATGGATTCTTAGATATGGCAACAAAAGAAAAAACAGATAAAACTGGACTTCAAAATTAAAAATGTTTGTGTTATCAAAGAACATCAAGAAGTGAAAAGACAACCTACAAAATGGCAGAAAATATTTGCAAATCATGTACTATCGAGTAAAGGTTTAGTATCCAGAATATATAAAAAACTTTTACAACTCAACAACAAAAAGACAAACAACCGAACTGAAAAATAGGCAAAGGACTTAACAAACATTTCTCCAAAGAAGATATACAAATGGCCAAGAAACACATGAAAAGATGCTCGGTATCATTAGTCGTCAGGAAAACGCAAATAACCACAATGAGGTACCACTTCACATTCACTAGAATGGCTATAATTTTTAAAAATAGGAAATAACAAGTGTTGGTAATGATGTAGAAAAATTGGAACCCTCACGCATTGCTGGTGGGAATGTAAAATGCTTCAGCTGTGAAAGTTTGGCAGTTCCTCAAAAAATTAAACATAGAATTATCATATGACCCAGTTGGTTCCACTCTTAAGTATATATCCAAAAGAACTGGAAACTAGTACTCAAATACATGTACACACGTTCACAGCAGCATTTCATAATAGCCAAAAGCTGGAAACAGCCCAAGTATCCACAAATAGATAAATGGATGCACCTCATATCTGTGGTATGTGTGGAGATGAACTTCAAAAACATCATGCTAAGTGAAAAAAGACAAAGGGTCTAATGTTGAAACTAGAGGTGGTGTTTGCACATTGTGAAATGTACTAAATACCACTGAATTGTTCAATTTAACATGGCTAATTTTATGTTATGTGATTCCACCTCGATTTTTTAAAAAAGGTAGCTGGCTCCCTAGAACAAAATGTAATCAGTAGAGGTCATTGACTTGTTGTAAAGGTATTGGAAAGACTTTATTTTCCTCATGAGGATATTAAATTATGTAAAGTAAGAACAAAACTAAAGTCCATTATTCAGTAGCCTTGTGGGGAATATTTATCCAGTTTTCCTGTTTCTTCTTCTGTTCCTCTGCTTGCCTTTGAACATTTCTCCTTTAGTTCAATACCCACTACTCAAGATGGGCAGGAGAGTGGATAGTAAATGCACAAGTTATAATCTTGCTAACACCTCTGGCATAAAGAAATCAATTATTGAAAGGTAGATGTGATGTTAAAATCAGTAGAGGCCAGCCTGGTGGCATAGCGGTTAAGTTTGCGCACTCTGCTTCGGTGGCCCGGGGTCCATCAGTTCAGATCCTGGGCGCAGACCTATGCACCACTCATCAAGCCATGCTGAGGCAGCGTCCCACATAGAAGAACTAGAAGGATGTGCAACTGGGAATACAACTATGTACTGGGGCTTTGGGGAGGAAAAAGAAAAGAGCAAGATTGGCAACAGATGTTCGCTCAGGGCCAATCTTCCTCATCAAAACAAAAAATTCAGTAAAAACAGGATTATGGGATTAACAGCAATCCTAGTTTCATTTATCTGTGCAATTTCATTATAGTTTAGAAAAGATAATAGAATACTGTTGCTGGACTACAGACATTTGTCTTAGAACTCTTGTGACAATTTTAAGCAATCTTACAAAAGTTCAGAATGCTTGGTACTCAGATTTCGCTGTACACTTTTATCCATGTGTATTAGTTTCGTAGGGCTGCCATGACAAAGTACCTCAAACTTAGTGGCTTGAAACAAACGTGAATTTCTTCTCTCAGTTCTAGAGGCTAGAAACTTGAAATCCAGGTGTCAGCAGGGCCACGTTCCCTCTGAAGGCTCTAGGGAAGAATCCTTCCTTGCTTCCTCCAGCTTCCGGTGGCCCGAGCAGTCATTGGCTTGTGGCAGTATAACTCCAATCTCTGCCTCATCTTCACATGCCTTGTTTGCTGTGTGTCTGTATAGTCTCTTCTTATAAGGACACTAATCACTGGATTTAGGGCCCACCGTAAATCCAGGATGATCTCACCTCGAATCCTTAACTGATCACATTTGCAGACTCTTTTTCCAAATAAGGTCACATTCTGACATTCTGGGTGAACATGAATTTTGGGGGGACACTATTCATCCTACTATACTAGGTAAATAATAGTTTCTCTTTTTTACACAGTAAGGTTTTTAAAAAAACTCTAATTCAAATTTAGCTCGGTAAAATTAGAATAATTCTTCTGAGGAAAACTTTAAAAAATAAATCTTTAATCTTCAAAAGAAACTAAATTAAACTAACAAAATATAATCAAATCCCTAGAATTGAGTCCTCCCTTTATTGACTAAAACTGATGGAAGTAAATAACAAAAATATCTTTTGACAGAAAGAAAGCATGATAGATTGGTGCTATATTATTTATAATGTGTTACTTACAAAAATAACTTCAGCTTTCTCCTCATGACGACAATTCAATAAATCCTCTCCTAGAAGTCAGGAGCCTTAACACTTCACGATTTTTTTTTTTTTTTTAAGATTTTTTCCTTTTTCTCCCCAAAGCCCTCCAGTACATAGTTATATATATTTTCTTTTAGTTGTTGGTCCTTCTAGTTGTGGCTGGTGGGACACCACCTCAGCATGGCCTGATGAGCGGCGCCATGTCCACACCCAAGATCTGAACTGGTGAAACCCTGGGCCACCAAAGCAAAGCACGCGAACTTAACCACTCAGCCACGGGGCCGGCCACAACACTTCTGATTTTCACTAAGAAAAACTTGCTCTTTAATCCCTAAGCCATAATTTTTTTAAACATTTAAAATCAATTTTTAAAAAATTTGGAAGATAAAACTTTACAAACATCTTCAAAATGTACAGTGAAATTTGTTACGTGGTCAAGAATCAACTACTTGAAATAGCATAAGATGACAATGTACCTACAAATAATTTCAAGTCCTAATTGACAAATATTATAATTATTTAACATTCAGGTAATTTTATAAATGAATTACCAAATTACAAGACAATGTTGGTAGACTGTACATTTTCCAAACTATAAGAACATATCCCACTTCATATGTTTAACACCCAGGGGAAATTTTTTCTATACTAATGAAAACTAATTTTACTATAAATTTTAGGGATTCTTTCTAATGTACCGAGATTCCATATGAAAAAGCAGAAATTATTTTTGTTTTTTATATAAAAAAGTATGAACCGAATGTAGACATCTGATGTTAGACAATTCCTTTGGCAGAAAACATTTAATTATAAACAGGCCTTAAAATAAATACAATCCACAAGATCATGGAAAAGAAACAAAAATAACAACCTTGCATTTCTTATTAACACCAAAAATATCATCTCAGTAAACAGATTTAATAACATTTTTATACTATCGACAACCTGCAACACAAAATTCATTACAGTATGGCAAAAAATAAAATTATTTTTAAGTTAAGAGGGAGAAGAAACTTCTGGATGTATAAAATTTCACTGATAAATGTCAATATACACTATTTATACACGTGGCGCATGTTATATAATTCCAAAACTACATTAGGTGAACTTAACTTGCTGATCCCAATTTAGTGGGTGTGCAGTATTTATACTATTTCAGAGACTTATGCAGAATTAGGCTTTTATAATTCAGATCACAATCATACATGAAATATGTACACAAACATTAAAATAAATGTTTATTAAATATTGCTTGAGAGAAAAGAATGTAAGATTTTCCATATATAGCAAACAAGAGCAGTTTGCAATGTATTTTGTTTTGTTTTCTTAAGGAACAGAAGATTTGTTTCCAAAAAAGTAAGGCGCCATTTTAGATTTTTTTCATACGCATATAATTGAATTTACATAGAAGGAAAATACAAGATGAAAAACAGAAGAAAGACATTAAAGGTTATTACTTTCTATTTACTTGTCTCTGAAATAAAACAACGGCAGAAACTGGGCTTTCAAATACTGTTTGTTTTCCCCTTTAAACGCAGACCAAGTAATATGTAGACTATTTTTTTGTAGGACAGTTTCTTTGAAAAAGGAATATACTTGTAATCAAATTTCTGTAAATAGATAAATGACAAAAATTTCCAGATCACTGTCTTCAAATGGATTTTCAGTAGAAAGATTAAGGGCTTTCTTTAAAAAACAATATAGAAATCTGGTTTCCATGAAAGTATCTTTTTAAAAACCACACTTATGGCCATTTTTTCCCCAGTCTGAATATCATGTATCTGTAAGCATATGAATTTGCATTTTCTATTTTGTGTCATCTAAAAATTTGTTAGATGATGCAGCACTGTGCAAATTTTTAGGAGAGAAAACAATCTCTATTGGTTTACTACCTAATTCCTACAGTATGTGGACTCTATTAGCACTATAAACTAATTTAAAATGTAGGCTTCAGAAAACTGCCCCGATAGCTCCCTATCAATCCATTGCCTACTATTATTCCACAAGCTCAGAATTACTTCTGAAAGGAATGGCCAAATTTTTCAACAGCCTAGCATAGCAGTGGTACTTGAATCACCTCTTTAAAGAAACAACACATCAACAGAGACACTTATCACCCATGCTTGGTACACATCACATCAAATTATTAGGAATGTCTCATGGCTCAAATTCACATATTATCCCTACAGAGCAAACGCAGCATCTCTGCACACCACACTGCAGGAAGGGAAACAAATGGACCATATCATTAGAGAATGGCCAAAGTCACTTGAAAAGGTCTTTAGTGGCAATTCTAAATACCAGGGACCCTTGTAGGAAAAGAAATGTCTTTCTCCAGGGAATGGAAATGTCTTGTGGGGCATTCCTTAGCCCACTGTTGGTGTGAGTGGGGGACTAGCTAAATGCTTTCTCACACATCTGCATTTTCATGGTCCTCAATATTAGTAGCAGAAAACATTTTTGTTCCTTCCAAATTGCTCCTGCTTCTGTAGACAATTATATGCTAATTATTACTCAAGATAACACTGAGAACAAAACTGACAGTACTGCAAACACAACTGCAATTTAAGGAGCCAAAAGGAAATATGTTGGCAAGCTAAATGCTTACACAAAAAATGTTCGCCTTTTAAAATAACGGTGTGTGGGAAACTCTGAAAAAAATATGCAGACGAAAAATATTTAAAGGTTTTAGTGCTCTCCCAATTATGACGTTTCAGGGGCAAACACTCATTTCTGTAAAGTAACATTTTAACACTCCTATCTCATGCTGTTTAGTGTCATAAGGCTACTTATAGGGTGTCCAGATTTGTGTAGAGAGATTTAAAAGTAAGACAAAACTAACTGGAAGCAACTGGAAGCTGCCTCTAATCAACAGTTTGACTTCAAACAAATTGGACTGAAAAAATCATTTAATGGCCTAGTAGATTAAGATACGTTTTTGTGCTTTATTATTCATGGTCCTTTCAAGAGGAGAAAAAAAAATTTTTTTTTTTAATATTTCCAGATTAGAATCACAAGGGTCAAGTAATACACTTATGAAAGATTTCAAGAAAATGCTTGGTTTGTTTCTAAAGAAGAGGCTGCTGATGGTAATTTGTTTGCTGCTGTGCAACTGAATGAGCTGGAACTGTCACGGGAAAGCCTGCCAGTTGCGGCAAATTGGAAGTAGTGTTCTGGTAAGATGACATATCCACAGACATCCCCATCTGCTGTGTGTAAGCAGCTGTACCAGTGGCTGATTGAAGGTTAGAGTTCTGGTTCATATAAGTAGTATTGGAAACAGTGTCTTGTCCAGTGCTACAAACAAAATTAAAAAAATATATATTTACTTGCATTATCTAGTTATGGTCAGAGATCAATCATCATGAGAAAATAAAAATGCCTTTTCCATTCTGATTATGATTTAATCACTGCAGCTATCCAATGCTGTTACTGTTAACTTTTACATTTGGTAAGAAGTACTCAAAAGAAACAAAATATAAGATTATAAGGTCTATTTAACTTTGTTTTCTCCAAAATCTCTCACCGAAAACATTTAAAAATCCGTTGAGGAGATGCAGACTGTGTCTGACAGCGGTATCCTTGGCCAGTCGCAATGAGAAGGGAACCCCAGCCCAAGTACATCTTCAGCCCCTATTTTCCCTTCCCCATCTCTCAATCCAGCACAGAGGAGACTACCTCTTCTCCACACACTTTCCTTACACTTTCCTTTGGTAGGGGCACTTTCAAAGCTGCCTGATAGTCAGCTTAACTTGAATCCCTATGTAAAAATAATAAAGGTAGGGAGAAGAGTGTAATGCACATAGGACCCTGAAACTACCCTCAAGATAGCCCTGGCCTATAGTTTACTTATATAATACCATACAGAAAAAAAACCCAAAGTTAAAAAATCACACCTAATCGCAGGACTGCTGCTTTTTCTTGTAATTACTATAGCACGCATTTCTCTTAAAAGATATATAATTTTAAATTACACCAAATACATTGCTTACAATAGGAGGATTAATGTCTACACTACTCCAGTTTTGTCTCTGTAATTCCTAATGTCACCTAGAATAACAAAATTTTACATTTTAATTGAACACCAATATGCACAGTTTTAATTTTCAGTTAATATCTAAAATTTATACTCATGGAATTTAAGAGTGGGAAGAGACCTTAGAGATCACCTACACAAGACTATATTGAATGAACATTTTGTGTAGTTAAGCAGTTAATAGAAGGCAAGAATTAAACATGATTTTCAGAAAAGAGATGTTAGTATAAAAAATTAGACTACAAATTCCACGGCTCATGCAGACTTCTTTGTAAGAGTCAAACTAACAACACCTTTCTGATTTTTTGGAGTGCATGCAGACAAGTATGTCTGGGACCACTCTGCTAGGCTGATTACAGCAGAGTGCCACATATATCATGGGCTTGGTCTCTGTAAGGAGCTATTCGCTTTATTTTGTTGCAGGGACCCAGTTTATAAGCAGGTCTGGGCAACCAACCCAGTCTAGGTAGCAAAGCACCATTCTGACTTCATGGGATTATCAATGGGTAGTTCTGTAACTTCTTCTCAATAGTAAAAGATGGCACAATTACTACAAAGAGAAGGTCTGTTTATTCTTATTCTGAAAGTCTGCGAAAATTAATGTATATAATTACAGAATTAACGCAGCTCCTACACTTACCTTAAATACGGAGTTTGAGCAGGCTGTGTTGTCACTGAGGAATTCACATTTGGAGGCAGAGATCGCAGTGGCCCAATCTGATCTGGTCCTAGGCTGTAGCTCTGGGCAACAGTGACTTGGTGAATGCCTTGACCCATATAATTTCCACCATGTGACTGAACTGGGTATGTCTATTAACCAAAGAGAAAAGGTTGACTCTCTGATCTCCCAAACATCTGCCTAACAATATATTTAAAACTTTAAAAGTCTTAAATGAAATAAAGTGTTACAGTTCTTTGGGGAGCAATCTGGTTCCACCAATCTATCCACCCCAGCATATAAAGTGGAGAGCTTCCAAATCACAGTGCCAAATCTATGGAAACTAACGATTTACTCAGTTGTTCTTTTACTGTGCAGGGAGTTGAAAGGAAGGTGGCGGTGTATTTTTAAGTAGTGGGTTGGAATCCATCAGGTTGCCCATTACTCAGTAACATGTCTTGCTGTAGAGCCGCAGAAAACGATATACTCCCTGAAGGGCAGCCCATCATCACCTCAAGTCACCATCAGAATGATGACCTTCTTCAGTCCCATCCCGGGACAACTTACTCAACTCCTTCCGAAGAATGAAACTTAGGAGAATAAGTTGAAGAAGAAATAGTATCAAGACAGAGTGCAGGCCCTCTCTGGCAACATCTCCCTTACTTCCTACCTTTAGGACAGATAACACAAAAGTAAAGAAGGACTGTGGGTAAAGAAAAAGATGTATCCTAAAGAAACAGCAAAATGGTCTAAGTCTCTGGATATTTATATGAGCCCTACTTAATTTTCAGGGAAACATCTCCTTACGGACAGGATCTACCATCTGCCTACCAAATAGAGCATTCAAAACAATGCACTTGTTTAAAAAATATCATATAGTAACTATCATGGCTCTTGTTTTAAACTAAGCTATTTTAAAAAGCAAAGACCAGTGACGTGAAAATTTAGAATGCTAGAAATGCCAAGTCAACTACATTAAGTGCAACCATATCAGCTCCTTAGCAGACATGTAACAACCCAGTGACAATAGGCTGAGACTTTGGGAAAGGACCTCTTCTGAAGTTTAGGGTTCTTGAGTGGCCTTTACAGATACAAGTAATGGTGTGTTACTCCAACTTCTTCTAGTATGGATTTGTTTTTCAAATTAGAATAGGAACTTTGAATATTTCAAATGCTATTATGCATGAATAGTGTAGATGGAAGTTAGGTGAAGAATCAAACTGATAGCTAACGTTTTAAAGAAATAAGTTGTGCTTAGCAAAACAGATTGTAAATAGTATACAACACAAAAACCTGACATAGGAATGACAAATAACCCTTTAGAGACACACAAAGAAGCAAATATAACATACAGTTCTATCATACAATGGTACAGACATTTCTACTTTGTTTCATTTTCACCACAGCAGCAAAATAACTCTTTGAAAACAAAAGCAACATTGAATAAACTCCTGCTGTCTTTTGCACCTAGAAATCCTTTCTACCCTCATATGTAATGACTCTTTCAGCATTTTCAAAAGTTGGGGCATGGCATATTTGATAAACGCATCTTGTCTGATGTGACAGTTACTATAGTAACCATTCTTTTTTTACTTAACGATTATGTTGTGTCAAGTCATCTAGACCAGGCACCCACATTCTAGCTTTTCTCCTTGGTGTCTCCTTCACACACTCCTTTAAATACCAGTTTTCATAAATTAACATAAATTTTGTTCATCTAAGCTCATTCTGAATTCAATTGCTAACTGGCTGAAATTTGAAAAAAGCTTCAGGATACTGGATACTGATAAATCTAAGTCACTTCAGCTGTGAAGCACAGAGAAGGTGTAAAGTCCTGGGAAAAGATGCTGTTCATGAATGGCTTATGGAACCTGCACCTATAGGCCTGCATCATATCCTTGTCACACATGAATTTTTAACAATTTAAGTCATGCATCTAAGAAAAGAAAATATAAAGCATGATCTGAGAACAAAAGAAGTTCACTATCTAAGCCTTTTAATAATCATGTAAGTCAGAGAAATCTTGACAGAAATTTAAAAAATGTTAAGTCTTGCTTGTTGAGCAAGAACAGCATCAGTACCTCATCTGGTGTCAGGCACTGTCCTAAATTGAAGTATTAATACTTTACTTTTTTTTTTTTCTGCTTTTTTTTCTCCCCAAATCCCCCCATTACATAGTTGCATATTTTTAGTCTGGGTCCTTCTAGTTGTGCCATGTGGGATGCCGCCTTAGCATGGCCTGATGAGTGGTGCCATGTCCACACCCAGGATCCGAACCCGTGAAACCCCGAGCCCCCAAAGCAGAGCACATGAATTTAACCACTCGGCCACCACGGCCAGCTCCATTATACTTTATTCTTATAAAAAGGCTTTATATTTACACAAAGGATTTATGCTTTAAATTTACAAAAGCATATGAGGAACCAGATCTCCCCTCATGTATTTAATGTTCTCCTCATTCATGTTAAAAAGTGAACTAAAATGTATTTGTGAAATACCCGTATCTAATTTGTCCTGGTGAAAACTAATTGTTTAGCCAATATTTTCTTGATTATCAAAGATGAGTTTCATTATTTTATTCATGGATCATAGAAATTTTATTACTATGCTTTAAAACAGTTTTTTTAATTTAAAACTTTTCATTTTGAAAAACGTTCTCAAAAAACATGCTCACCTGCATTGGAACCCCAGCTGATGAAGGTGGGTAATGTGCGGGAGGATGAAGCTTTGAATAGACTGAATATACTGGAGCTTCATTGACCAATTTGTTATATAGTTCCAGAGCTTCCATGACTTTTACATTCAATTCAGACAACTCTGAATGCTTCCTGATATAGAAGGAAAGCATTTTAATATTCTTCAAAGTCAGCAACATAAATTATTTTTAAAATTTCTATTCATATCATAAAAGGTTCTTTACATATAATAATATTCACAAAGAGAAATAGGAGGAGGAATTATTTAATTCTTTGAATAACTAGGCTGATATGACTTCATAATATTAGGGAAAGTCCTTTCCATAGCTCATAAAATGCAATCAATTCACAATTTTGGTATTAGGAGAATTTTGTTTCACATGTTATAGGTTTCTGTTGAAAACTCAATTACAAAAAACAATAATTTCTCAATTTAGGAGACTTAATTAAAAATCTTAGTAGAAGAAAGTACTCAGGGAAGTCCCAGAGCCTGGTATGAAGTATAATATGAGTGAAAGAAAAACACATTCACAAACAAAATCACACACATTTTCACTTGCTTATTCATGAAAGGATCAACTAAAAATAAAACTTAAAAATTATCCTTGAAAATGCAAATGAAAACAATGTATATATAAACCAGTCTCTACTGCTCTTTGTTTGTTGGTTTCTTTTGAAAAAGTGAGTGAAACCAGATACCTTATTGTATAATAACAAATACAAATAAGAGCATTTTCAAATTTGCCCAAGGAACTACAGAGTAAATCCTTCTGACTTGGTACAATTTTGTGTGTTCCCCTGGGAGTAATGAAGAACTCCCTTTGCAAATGACAAGTTCATAAAAGTTAAGTGGCCACTTTCTCTGGCCTAAAGCACCCAGAAGCCTGTTTATTAAATGTAGCTCTTTTTATATACACACAAAGAGGCTGAAGAGACAAGAGGCAGAGGCAGGCAACCAGATACAAGGCTACCAAATAAATGACCTGGACTGAGTCTGATCAAGACTTGTCACCTTTTCTCTATTAGAATCTGTTCTGTCTGAAACAAACAAATGTGCTGTTTCCTTTCTTGCATGTGTCACTGTATAAAGGTCAAATTATTTTCAGAAATATCAGTTGTAAACTACACAGGAAGCTGTAGAAATTAGTGTCCATGCTAACAAATACGTGACTAAGAATTAGCCATAGGCATTTGGTCCACATAACCCAGTAGACTAATGAAATACCAGGAGAACACAGAAGGGCAGATGAGTCTGTTTGAAATCACCTTCAAAGATTTCAGACATAACTCCAAAGCAATAACAAATTTTTACCGAACTGTGACCAACACTATACTAGGACAAAGAAAATTAAGCAGAAGTTGTCTCACTCTCCTTCAAAGAGACCACAATCTACTGTATCAGGGAGACAAGGCTACAAACACAAAAAACAGCAAATAATGTAAAACAGTATATAATTGAATGCAAAATTATGAAATAGGTGGGGAACAGAAAAGTTGAGAGGAGATTCATTTGGGTGGTGGTAGCATGAAAGGGCTTTATGGAGAAGCTGAGACTTAAGATGGCACCTGAGCAAGCATGGACAGGCCAAAAAGGAAGACTAAGTCAGCTCAGGGGGACAGGGTAAATTAAGGCAGGCAAAAGGAATGAGAAGGGTACACAAGGCAAGAATGAAAAGGGCAATTTGATCAAGGTGGTAGAAAATGATTTTCGAAGGGCAGGAGGAAATAAGATTAGAGCAGTCTGGAACATAGTTAAGTTCAGACTATGGACTGCCCTTCAATAAATCTATCTAAACTTTGAGTCAATTTACATGTTTACCCGATATGATTTCTTAGTGTGATAAATGCTACAAAATTTCATTCTGTACAATGACAGCAAGAAATGAAATTTAAAATTTAATTTTCTGACAGTAAAGTTGTTTTTCTTATTAGAAAAAACAAACTGATGATGATCCATTCAAAAGGAGAAATGATATCTTATTCATCTCTGAATGTTCAACAAGGGTAAATAGTCAACAAAAACTTGTTGAAGAACAGCAAGCATTTTCCAGAACAGGAGCTGCATCTGCAGTCAGTGGCCGTGGGACAGAAAATCCCAGCTGGTCTATTTAGAAACTGAAATTGAAGAGAGAACTGGTTAACAGGTGAGCTCTCACTCTAACTCATATCAGAAATGGTCATTCTGATTTTTAATTGTTCTAGACCTTTTCTTTTGAAGATCTTTTTATCAACAAAAACAAGATTATACCATATCTTCTGCTTTTTTCACTATATAGTATGACGTCTTTCCATGTCAATAGATATTTATCACTGACAATGCTTTATGTTGTAGAATGTGTGGATGTATAACTTTTTTAAAACCAATCTCACACTGAAAGACATTTTAGTTACTTCCAATTTTGCTGTTATAAAAAATACTGTGAAGAACACTCTGAGACCTAAATCTTAGGTACTTCTATGCATTTACTATGGGCCTGAAATTGGTAGGTTAAAGAATATAGACTATTTTTAGGCTCCAGAAAGATTTATAATAATTGGACTCCTTGTCACACCTCAGGTAATACTGACCATTCTCCTTTTCAATCTTTCCCAGTTTGATTATTCACTGACCATCAACATCCCTGCACTGAAAGCCAATGTAAGAGATGTATAAGTAGACATTTAATGCTTTCTCCAAAATAAGAACATTAAAATATGATGAAACTATCACCATCATTTCATTAACTGTGACAGGGATTTATTTTTCATTTCTGTAGAAAATACAAAGAATTTATAAAAAATGCCCCAAAGAACCAAGATTCTAATCTTCAATGATGAGGAAAAAATCTTGCTGCTACTACCCTTCTCTGGTAATGGCAGGTAAGAAGCAAAGTAGTTCCTGTTCTTTTTGTGCTGTTTCACACAGTGGGTCAACAAAGAGAATCTAGAAAGGGGTGATGATGCAACACTAAAGCCTTATCTCTTGTCTTCCATTCACTATGGCTTCTCTCTCTGACTTCAGATAAAAAGCTCTGAGGAATAAGAGAACGAGGCAAAACTAAGTTAAAAGCTCAAACCCCTGAGAGTCTATGCTTCAGTGCTGATACTATTTCTAAGGAAGAGTAAGAATAGGTGGGATACTGAAATTAAAAGGACTACAGAAACACAAGGAAGAAAAACGAGAAGAGAAGGTTATGTGTGTTGGATTTAGCTTCACAAATACAAGGGAAATTTCATTTGAAAGCTTTACAAATGCTTCTCATCACATAACAAAAAAATGCTTGCCTAAGATCCCTATTTTTATTTTGTGCTCTATTCAACTTGATTCTTCATTACTCATTGTCCCTCAATTCCAGCCCAAGTAAGACAAAGACTGGCACCATGAGAGCAAGAGTCTCCGATTTTATGTACACTATCTTGCCACGAAAAAAAATTGCTACCAAAATAAAAAGTACTACTTTGCTATTAGTTTGTAAGAGTTCTGGAAACTGAGAAACAATCTCAACAGATTCAACAGTTCCACAAAAACTCCCTAGTTTAAAGTTCGCCAAAAAGAAGTAAACATAAAAAAACTATCCTTGTGATTCCCTGCATGAAGAATCTCACCTATCAATCTCTTCAAGTTTTTCATCTATCATTGGACCCATCTGTTGGCAGATATCTGTAAAGATAAAAATATTTTAAAACCTGGAAACTTAAACCAGTTTAAGTCAATTTCAACAATTCTCAACAATAGAGCACCAATGTGCAACACCATGCATAATACAAAGAGAATTAAGTTTGTTACAGAAAAGATTATAAAAGACCTAATTTTAACGCTATTCAGCACCAATACTAACATCATGTGACCAAAAGCAAAGGTGAAATCAAAACAGAAATCTCATGTTTTCTGGAAGTACTGGGTTTATAGACTGTGAAATCTGGAGTTATCTCAACATCTTAAAAATACCTAGAAAACTACTATTAGCTGAATAAAATGAACTTGAGTCACAGGGTATAAAGTATGTAATTACATACACATTAGATATGAACATTTTTCACTTAAACCATTTCAAAATTAAACATTTTGTGTATTTCCAAATGTAAACACTGATACAATGAATAGCACGTTATTCTATATTCATTGCCAGACTTTCTTCTATAAAAAGACTTAAGATTTATCCATTTATCACAGAGACTTCCTCCCCAAGGATTATGAAAAGAGGCATAAAAACATTTGTTTCAATTGTCTCAGATTTCTTGGAGAGTAAAAAGACACATCAATATGCATCATATGACTATTATGAAGTTAACAGATCATGGATAATTCTGACCTTTAAAATCATAATAAAAGAGAATTAAAAGAGGAATGAAAATTTCTAACATTTTGACTCAATTAATTTAATATGCTGTTATTTCTAATTCTGTCCTTTTTTGGACTGCAAATCTCTTCAGCCAATTTCATCAGTAGTGGACTTCCTTCTTGAACAGGATAGGCAGGTTTATAACAACACCTTTCAAGCAAGACGTTTACTACTTTACTAGTAAGTCTGTTTCCCACCAGAGATTTCTATCTCTAGAAGCAAACACAAGGTAGAAGAAATTTAAGACATTATAAAAAGCTAAAATATTAAATGACAGTAAAGTAATCCCTAATATTCACTAAGTACCTTCTAAGTCCAAGAGGTCTTGGGAGTCTGGTTTTGAATCTGTTGGATCTATACTCTGGAGTACCTGCAGGGCTCTATCCATCTTATCCTACAAAAGTAACAGGACACTTCAAAAACTCAAAAGAGTTTTAATTTCAATGAATATAAAAATTACCCTTTCCAAGCATTCTCAAGGATAACACATTTTAAAAGTCTTGATAGTTTAATTATTAACAAAAGAAGGACTCTACCTCATCTATATAAACAGGCTCGGGCTCTGATTTCTTAATTTCTTCCTCCTCATCATCAATTACATTCAATTTGTCCAGAGCTGCATGGAAACAAAGTAAACTTTAAGTTCCTCAGCATTTATTTTGGCATTTTAGTCATTAATTTATTCATAGCCTGTGATTATCCATAAGGAAAAAAAAAGATACCCTTTAAATAGTCATCACATTTCATATGTTTGTTCATTCATACCACAAATATTTATTTAGTCCTTACTATGTGCCAGGCATTGTTCTAGGCACTGGAAGTACACCAGTGAATAAGATAGACAGGAATCCCTGCCATGATAGAACTTAGTCTAGTGGAACAAGTAAGCAACATTAATGGGAACTGTCCTTATAGGCATTTTCCAGAAAACTAAGTGCTACTACTAGAGTGAATCAATGTACAACAAACTAGAGTATTACCTAGTCAGCTAATTTCAGAGTTAAATCTATGAGCTCCTTCTACACACTTTCCCTGCTATAAAAAAATGTATTTCCTATATAAACAAAATATGGCAACACAAAACAAAAAAACACCTTTCATAAAGAGAAGGCAGAAAATAATTTACAAATATACATATCCAGAAAACTATTTAAATGTCCACTGGAGTATTGCTATAATATTTTAACAAAGTAAATTGTGATAAAAATAAAATTATAATAAAAATTTATATAAACAAAGGATTTTTAAGTCCCAACAGTTAGCCACCTATTTTAAATATTTGGCTAACTTTCAAATATGTCCTAAGGAGCAGAACTCAGCATAAGATGAGGATATACTGAAAACCTGGAATATTTTTTTACTGTTAAACCTACAGCTCACTCTCTCCAGCCAATGCTAAAGGGAAATCTCTATCTAGGATCCCCTGAGCATGGTCTATCAAGTCGTTAAAAACAGAGTCTCCAATTTTCCTACCTACTTAGAGAGTCACACTAGAAGAATAAACAACAAAAATACTGGCAAAGTACTCAGTATTCAAAGGAGTATTCATCTCCCTCAACTTCATTTTAACTGAATGCCTCACTCTACCCACACAAAGATGATGTTACACACAATGCCTAGAGCTTTCAATTTAAGGTTTTTTCTGGAGCTGGTAATGATCAGCACAGGTATGTCCTACAGTAAGTCACTCTAAGTACATTCTAAGGGCAGACTGGCTGACTTTAGAATCCTGGCTCTGTCGCCTACTAGCCGCATAACCCCTCGGCCTCAGTTTCCTTATCTGTAAAATGGAGTAACAAAAGCACCTATCTCACAGACTTGTAAAGATTAAAGGAAACAGTGCAAAGGACTTGGCACAAAACCTGATAAATGAGTGCTCAAACACCACTGAGCTGTTTTATTTCTAAGCATCAACATCATTAATATTATTATTAGCTGTTGTTACACTTGCTCCTCCTGCCTCCCTGCCTGCAGAACAAATGGAAGCTTTCTCTGCACGGTTGACAGTAGCAGAGGGGAACTTTCTGTGGCTGCAAAACTGAGTGAAGTTCAGAAGATCTAAACTGGAAACTACTGTCTTGATTACATGACTTTATTATTGTCTAAAGTTCCCCAGCATCACATCAAGGTCAGGAAAAGTCTAAAACTTAAGCGTACTCCAAACCTGTGTAACCACACTCGGTGTCAACCAGCCCCCACTCCCACACCCCCACCTACCCCTACTTCAATACCGTGGGTCAGTGATGAATAAAACCAATATTCTTTGTACAAACAGACACAAACTGCCTTGAAACCATAATTAGGTTGATTTAAATGTTTACATGTTCATCATAGGTTATTTTATGCCTTATATGTAACTATGTAAATTAACACTGAAAGGATTTAAAATACAATGATAAGGAAATAATTCTTGGAATTGACCTGGGATAAGTTAACCCCTTAATTTGGTAAGAAGTACGTTAAACCATATTGCCTATAAATAAATGACTTAAAACAGGGAATTAACTGCCAATCTACTTTATATTCAAAACTGAACCATAAAATTCAAGTGTAAAAAATTTTAATAGACTTAACCTTCTCTAAGATTTAACTTACCTGCCTCAGACTCTGTGTTTAAATTAGTTGTTACAAAATTAGATGGGAAGAGTCCTATTCCTCTGTGATTTTCTCCTTTCCACCAGTTGGCATCACTGAAAATACAGTATAAAAACATCATTTGTTCCTCTACATTTTAGTACATTAGTATCAAGAGGAACTAAAATAAAAATTCAACTTAGCCTATTTTGAAAACACTAGTTCACATCCTACTACATTTAAAAGTAGTTCTTCTTAAATTTAATAAAAGATATAGAAAGGCACAAATAAAACAAACATACATATGCCCATACTTAAATTTAGAACCAGTTAACCACTGGTCATATTTGATTCTGGGCTTTAAAAAAAATAAGACACAGATAACACTGAAGTCTCCTTTAGCAACAATCCCTAGTCCCCACCCCACGTCCGTCCTCCCACACCACCACCTTAAAGCTGGAAGGTAGCCCTCCTGCAAGTGTATTTTTTATTCATTCACACGTATCTATAGCCAACTCATAGATACAGATGTTAATCTTTACAGACCTTTTTAATTTTATGTTAACACTTTCAGATCTTCTTTATCCCTTTTAACTTAAAGATCCATCACATGAATGTGGTATATTTGATTTATCCATCCCCATACAGATGAACATTTAGGTTATGTCTAGTCTTTCATCAGTAAAAAGATTGGGGTAATGATCATTCTAGATACTAGGTCACACATGCCATAATTCTCTTGGCTTATTCACAGACACGAACTTGCTGGGCCACGGGATATAAGCATCTTCCACTTTACTTAATATTGCCAAATGTTCCCTAAGGTCGTCATGGCGATTCACCATCCTCCTTCCCTCAGCAGTAAGTGGGAATGTCATTTTCCCTTACACATGTTAACTGTCCAAGCAACACTTGGTACCAGACAGGAGAGAAATCGTATCTCACTGCTGTGTTCACTTGCACTTCCCTAGCATCCACACATCTTTGCTGGCCATTCGGATTGTCTCTTCTGTGAACTGCTCATTCATGTCTTCTGTCCATTTTTCTTTTTCCACTGGGTCATTTGTCTTTTTTCATAGATCTATAGGATTTCTGTACATATTCTGGATAGCAGTCATTTGTCTGAATTATGCAAATACCTTCTCTCAAACTGTCACTTGTCTTTTAACATATGTTTATGGTTTCTTTTATGGCATGGTGTTTTTTGTTCCATGTAATCAAATTCAGTAATCTTTTATGGTTTACACTTAAAAAAAACTTTATCCTTGAACTCCTAAATCTAATTTCCTAGATGCGTGTTTAATAGTTTTAGGTTTCCTTTTTTATCGCTCTCTCATGTTTAGGTCTTTAAATCATTTGGAATGAAATTTTACGTACTGTGTTAAACTGAATCAAATTTTATCTGTACTGTATAAAGAGTCATTCATCCCAGCCAAATTTATTGAATAGTACTTTATTTTTTCTACTGATTTATACTATCCTATCTTTCAAACAGCAAGCTGCGATCTGTTCATGAGTCTATTTCTGAATTCCATTCTACTGCAATTGTCTATATGTTTATTTACTACACCTTATTAATATGCCTTGATACTTACTCGGCAGGAAAGTACCCTCTCTCTGTTATTGCAAACTTTCACATTTCTGTTAAAAATAAAATTTTTTCTTTAATGTTTAATTTTTTTTTTGAGGAAGATTAGCTGTAACTGCTGCCAATCCTCCTCTTTTTGTTGAGGAAGACTGGCCCTGAGCTAACATCGTGCCCATCTTCCTCTACTTTATATGTGGGACGCCTACGACAGCATGGTGTGCCAAGCAGTGCCATGTCCGCACCTGGGATCCGAACTGGCAAACCCTGGGCTGCCGAAGCGGAACATGCGCACTTAACCACTGCGTCACCAGGCCGGCCCCAAAAATAAAATGTTTTTAAGTTTTCTGGAAAAAAAAGTCCTTTTTGGATTTTAACTGAAAGTGCCCTGAATTTATGCATTAATATGGGGAAAATTAATTAAATCTTTATAATATTAAGGTTTCTTCACCATGAACATTGTATCTCTCTCCATTTATATGTACATAAATAAATATATATATTTATATTCCTTTATATCTTTCAAATAATTTTATAATTTTCTCCATAAAGTCCAGAACCATATCTTTGTTAGGTTTATTTATTCCTAGATCATTTATAATTTTTGTTACTACTGAGAATGGCCTTTTTTTCCTATTATATTTTCTAAGGATTTGTGATTAAAGCATACCACTGATTCTTGTATGTTGAGCTTGTATCCAACAACTCTGATGAACTCTTACCAGTTTGTCCATTGACAATCATAGAATCACAGAAATGATAATTTTGTCTATTCCATTGCAAAAATTTGACCTATTAAGCAGGCATTCTTAAAGAAGAAATTTCAGGATGAATTAACTTCCATGATTCTGAAACATCATTTTATTTAAAAAGTACCACAAAGATATGAAAGGACTATATATCACCCAAATTCTTAAAACCAGAAAATAACTGATGTATTGACAGTTCTAAGATATCATATCTGTTGATGTCTACATAGGATAAGAAATTCTTTCTCTTATACAAATGCTTAAACTGAACTTTCCATTTTAAAAAGGAAAGCTGAACTTAGAGAAATTTTTATACAAAACCAGAGAACTGAAACCTGTGAAATGGATGCATGGATTTTATTTGAATCTATCAACAACTTTTTTTTTTTTTCCTGAGGAAGATTCACCCTGAACTAACATCTATGCCAATCTTCCTCTATTTTCTATGTGGGTCGCCACCACAGCATGGCAGCTGACAAGTGGTGTAGGTCTGCACGCAGAAACTGAACCTGGGCCACTGAAGTGGAGCACACTGAACTTAACCACTAGGCCACAGGGCCAGCCCCAACCTATCAACCATCTTACGTGCAGCCTTCCTTAGTGGTTCTACCAGTGTAGGATAATTTCCCTCCTGCAAACTCTTTGATGAAGCATAAAAATAGGCAGAACAACCAAATGCAATGTCAAAACCTGCTGACTCCTTCCCAGTGCTAATCCAGGTCTATATTCTCTCCACTGACAACCTGCTGATTCTATGGGAATGTTAACGGCAGAAAATATTGTTCAATTTTAAATTCCTAAGTTAAGGTAATTTGGCACCGTAATTTTACATAAACTGATAATTTGAAAAAAATTTAGATGGAGTATTTATATTTAGAGCTTTTTATATTAAGGAAGAGAATAAATCACAGCTGAGTGAAAAATGATGTAAGTGTAAGAGACACAAACTTTATCTTCAACGAACTGGTTATTCAGCTAACGTTTAGGAAAGCCCACCAAGGAGGGGACAGTGACATGAGGCTGAGGACTTCAAGTTATCAAGAATTTTAAAATCTAGTGCAGTGTTTTTCAACCCTCCCCTACCAACTAAGAACATGGTACCCTGTTCTACCTTCTAGTATTCATTTTCTCCTTCCCCCTTCCTCCTAACCAGGCAAGTGCTGACCCTCTTCGGAATCCACTGGTCTAGCAGGAGAGAGATACATTAAGAAGTAATTACAACACAATATGAGACTGCAATCATTTGTGTTCGGAGAGTAATAGCAGCACAAAGAAGGAACTCCTAACTCTATTGGGAACTAAAGGCTGAGAAGGGTTCAAAGGCTTCCCAGAAGATGTAAAATCTGACATGGGTTTTGAAGGGTAAGTAGGCAGTCACCAGGAGGAAAAGGAAATTACGGCTGTGGAAATACAAATGGCATTTGCCCTGCTGCCATTATGGACAAGCAAGAAAATAACAGTACAAAGAAACAAAACACTTTGCACATGAGATAAACAAAGAACAAAGTTATCCTGTCTCATTTCGGATCTCAAAATAAATGAAAACCTAAGCCTCTCCTTCAAGCTACTGACTTCCTAACTAAAACAACTTATTTGCTGACTTTTGCAATGACAATGGCTGAAGATAAGTGATGCCCTTTATGGAGATGATAATCATGTGAGAAAAGTGTTACTTCTACCACAAAGATACAAATAGTAAACGTGGAAACCTTAGTAATTTTGTGGGGGTCTTTTCCTTAAAATAACTGTTTTATTTCTTAATTTGGGTAGCCAATCCTTCTAAAGCCTGGACTCCTTTGCAAACCTTCTTTGCAAGTAAAGTTCCTTTTCTTTTCTAAATGTGTTTGCCTCTTTTGACAGGGCTTTCCAGGCATAGACAGAACCAAATGTACAATGCCACAGAGGTCTAATCACAACATGACATTTTTGGCACTGCAGGAATTCCAGTTGATTATCTGAAATAGTACATACAGAACAAATAAGGAGTGGTGAGATAAAGCTGAAAATGTAGAAAGTGAGAAGCTTTTTTGGTATACTGTTAATAAGAAATGTGTATCTTTTCTATCAGTTCACTGTTTCTTAAATTGAAGTCCAAGAACAATATATTTTCAAGGCACTTCAAGTTCTATATAAGCAATTTTTAATTTTGTCCTTTCATTTCCACAGCAATATAAACACAATGAATATAGTCATATTCTGGATCATCTAGATGATGCCCTTTCAACGTAAGACTGCCATTTAACTTTAGTACCCAAATTTGCATTTCTGTTTAAAATCTTGCCAGTGATAACCAATCACCCAGAATGACATCTAACCTATACGTGTTGATGAGCATGACTATGGCAATTCTAAGACTGGGGTGTCCTATCATCAAAATGACAGCAATCAACCTACAGATTGCATCATATTCATGTTGAATTCTCTTAACAGTTACAAATAAAAATGTTCTCTTTTGCAGTGATAAGTCTCAACTGAAAATAGTTTCATATGAGTGTAAGTTATTTAATGAATTTGTGCTTTAATTAGAGATCAGTGAAAAAGACGTGCAGCACAATAACAAAACCCTCTATTCGCTGCAAGCCTGCAGAATGTAATAGGTATAGAATGACACATGAACACTAGGTGACATCAAGGGACACAGTATGCACGAGGGATCCACAACAGTTACAAAAGGGAAAGTCAGAGGAGAAATGAGTTATCATAGCATAGGGTAGTACAGACCTGCTGAAGATAAGTGAAGTTCCTGTGCCATTGATCAGTACTCTATTTACCTTGTGAGCAGCAACGTATTTTAGAAAATTTTCTTATTACATAAAAGCAACGCTCAAAATTTGAATCTTAGAGAAAAAACTACTCATTTTGTAGTTTTGTTTCTATTTTATAAATGTGTATAATTTTATAGTTGTATAAGAGTATCAGAAGTGCAAACCTAGGTGCTTTTGTAAATATTCTAACCGAAACTACACCCAGAAGCCTGACATTTCAGACTGGCAATGTTCAGAGCCCAGACTACCTCTTCACCTTAACATCTATTTATTCTCCTTCAGGAATCACGTGCTCCGCTCAAAATGATTAAACAAAAACCAAAATAACACAAACTTTTAAAGAAAAAACATGATTATTTTTCTAAGTGAACACAGTATTATCTTGACTGCCTAACAGATCTTCCTTTTCCTAGTCTCAATTTCTTGCAAAAGTTTTCCTGTCCTGTCAAAATCAATCAAAGTTCACCTGAAATGGACCCCCTGAATAAGCCTTCTTTCCCAGATCCTTGCACCAGGTGCAATTCACTCTCTTCTGGACCTCAACATTACCTCTTTTATGGAATTCACAATCTGCATTCCATACAATTACCTGCATAGTAATTTTAGCTCCTTTACTTTATTCTAGGTTTTATGAAGAGAGAACTGTCTTCATTTTTTATTAGAAACAGAAGTAGTACATAACATTTTCTCAGTAAAATTTACCACAGCAAAGTGAAACCATTTTCTGTATCTACCCATTAAAAATTATGCTAGACTAACATATCCTTACTAAGTTAACAGTCATGCATCACTTAATGATGGGGATACGTTCTGAGAAATGGTCATTAGGCAATTTCATTGGACGAACATCATAGAGTACACTTATACAAACCTAGATGGTATAGCCTACTACATACCACACCTAGGCCGTATGGTACTAATCTTATAGGACCACGGTCATATATGCATTCTGTCGTTGACTGAAAGGTCATTATGTGTGCATGATCGTATCTATAATAGATACCAAATACATTTGCAATCTCTGTTCATAGCAACAAGCTGTCAGGTCTCACTCTTGTGAAATTTTATCAACTTTTTTAAAAAGCAAAGTAAAGAACAGAATTAAGCCCAATATAAATAGATCTATTCTTCATTACAAATTTAAATGATAGAGAAATTGTTAGGGAGAGTACAGTAGCAGATTAAGAATTGGGGAGGACCTGAGCATAGCTTTTGGTTGCTTTGATCAAAGGTAACATAGCTATATTTCTTCCTAAAGTTTTTTTGCCAGTAATTTTGGTATACACAACTCCCAACATAACTTCATTCAGATGGCTGAATATTTATGTTTCCCGATTGTGATAATCAACATTAATTAACACATCTTTTATTCAAGATATAAAGAATACTTTACTACCAAATTTAACAAAAGAATAAGCAACTCACATCATCTAGTCTAACTTACTTTTATTTTAGAAAACACAATTAAGATATGAAAAGGTTCTATTATGATTTAAATACACCAAAGTCAAAGAGCTGATATCCAGGATTCTAAATTAAGGGAATTATACTTCAAAATATTCCAGAAATAAACATTTAAAACATACCTGTCATCCAAAACAATAATAATTTCACCATGTTTAAAGGTGAGTTCATTGTCCTCAACAGCTTCAAAATCATATAATGCTCTCACTTTCCTTGCAACTTTATTATTTAACTGAATATCTGCAGATGGATATAAGGATTTTGTTTCTGTGTGCTGCTGCTTTTGCTCTTGCAACGATAATTCAATAGCTGGTTTGAAAAATAAAACGTAAAAAACAAGATAGCTAGAATTTATTTTTTTTAAGTTTAAAAAATATTAGATAACATAGTATTTAATAAGAATAAATCAGGTGAATATTCTCTGTGTCCAGTTAAATGCTAAACAGTTAACTTTCTTGGTGAGGGGAGGGGGCAGGGCAGAAATGATGACATTTTTTAAAATAAAGTTTTTGCTCATTCCTTATTATCACAGTCTCTCATATACAGCAGCTATTATTTTTATAGCAAACAGATTGTGACATTATAATATGGGTAGCTTTCCATATAGGACAAGCCGTGAACATATTTCTGTGCTTGACTCATAACTCTGGCATTAAAGAAAAGGTGAAATGTAATCTCTCCAAAGGTAGGATATTAAATACATATTATTGACAGGGATTATGAATTAATCTTATATTATGTCAATTGTTTTCCCTTCTTTACAGACCCTACCAATTTTTAGATTTGAGGTAAAATACTAAAAGTATATCCAGTTTCATTATAATTTTTATTTGAACAAATTGTTCTGGCAAGAATGTTTTAAGCAACACTAAATTACATGTGCTTGATCATTTACCTTTCGCTATGTCTTCGTCTTCTTTGTTTTTGTTCGATGATGTACCATTCTTGGCAGTAGCTGTGACAGTCTGTAAATGTATGAGTAAAATGAACACAACTATCCTTTCAAAGAAAATACAAGCTCTATAATAACCCACACATGTAAACTAAAAAAAAATGATATAACTAATGAGTTTCATTTAAAAGTGAAGTTCTTTATGATAATTTTAAGTAGCTGTTTTCAAATACTAAAATAAAACATCAGAATTTTCAAGAAAACATTATAAACTCACAAAGGGCATGACCTGGCATCCATTTTGCATAAATCTTAGTATCTAAAACAGAACTTGGCATACAGAAATACTTAAATACGAATCTCTCCTGATGGCATTTCCTGATCTCAATTGTCCAAGGCCCTCATTCAGTGAGAGGCGCTATACTGCTGCAAGCATAGAGCTGCTCAAGAAGCGGCAACAAGAAGCCCTGATAACTACTGAAGAGAAGACGGAGGAGGACAGAGCCAACAGGTCCAGCTTTAGGAATAAACGTTAAGCCCTCTTTTACTACTCATTGTGTTGGAATAGTAGTGGCTCTTAAGGCAGAACACAGGACTAAGGAAGGTCATGCTTAAATTCAAAGGCATGGAAAACAGATGTCCAGGATTCTGAACAACCAACCAGTTCTTTAACACAGATTTTTGAGAATGATATGTATAAAAGACAGAGGAGGAAAATGTTTGCTTTTTGTTACTTATAAGACTTTTATCCTAAAATTCTACCTTGAACCCTTGGGTCTAGTCAGCTGTAAAGATTCTTTTTTGTCTCTTTCATTTCCAGTCTAAAATAAAAAAACAGATAGTACTCCCCTTAGTCTCTTTCCCTAGCCTATATCCTAATATTAATTGAGGGCAAAAGAGGCACTGAGAGCAAAACCCAAGATACAGTGTTTTTCTCCCACAGACCTAAATAAACAGCCCACTAGGTGACTCATTATCCGTCTCAACCCCGTCCTACTAAAGCTACCCCATATCTCCCCAAATAAATGTCTGATCTTACAGTTTCACTCATCTTACATGTAAACCATTCACTCCAGGCATATTCACCCTTCAACAAACAGGTCTTGAGCTTTCTCAATTCCATGGATTTGTTCATGTCCTTCCTCCCCAGATACGACCTCTTTGCTTCTCTTAGCTATTGAAATATATTCCAGTCGAAAAATTCTACCTCTTCACCTTCTTCACCATCCCAGTCTGTAGTTAGCTCTCTCTCCTGCTATCTAGTCTTTGTACCCCTAATCTATATTTGTCACATATAATTTAGTTATTTTTCACATGTACGGAGCCACCCTCCAAATTTAAATTTCTTGAACAGAAGGGCTCTCTCAAACATCTATGCCTTTTGCATGACTCTCGACTTAGAGTAGCATTAAACAGATTACTTATGACTGACTCACTTCTCAAAGTTCTGATATGTAGAAGAAATCCACGCAACATTTAGAATGTCTACTAAATATAAGGCGTTATGCTAGATAGGCACTTGGAGAGTGGAGGTGGGTAATGACGATTAAGACAGACCTTGCCCAGCTTTTACGTAAGATACGTACCTTCAAAACAGCATAAGGTCAACCATGGGTCTGAATCAATCTCTTACCTGAGCACCTGCTGGAGGAAAAGTAATTCCTTCTTCCTTCATAGACTTAATAGTTGCAGATATTAGACTAAACTGAGGGTCCTTCTGAAATTCTTCTGACCACTCCACCATTAAAGATTTCAGTTTTTCACAGACTTTAGGATGAGCCTTTTAAAGAAAAGGCAAAGGAAAAAAAAAACCCTGTGGTTAAAGTAAGTACTTGAATTATTTAACAAAGAGAATTACCATCAAAATTCTCTTTAACTATATGAACACCAACAAAAGTGCAGCAATCTCTAGCCTAGATGAGTACTTGATAAATGCTTACATTTTTATAGCTGTTTCTTGCAAAATTATCCTTTTTGAACATCAAATTCTAAGTCTTACTATGACAACAAATCTTTTATATTCAGAGGTTATTTCTTCTCTGTTTTCTTAATAAACTCTTGGATTTTTGCCACAAAGAGCCTGAGAATGGTGCTTCAGAGTTTCTATCCCAAAGAAATCAATAACAACAGCCGTGTAGTGAAGACCCTCTCCACCCTGCTCTAAAGTAAAGGCCCCCTTTGCTCACCATCTCTAATGGGAATCAGTACAGAATGGTGGTTAGTTTGGACTCTGAAGTCTCAGAAACCTGGATCTGAACCTCAGCAATGCCACTTAATAGCTGCAAGACCTTGGATAAGTTACTGAACTCTCAAACCCAAGGTTTCTGCATCTATAAAACAGGAATGACAAGAGATTCTAACTTCTAGGGATTAGCAGAGCATTAAACCAGATGGTATATGTAAAATGCTTAAAGCAGTGACTGCTTATTCTCCCTCAACAAAGATTAGCTATTTTCACTAGTATATGTACTTTGGGGGGGAAAATAGTTTTTGGTGCTACAAATGAAAACATCAAATTTTAGAACACGAAGTTTATTTCAAATTTTTCTTAAAATGATTTCACTTATAATACTTTATTAATGCTATATATATAGTTAAAATGACATACAGTATAGGTATTTTTTAATGACTTAAATTTCTTCTCTTTTTAAAATTTACCTTATTTTTTATCACAGCACGTACTTCTGTTGCAAAATCACGGGAACACACTTCTAAATGAAATATCTTTCCACAGTTTGCCACACAAGCCCCAAGAAGCTATTAATTAAAATAAAAATCAATATACAAATGTTGAGATATTATCTTACTTAACTTACTGAAATAAATACACATTTAAAATTTGGGTCAAATAATAACATGACTTTTACTTACAGTTAATGCCTGCAGAGCAACATGAGGAACCTTATGATTTACCCTTTTCATTATGGCTTTTAGGCAATCTTTTGCTCTAAGAAAAAAATGAAGAAGGTTAAGTATTTATTCAGAATTTCAATTCAAACTTCTGAACTTCTAAAGTATAATCAGTTCAGTTTAATTGCTGCATTCTCTCCCAAAAGCACCATATTCTATATTCACTTTTTTATTGATATTATATTTATCCATTCATTATTGAAAGGCTTTTTCAGTATGTTACCTATTATATTGATCTATTTCATTACTAAAAGGCTCCTATACATGTCTAAATCACAGGGGAATTCCTGAAATAATTAGTCTATTTGTTAACACGTGTCTCTATTGTGTCAAGGCTTTAATTATGTATTTTAATGTATCCCAGGTTTTCAGTTGAACTCTTTTCCATTTGTTCCTTCAGAGAATAAGGTTAACCCCATAAATCTGGCCACCAGGATCTCTTTACCTTTATCCCCAAAAGTAATTAGTAAAATCCCATTTTCCTTTCAAAGTTTCCATTTTCCTTTCCTTTACATCAGGAAAAGACACCAGTTATTCAGCTCCCAGACATTCAGTGGGCACGACTGGGCATCTTACCCATTAGGAGTGCTTCCAACTTTGTCACATATGTCCATAATAAGACTCCAATCTTCTGTAGTGTTGTACTCATTTGTGGCTTTTTCTATAAGATATTAGCATACACAAAAATTAGGACATGTCTTACGTAACACTAAAATACCCAGAAAGGCACAACAGTTAAGAAGCCCTACCTTTTCTTTCACCAAAACTACGAAAAAACTTTAGAAGATACTTTTACTAATTGCAATTTTTTTTATTAAGATTATGATAGTTAACAACCTTGTGAAATTACACTTGTACATCATTATTAGTCATGTTGTAGGTACACCACTTCACCCCTAGTGCCCTCCCCCAACCCTCCCTTTCCCCTGGTAACCACCGATCAGTTCTCTTTGTCCATATGTTAACTACCACCTATGAGTGGAGTCATACAGAGTTCGTCTTTCTCTGTCTGGCTTATTTCACTCAACATAATACCCTCAAAGGTCTATCCATGTTGTTGTGAATGGGACAATACTAATTGCAATTTTAAATTGTATAATTAAATAAATTAAATGGTCTAAGGTACACCAATAAAATGTCTTCTAAATAGTTAAATAATACTAAATAAATTACAAATTATCAATAATCCTATCAAATTCTAATTTGGAAGAAATCCTCAGAAATGTGTCATCATATAAGGAAATACAGATTGAACTGTTCACTGAAGCATTGTTTTTAAAACCAAAAAGGAAAATGGATTAATATAATACATTCATACAATGGAACATGCAAATGAGTTATACAGAACTGAATGTACAAAAATGTGTAAATCTCACAATATGATTTGTTTTGGCTGATGCTGAGTTAAAAAAGGTAATAGTAGAATATATTACATTCACACGAACTTTTTAAACAGCTTTATTGAGACATAATTCACATCTCAATACAATTCACCCATTTAAAGTATACAACTTAACGTTTTTAATATATTCACAGAGTTGTGTACTATCACCACTATCTAATTTTAGAACATTTTCATCACCCTAAAAAGAAATTCATACTCAGTGGCAGTCACAGCCCATCCTCCCCACTCTAGATAACCATTAAGCTACCTTCTGTCTCTATAGGTCCTTATTCTGGACTCTTCATATAAAATCATACAATATATGGTCTTTTGTGACCAGCTCCTTTTATTTAGTATAATATTTTCAAGGTTCATCCATGTTGAAGCATGTATCAGTACTTCACTTCTTTTTATTGCTAAAAAGTATTTTATTGTATAGATATACCTCATTTTATTTATCCATTCGCCAGCTGATGAACATTTGGGTGTGTTTTTTGTTAACTTTTTGGCTAATATGAATAATGCGATGCTGCTGGGAATATTCGTGTATAGTCTTTGTGTGGATGTATGTTTTCATATCTCTTTGGTATATACCTACGAGAATTGTTCAGCTGTATGGTAGCTCTCTGTTTAATTTTTTTAGGAACTAGTAAACAGTTTTCCAAAGCAGCTGTACCATTTTACATCCTCACCAGCAATCTATCAATGTTTCACATGGAGTTTTAAAACACTCAAAAAACCACTATATTCTTTACAGAGATACATACATAGGTAGTAAAAGTATCAGCATATGCACAAGAATAATAAACATCAAAGAGGAAGAGGATAGGGGATCAAAACAGGGTACACAAGGGCTTATCTCTACTTATAAAGTTTTGTTTATTGAGTTATACACTGAGTATCCAGAGATTCTTTATTTTATTCTCAGCATGTTTTTCTGGTTTGAGATATTTCATGATCAAAATAAAAAGTAAAAAGTAAATTTTTAAAAAGCATTATCAGAATATAATGACAATTATGTTGCATTTTTTTACTCTATTAACTTTTACAAAATTTCAATTCAAGAGATACAAGGTTTTTTTCTGCTAATATAGAAGGGTGGGTCTAAAAACATTACCACATTAGAAACATTTTCTTTATGTCTTGTCTCCTTTTAATAAATATATCCTCTAATTTCAAATATAGCCAAATCTGGGTAGGTACTAGATACATATATAGGCTTATCACAGGGATAATAAGCAGAAAAGATGGTAAGAATCTAGAGTACTTACTTTTTAAAAGGCAAGGAATAATAAAGAAGCCAAAAAATAAACAGGCTTAGCAAACAGTTACACTTTGCAAGTAGGAAATACAGAATCCAGTTAGCCTCAGTTAAATGCTGGAACTCACTTTTTAAAACCATGCAAATCGCCTAATACTATTTATAGATAGAAAGCAATTATTTTGACATATGTGATGAAATGACAAGCAAGAGAATTTAGAAAAGTAATATATTTTTGCCTACCATAAGTTCTAGACTTAAGCACCAAGCTATGTAGGTGGAAACATATCTACTCAGGTCCAGCTTCTTCCCTTGTACAAAGATGACTAACTCTTCCACGTGGAAAGTCAGACCAGGCTGTAGTTTTTAGAAGTTTAAAATGCTTGCTCTTTCTTAATTACTTACATAATAAATTCAGTGAATTCAAAAGTAAGGACAAGAAAAAAACTCCCAATTCTACCAACCTCTTTTAAAACTATGATGCATATCTTTCCAGACTTTTTTCTATATATGTATATGGAAAAACAATAAAAATATATGTACAACTAAATAAAATACGATCATAGGTTTGAGGTGTCTAAAGAGGGCATCCCCAAACTGATAACCCCTTCCCTGTGAAAGTTATAAGCAAGTTGAGAAATAACACAAAGAATGAAATACCACCATCATTACTAATAGAGTAGGTACTGGACAAATGTGCTTGCTAATAGTGAACCCCAGAGGTGGGCACGCCTTAGCACTACACAGGGGCAGACCTCTCCCTACAGGGGGAGGCCCTGCACCATATACTCCATTGAGAAGGAGATGGGAACGGCTCAAGGGCTGTGGATAGACTAGCTGGCTCCTACATGGAAAAGGGCACCAGTAGGGCCAATTACTCTCAAACTTACCAATCAGATAAGTCATTACACCAAGGATGAAGTGATTAAAGGAGCAGGGGCAGACTCAGGGTGACACTAATACAACTCCCTTCTCAGGAAGGAAACTTCACAAAAAGTATTTCCCACTAATACTGTGATCATACTAAATATAACACTTCCTAATCTGCCTTTCCACTTATCATAAACATCTCTCCATGTCCATAAATATACATCTATATCAATATTTTTAACAGCTGTAAGATGTACCATTACATACAGCATGGCCAGAAAGTGTCTATACAAGCTGGCGAGAAGTTATCAGCAAACTGTGGTTCTAAATCCAGCAAGTACTCACTCTGTCTTCTTTGTTATACTCACTGGTATCACTCATATTGATGCCCCACATGGAATAAACATAAAATAATTAAAAGAGATCAGGATTTCATGCATAGGCCCTTCCGTAGACGTTTCGTAGCATACTTTATCTTGTCTACCATCTGTCTCTGCCACCACCCCTCTCCCTCCCCTCAACCCCTAGAATGAATGTAAGCTCCATTATGGCAGGAATTTTTTCTTTTGTTTTGTTCGCTATTATTATTATTATTTCTAATGCATGGAATAGTATCTGGGGCACACAGTAGATACTCAGTAAATATTTGTTCACTGAATGAATGATGATGATTGCTCCTCCATATCCTATTATCCTGGTAAAATAGTTTCAATGTGGGAAACAACAGCAGACCTTCTGAGTTATACAAACTAAAATGCTTTTATGATGCCCAATATGGTGGCCCCAGTGAAATGTGTGCAAAGTTCTAGACCAGCAAGAGCTTTACAGCTGAGCAGACAAACAGTCAAGGGGCTGCACAGGATCAAACTTCAATAGCAACACCATGTGGCAACAAAAGCAACAATACTAGTGGGCTTATGAGGTTTCAGTTCTCTGCTTGTCTACTAAAGAGGAATGACAGTATCTTTGTGAGTGTCAACCAAGAAAACAGGGTAAGTGGGGAAGGGAATCCCTCAAGAGGGAGGCAAAGGACTTCTTGTACTGTGATACATAGGTGACTAAGTCTTGGATCTGAAGAGCATATTACACATATTACATATGACTTGCCAGCTTCATGGTCATCTTTTCTCTTTGGTTATGAGGGGGTTTCCTTTTAGCTGTACAGATCTATCATTCTTTTTATAGTATCATTTGGCACAGTGTTTAGAACTACCTGAAGATGAAATATTCACCCATATTCTCTTTTGCATATACAGTTCTACGTTGCTTGACGACGGGGATATGTTCTGAGACGATTTCATCATTGTGCAAACAACACAGAGCGTACTTACACAAGCCTAGATGGTATAGCCTTCTACACACCTAGGCTATATGGTACTAATCTTATGGGACCACCATCGTATATAGAGACTGTTGTTGACTGAAACATCCTTAGGCAGCTCACAAGTGCATATTATTTCTGTTTTATAGGCAAATCTGTAGTTTCTCTGGAATTTCACCTGGAAAATAGTGTGTGGCAAGGACAGAAAAATATTTTTACAAATTATTTGTCAGTACTTCTGACATCTTAGAATCTATCCTTAGATCTGAGAAGCCAGCATCATCAGTTACCAAATTTTGTCGGTACACATTATATGAATACAAATACACACACACAGAGTTGAGTCTGATTTCGGACCATCTAATAACCTACCTATTTCTGCTAGAACTCAACTTTTAATGATTATTTTTTCAATTTTAGCCATGTGATACACAATTAAATGTGAAGCCTACTCAATATCCCCAAAAACCCTTCCAAAATTTCAAAAATATCTAAAGAGATTATTTTTTACTTGATTTTTTATAGAAAATGGAAGAAATCCTGATTTGAATACTCTATCCAGCATAGTTTACTCTCTACAAATAGGACTCACAATGCCTCTTTTTAAAAAGTATAAAATCTGAAGACTTTATAATGGCCTGCCAAAAAGGATTTCATTTTTCAAGTGAACTAAATAACAGTTAAATTATGTACTTAGGAGTATTTTAAACTCCTGGAAAATTTTAAATATTATAATTAAGGAACCATTCTTTTACAGCATGTCACTTTGCCCAGTGTTGGGGCCGTATCTCACACTATCCTGTGTCAAATGCATAGAGGGGAAGAAAGTGAAAAGAGCCCTCCTGGGGCCTAAATGCTAAATTTCCAGGGTTTGGTGGGTGTAAGTCATAACATTTCATCACCAGGTTTTGATTTGTATATAGAGAGCCTCGAATACAGTGAAATATTTCAGAAAGATTCTAACGATATCATAAAGAATCATTCCATCAATACCTATAAGAAACACAAGGCGCCCCCTCTACACAGTCCATTATGTTCACCATACAACTTTCAAAGGAATTCAAGTCTACTCATAAAACTTTTAATAAAATACACTCTACCAGTAATAAAATTTAACTATATAAAACAAGAATGCCCACAGGAGATCTGTAAAGTTCCTCCTACTATGTTTGGAAATAAAAATTCATGACTGGTCTGCTTCCAACCACGACAGAGTAGCTGCTATTTGCAGATTTGCTATTCTACCAAAAACAAGTATAAAACAGGCCAAAACATATGAGGCAACTGATTTCAGAAAATGAATAACAGGCAGGGCAGGTCTGAGATCTGTGAGGGAAGGGAAATAGGAAGTGAGCCTCATGACGGCCCTAGCTTTCTGCCTAGGAACACTTTCCTGTCCCAACACAAGGACAATTAGCCCAAGCAGAGCGGCTAGGAGACAGAGACCAGATTTCTGAGCACAGTGATTTACCATGGGTCCTTGGTCAAGGGCTAGGCTACATACTCACACTCATGCACACACATACACACACACACTCTCTTAGGGTTAGGCTCTACGAGGTCTAGCAGAGATCAGATACTAAGAGGCTGCTGGGAGTCTTCGGAGTTCCTGCCTGTTACTGACTGAATGTTTGTGTCCCCACAAAATTCGTATGTTGAAGCCCTAACCCCCAGTGTTGCTGTATTTCGAGTCTGGGCCTCTAAAGAAGTTTTTAAGGCTAAGTGAGGTATAAGGATGGAGCCCTGATCCAACAAGATTAGTGTCCTTATAAGAAGAGGCAACAGAGAGCTCACTGTCTCTCCACACACACACAGAGGTCATGTGAGTACACTGTGAAAAGGCAGCTATCTACAACCCAAGGGGAGAGCCCTCACCAGACACCAATCCTGCTGAGACCTTGATCTTGGACTTCCAGCCTCCAGAACTGTGAGAATATAAATCTGTTGTTTAATCCATCTAGTCTATAGTATTTTGTTATGGCAGCCCAAGCAAACTAATACTCCACCCAACTAGAGTAGAGAGAACATTTCAGGCATTCAGTTGAAACCCCAAAAAGGCCACACCTTAGGAGTAAAGGCTCCTTTCGAAATAGGCCTGTCTCACAAAGAAAATCAAGCCTGACAAAAACCCAAAAGATCTTTCAATAACATAACTACCTGACAGAACAAAACCCAACATTAAAGGAAGACAACATAATTCAGCCCCCTTACAAAGAATAATCACAATGACCAGCATAATATTAAAAATTACCAGATAAGCAAAAAAGTGTTTCACAATCAAGATAAAAGTAATGAATAAAAACAGATAATAGCATAACCCAAATGTCAGAATTAGCAAAGAAAGTACTTTAAAGCAGGTATTACGTATTTTTTCAAGAACTTAAAGCAAAAGATGGTCATAAGTGAGTAGATTGTGAGTGCTCAGTGGAGAAATGGAAACTACAAAAACAGAATTTTTAGAACTGAAAAGTATAACATCTCAACTAAAAAAAAATTCACTACATGGGCTTAAAAGCAGATTGAAGACTGCAGAAACAGAGTTAACAAATGTGAAGACAAGTCAATAGAAGTTATCAAACTCGAAGAACAGAGCAAAAAGATTTAAAAGAAACTGAACAGTCTTAGTATATTAGTTTTTTAAACTTGCTATGTAACAAATTACTGTAAATTAATGGTTTAAAACACCACCCATTATTAGCTCATAGTTCAGTAGTTCAAAATCTAGGCAGGCTTGGCTGGGTTCTATGCACACGATATTACAAGGCTTATGGTTGGGGAATTGGTGTTATTTAACTAAAACATGATAACTAAATTCATGCACTTGGAAGGACGTAAAGTGAGAAGTGACTACACATGAAAGCAGAGTTTAAATCTTTCTTCAAATGTGCATGAAACTTTCAAACACTAGAAATAATCTAGGACAATATACACAGTATATTCTCTGAATACAATGTATTTTTATTAAACCAAATGTAATATCCAGCCATGAGGAAATTAACAGCCAGGATATATAAATAATTAAGACTATAATAGGACATAATACCAAAAGTTACTATAATTAGGATACTACATATCAATATCTTGGGACATGACAAAAGCCATGCTTAGATCTTAGAGGAAAAATTGCTTTTATGTATTAAAAAAAACCAATTACTTTTATACCTTAAAATTATAGTAGAAGAACAGGGAAAAACTGGCAAAAAAAAAAAAATTCAAAACTAGAAAATGAAAAGCAAATAAATAAATAGAATTCATTCTGGTATCTAATAGGAAACCGTAGCTGACAGATTCTACTGAAGATATAAAAATGTTCTTTCTTTGGACCAATTCATTATAAACTAGTTATCTGAAAATGCAGGAGAGCCAATTTTTTTCTAGTTTATAAGTAAATCATACATGTTTATAGTATTAAAATAATTACATATACTTGTTAAGTTTCTAGACGACACAATTCTTGTGTGGTCATTAAATTTCGATTAAAATATTTAAATGCCCAATACTTCAGCCTAATAGAATCCTCCTCCCCATTTAATGTTTTGATATGTTTGGGTAAATTTTTATTAATGCAAATCTTCAGTATACTCTGGGGAAAGCAGTAATATAAATTCTACTTTAAAATGCACTCTTCATTATCTCCTAAAATGAAAACCTACTTATAGCTCTGAGAAATGAAAGGTAATAATTAAAAACAACAATAACAAGTGATAGCTTCAAAGCGTTTTACACACGCTAAACTTACACTTCAATCCAATGAAGTAAAGATTCGCCATTTTATAAATGAGGAAACTGAGACACAGAAAAGTAACGAGCACAAGGTCATACAGCTAGTAAGTAGTAAAACAGGATTTCAATCTGGGCAGTCCAGCTCACGGTATACTCTCCAAGTTTAAATACTATATTAAACTTCTTCTTGAGTGCAATTTTTGCTCAAAACTGCTGAATTTATTCGTCCCAACAAGTTAGTTTTCAGTTTTCCTATGTATGAACATTTTAAACATACTGAATAAGACAGATGCAAGTTCAACTCTTGTTTATCACAAAAGGATCAGGCAGAATGCCAGGAGTAACTCCATCTACTACATCATCTAATAATACAATATATTAAGACTTTCTTGCTCTGGTGGAATACAGAAGAGGACTGCCACTCTTTTTCCATTTCACACGTCACCAACATTTTCGGGGAACTAGGAAGAGTTAGAAGAGTTGGGCAGATAGGAAGGAGGAGAGGAAAAAACCACACCAAAATCATCTTTTACTGTCTTTTAATATTGTAAACCATCTATTAAAAAGGCAAAAGGTCTTGGGCCAGCCTTTAGATTCCTGCAAGTTCACTTTCTTCTTAGCTGATACTTTCAAGATGCCCTCTGTAACTCTGTTATGTGAGAGCCATGCTCCCTCCCAACTCCACAAACGCTCATTTCCATAAACAGCCTTACAAGAGGGAAACAGGGCAGAAGCACAAATGTAGGAAGTATAATTTCTATTGTAACAGACCTATCAGGAAGCTTCATATGCAAGACACTTACTGATAGCTGGGGAAAGGGAAAAATGAGTCTCCAAAATAACCACTAACATGCCAAAACGTCACTGATGGAGAATCAAAAGCAGTTAGGCTGGCGGGGTGATAACATGACCTCTGCAGGCTGAGGAAATCATTATGCACACTCTATGCACATGTGGAGTACACCTATCACCCATTAACAATGGAGAGCGGCCTTCTCTACACTCAGCTCTGAAACTTACTAGCTTAAGGTCTCTAGGTAGTTCACCTCAGCTGACTCAAATCAGAATGCGTTCTCATTTGTAAAATGGAGATCAAAATGCCTGCCATGTTTAAAAGAGAAGTTGTGAAAATTAAGCGAGAAGAAAAATGGATGAAAGACCTAAATAGATACTTCCAAAAAGAGGATATTCATTTAACAAATAAATATACTTAAAGGTGCCCAACAACAGTAGTCACCAGATATATGCATATTAAAACCACAATGAGATAACACTAGAATGGCTAAAATTTTTTAAACTGCATCACCACATATTGACAAATTTCTGACATGAAACTGAAGTCATAGGAGCTAAAAATAAGCAGGTGGCCACTTGAGGATGTTAATAATTTTTAGGGAGCAAGATCTGCTATGTGTCACATTGACTCTCTTAGGTTTAATCCCTGTACTAAACACGAATATTTACTCACTATCAAATAAAGTAACAGAGCCTAACAAGGCAACAATGTTAAAAAAAAAATTCTTCCCTTCAACCCTCCACCTCAAGGGCTTAGTACTACTAGGAAAACCAAAACGTGGCATGTGCTAGATTTCTTTAAGCAGAGCTTTTAGGAAAGAATGTTAAGATAATTCATCCCACGACATATGAAAGCAAAAGAAGCTGCTCGAGATAACAACAAAAAGTCCCTTTTAGTTCATAAACTAAAACTCTGAGTCACTACAATTCTCATGTTGCAAATGAAAATAAACAAGTGCTTCATAAGAGAATATTTACTGACCAAGAGTTTGTGAGTTTTCAATTGCAATAAAAATTTTACTAATGAACAAATTTTCTCATCCTATATGCCACTATCATTTATAAATTACACTAAATAATAGGGATATTGTGCATAATAAAATTTTAAAATTCTTCATCATTTCTCTTGATGCTTTTATACGAGATGTATTAAACACAACCTCTGAGGTTGCATTAAAAGTCACTCAGAACTGTAACTACTTCATGGGATCTTCAGTTCTCAACATTCTTTAACTACAGGAAACTACAGGAAGTCTTCCTTGTAATGGGACAGTGATAGGTGTCACAAACAAGTCTCAGTGGTAAAGAAACCTAAGTGTTCCAGAGGCTGTTGTAGGAACAGAGAGGTGCGTGTTCTTTAAGTATAGGCAGTTACGGGTCCACTAAGAAAAATAACGTCCTCAATAAAAAATAAATAAGTAGAAAGAAAGAAGGAAAATAATGTAGAATAGTCTAAAAGATGGAAGCAATATTTACTACTCCAAAAGAAGACTTGAAGATGCCAATAAGCTAATGCGAAACTCAGTCCTAAAAAAAAAGGATTGGGGAAAAGAATGAGCAATACCAAAATGTTTCAGGTTTCTAGAAACACATTCTCACCAAGGGGGTTTGACAAATGTTACTGATTGACTGATAATCTGAAACAGGAAAAAGATTGTGAGCAAAAACTTTATAACTTAAACACAGTGAAAAGCCAAGGGGAGGGGGAAAGAGAAGGTTACATCTGGGGACACAGGCAACCAAGGAGGAAAAAGAATAAGCGGAGATAAAGAAATGATATAGTCCTCAGTTTTGATATCTGGGTAATAGGTGGTTAGAACCATCAGCTGTCAAGTAACCAGAGTCTGATATGCTGCACTTCATCCCTGTAAATGAGGTCTGCTCTTTCAACGCTCAGCACACCTCTGTGGTCCTTTCATTTGAACAAAATAAGCAGCACAGACACACGCTGCTACAGTATTATGTGGTATATTCACTTGTAGAAAAATCATTCTCTTACCCTCGCGTTACTTTCAAACTATAATCTAAGTAAGCTTAGAAGTAAATGTTACTATCAAGGAATAAAAAAGTACATTCTTAATTATCAACATCATCAGTTCACAGGAAACAGAAATATAAATTACAATGTCTTTTCTCTTAAATCCTAAAAGACCCTAAAAGAAACTCCCTTTTATGATTTTACCAATCTGATCATAAACCCACAAGAAAGAACAAAGGCCAAAAACAGCTAGGACTAGCAAAACAAAGAAAAACAAGACAGGGGAGCTTGCCCTACTACCGATAAAGGCCACTGAGATTAGAATGTGGTATTGGTGCAGGACAGATAAAGAGAATAGTGTAGACGGACAGAAAGCACAGACACAGGCCTCAGGGAAGGAAATGCACTGCACGAAGGAGAGAGAGTTCCAAAACAGTGGGGAAGGACAGACGATTCAATAAGTGATGAGACAACTGATTATTGTCTATTATCGACTGATTATTCACTCAAATCCTCACTCAGACCCTACACAAAGATCAAGTCCAGGTGGATTAAACACCTAACTGTGAAATTAAAACTTTAATAAAACTTTCAGAAGAAAATATAAAGAGATCCTTATAATCTCAGGGAAAAGAAGGCTCTCTTAAACAAGAAAAATGGAATCAAGGGAGAAAGACAATATCACTGAACTAAAACCTATATTTTTTTAACAATAAAAGACATCAGAAATAAAAAGAAGCAACAAACTGGGATATATATTTGCAATTCACACAGCCAACAAAAGATTAGTAGAGAATGTACAGGGAACTCTCAAAATCAGTACGACAAAGTAATCCAACAGAAAAATAAGTAAAAGTAACAAGCAGGTGATTTTTAGAAAAAGAAAACAGAATGACCAAGAAACATATGAAAAGATGCTCACTTTACTAGCAATGAAGTTGAAATGAAAACAATGCCCTATTTCACACCCCTCAAATTGGCATAAATTTAAAAATGTGACAATACCCAGTGTTAGAATGTGGAACAACAAGGGAGTCACTTCCACTGCCGGTGGGAGTAAAATCTCCCACAAGTACTAGGAAGGGCAATTCTGCACCATATAATATTTTGCAACTTTGCACTATCTACTCTTTTAATAAGGAGTTTCCCCTTAAGATACAATCCCTAGAGAATCTCTCACTCATGTGAACAAGAAAGCAAGGATAAGAACTTTCATTGCAGTGCTGTCTGTAACAGTAAAAAACTGGAGAACACTTCATCTCCATTAACAGGACAATAGATAAATAATGTGGTATATTCATAGAGCAGAATACCATATAACTGTTAAAACTAATGAATTAGAGCTAAAAACAGCAATATGAATAACACAAAAAATGCTGAATGACAAGTTACAAATGACAAAGAATGACACTATTTTTATGAAGTTTAAAAATACACAAAACACCCGATCAAAAAATGGGCAGAAGATATGAACAGATATTTTTCCAAAGAAGATATACAGGTGGCCAACAGGCACATGAAAAGATGTTCAACGTCACTAATCATCAGGGAAATGCAAATCAAAACTACAGTATCACATTGCACCTGTTAGAATGGCTATAATCACCAAAACAAAAAACAACAAATGTTGGAGAGGATGTGGAGGAAAGAGAACCCTCATACACTGCTGGTGGGAATGCAAACTGGTGCAGCCACTTTGGAAAACAGTATGGAGATTTCTCAAAAAATTAAAAATAGAGGGGCCAGTCCAGTGGCTTAGTGGTTAAGTTCGCGTGCTCCGCTTCAGCAGCCCGGGGTTTGCAGGTTCGGATCCTGGGCGAGGACCTACACATCGCTCCTCAAGCTATGCTGTAGTGGCATCCCACATACAAAATGGAGGAGGATTGGCAAAGATGTTAGCTCAGTGACAATCTTCCTCAAGCAAAAAGAGGAAAATTGGCAACAGATGTTAGCTCAGGGCCAATCTTCCTCACCAAAAAAATAAATAAATAAATAGAAGCCTCATACAACCCAGCTATCCCACTACTGGGTATTTACCCAAAGAACTTGAAATCATCAATTCAGAGAGACTTATCCACCTCTATGTTTGCTGCAGCATTATTCACAATGGCCAAGACGTGGAAGCAACCCAAGTGCCCACTGACTGATGAATGGACAAAAAAGATGTAGTGTACACACACACACACACACACACACACACACACACACACACACAAACTAGAATACTACTCAGCCATGAAAAAGGGCAAAATCATCCCATTTGCAACTACATGGATCGACCTTGAGGGTATTATGTTAAGCAAAATAAACCAGAGAGAGAAAGAAACACCACATGATTTCACTCATATGTGGAAGGTACACAAACACGTGGACAAAGAGAACAGATGAGTGGTTACCAGAGGGGAAGGGAGTTGAGGGGTGGGCATAAGGGGTAAAGGGGCACATATGTATGGTGACTGACAAATAATAACGTACAACTAAAACTTCACAATGTTATAAACTATTATGACCTCAATAAAATAATAAAAATATACAAAACGATACATATAGTATATTAATATGTATAGTATAAACATTATAAAATAGAGTGTATATCTTTTTGGAGAGTGTTTAACTCTGAGAAGGGAGGAAAAAGAATAGGATCAGATAGCTACTAAATATACTGGATAATTTCAACTAGATAATAAATATCATAAATGTTTTCTTAAAAAAAAGAATAAAGTGGGGCTGGCCCCGTGGCCGAGTGGTTAAGTTCACGCGCTCCGCTGCAGGCGGCCCAGTGTTTCGTCAGTTCGAATCCTGGGCGCGGACATGGCACTGCTCATCAGACCACGCTGAGGCAGCGTCCCACATGCCACAACTAGAAGAACCCACAACGAAGAATACACAACTATGTACCGGGGGGCTTTGGGGAGAAAAAGGAAAAAATAAAATCTTAAAAAAAAAAAAAAAAGAATAAAGTGTGGCAAAATATTAGGAATTCACAGAGTTGGCTGATAGGAAGGAGTTTATGTTATATCTTGTACTTTAAGCTAAAAATATTTCATAGTGTAAAAAATTACAAAATACATTAATTAAAATCTGTAACTATCTGAAAGCCTTAGAATTTTTGGTACCACATAAGCAAAATACAGTATAGAAAAAAATTGGCTGTTAAAGCTATCATTCGCATTCATAACCAAAAATTCTTTTTAATTCTAATTTTTTGCAAAGATTGTAACAACCTTATTGTGTTCAAGAATTGACTCAGTAAGAATGTAAATGTTATAGATTTGAACATATAAAGTAAATTTGTATTACTGGAGTGCTATCACTATCTTTTTTTTTTGAGGAAGATTAGCCCTGAGCTAACATCTGTTGCCAATCCTCCTCTTTTTGCTGAGGAAGACTGGCCCTGAGCTAACATCCATGCCCATCTTCCCCTCCTTTATATGTGGGACACCTACCACAGCATGGATTCCCAAGCGGTGCCATGTCCGCACCCGGGATCCAATCCGGGGAACCCAGGCCACTGATGCGGAATGTGCGAACTTAACTGCTGCGCCACCGGGCCGGCCCCTATCAATATCTATTTTTGTAGTAGAGTTTCTTATAAAATTTCATGGAGAAAAAAATCCCATGACTGAAAGGCCCCAAACTCCTCACTGTCAAGTTCATCGAACACAACACAAGCAAAAGACACAGCAATACATGCATTCAACTTTCACTTAACAAAGTCTCCTTTTAAGATAAAAGTTCACACTTCAGGGGCTGGCCCCGTGGCCGAGTGGTTAAGTTCGCGCGCTCCACTGCAGGTGGCCCAGTGTTTCGTTGGTTCGAATCCTGGTCGCGGACATGGCACTGCTCATCAAACCACGCTGAGGCAGCGTCCCATATGCCACAACTAGAAGGACCCACAACGAAGAATATACAACTATGTACTGGGGGGCTTTGGGGAGAAAAAATAAAATCTTTAAAAAAAAAAAGTTCACACTTCAATCCACTGTGTCAGAAGAATTTTGTAGAGGTAGAATATGAGCTATCTTCAACGAAGGAGATACCAACAAGGTTGCTGAAAAAAGCAGAAGTCTATCGGGGAATAGTAAATGGCACAAAGGCAGAAACCAGCAAGAAAGACTGCGTGGCTTGAGGAAGGGGAAAAAAGATATGCAAATGAGAACTGGAGTTAGGGAGCAGAACAAACAAACCATGACTCGGGAACCAACACAGTGAGACTAGAAAAACTGGTACAGAACATAAGGGAATGACATGTTCCCTTTAACACTAACCACTAAATCTTCCTACTCTGTCTCTGTCCCCATGTTCCACTTTCCCCTTGGAATCCCCTAAGAAGGCTGCCCCAACCAGGTTCCACCTCAAGAACCCCACACACCCCTTTTATGACTCTGGCCTGGGATGGGCTAGGAGGAGAAGGGAGAAATTTTCTTTCTTTTTCTCAGTATAGCTTTAAAGGAATTTTATTGAAAAAAACAAAAGATAAATCCAGATTTGAAGAAATCCAATGAATATTTAAAAAGCTCTAACACTACCATACCTAGCATACCCTTCAGGGTTTGTAGATTCTGACTCCAAGGAAAAATAGCAATTTGCCAGAGCTCCTAAGCGCCTAGCCTTTGGCCTGCTTCCATTTGACAAGTGAGATACAATTATCAACTGAGGGGAGCCTTCCTAGACATCTTGACCCACTACAGCCTTGTCTCTGGGTCTGAGAAAAGGATTTCTTCCCCACATGAATGTCGCAAAGACTGCTCACCTTCTGGTGAAACTCTGAACCTACCAAAGGAATGTAGTTTCATCTCTAAAGGCCCTTAAGTATGAAATGACCGTGTCATACATAAAGTAAGAGGCGGTTACTTCCTCCAGGTAAAGTGCTGTCAGAAAAGTGGGGAGAGAGAGAGGATAGCATCAACACCTTTACAGGGTCTGCCCGAAGGTCCTTGTCGTCTCTGCAGGGGAGATGGTTGTTCCAAAGAAGGGGAGAACGTAAGGCATCTCGGGTATTTCTAGTACTATATTTATCACATTATATTACACTTATCTTTTTATGTGTGTACATGTCCTCCATTAGATTGAGAGTTCCTTGAGGGGAGGAACTCCGCCTATTTATTAAATTTTTGTGTCCCCAGAACTTAACACAATGTCTGATACACAGTAATCATTCAATGGATGTGTGCTGAATGAAAGATGAACAGAAGTATGACAAAAAAAGAAACAATGGTAATAAAAATTCGACTGAATCCAAGAAAGCAGGTGAAATGGACACTGACACTGCAAGGAACATTCCTGTAGACATCTTAAGTTAAATATTGACTTGCTTGTACTACGTAACTATTTCAAATTAAAAGCAGCTTTAAGTTCTGAAAAACGCAATATACAGTTTCTATTCTACGATACAGGTTTAAGGCCAGTTTAAACTTAGTATTTCATTCCACTTTTTCAATCAATTCCACTCACTGGTCTAAAAGAAGTTACCACCGGGCCTCAATCAAACTCCCTCTTTCACCCTTAAGCTGTCTTTTGGATGCTGACTTCAGTCATACTTATTTGAGTTTACAAATAAGTACTTGATGCTTTGGTTGATGGCACTGTCCATGAAATGATCTATGCATAGCAGTATTTTTTGTCTGAAGGGTGGTGCTAGGCTATGACTAAACCACGCAGGGACCTCAGAAGCCTGGGGGAAGGTTTAGAAAAACCAAACAGGCTGAGCAACTAGGCCCACTTCTCCCAGAGAAGCTTTCACTCAGAAAACAATGGGCTTTGGGAAAGATCTCCTTTGAAAGCAAGATGTCCCTTGCAAAAAAGGAGTTCCACAGTTTTTAAGTTTGAAAATCATTTGTCTTATTCTATTTTACCCTTTGTTTTATTTCACGAGGACACATGAAAGTCTTCACCACAGCAGTTAACAAGTACGTATCTCACTGTGACAAAGGAAGACATCATTAGGTATTCCAAAAGCAGAGGCTGCGAGCCTCAAGGTGATGCTTCCTATAGATTTATGCCAGTCACCCGTGTCACATATTTGAAGACTAAGGGTCAAGATATAAAATTTCTTAGCTCTCTGGGAAGCGGCTTATAACATACATCATATTTGACTTCTGAACACGCTGCAGGGATCACATAATATACCAAAACAGAGTACTTCCTAGAGTCTCCTCGTAATTAGAAAATTTTAACTATGAAACAGGTGGTTCAATACTAGGATGTGCAGTATTCTGCGTGACTGGCAATTTTCAGCAGGCGTTTTTTTTCATTCCAAAGTCCTAAAACTCTGCCTAGGGTTCTGCTAACTACTGCTAAAAAATGTTTACTCAGCCAGTTTGTTTTACTGTTATTCTAATACCCCAAATAAATTCTCACAGCCCGCCCATCTTTTCGTCACTCCATAGTCAGAGACATCAGCGCTCTTACGACCCCGACAAATAAAATACTATGAGTTGTTGTGGACTGTTCTGATATCCTAGGATTTGCCTTTTCATACCCTTAAGACAGAACATCTCGTAGCACTTGCGCCATCCATGGATAGAGAGTAATGCTTCCAACCACTGTAAATAAATGCTGACGCTGTGTGATCAGGCCTTGGATCTATTTGCATATAAGCGATATGGAACAGGTTTTTCCTATTGAATGGGGGCAAGTCGAGGGCTCTAGTGTCGGGCTGCCCTAGACAGCAGAGTCTCCACTGCTGCCTCATCTCCTAAGGGAGAAGGGGAGCGTTTAACCAGCTCAAGAAGGAGCAGGAAGTTTGTATCATCAACTCCACAATTGCTTAATTAGTCCAGTCTCCAGGGAGCCCCAGGCTCTTCCCTACTTCTGCGCCTGGCGAGAAGAACGGACCTCTATCAGGGTCCCCAACCTCAGGTGGGCAGGAGGCACTGCCAGGCCGCTAGTGACGCGCCGAGCTTGTCCCCTGAAAAATCCCGGCGGCGAGACAGCGGCGCCGCCCCCTTCTCTCCCTTTGCTGGGCTTTCCAGTCCCCGGAGTCGCCACCGCCCACTTTCTAGCACAACAAACAGCAGCCCGGCGCCCGGGCGCAGCACTTACCCACGTCTTGCTCGAAGGGGTTGGCGGTGAACAGAGGCATCGCGCCGGCACCCGAGCCCTCGTCGCTGCGGTCCGGCTGAGGCTCGGCGGCTGCTCCGGGCTGGGCGACCCGGCCGTGGCTTCCTAGACGGCTCCGCTCCGACCGCGTCCTCGCCCTTCCGCCACCGCACCTGCCCGGCTCCCGCCTGACGGGCCAGTCCGGGTCCGCGCGCCGCCCCCGCGCGCCGCCCGCAAGCCCCGTCCCGGGACAAAGTCCCGCCAGCCACGGGCATCCTCTCAGCGTCTCTGTCACCGCCGTCCGCCGGGAGGAGGCAGCAGCCCTTGTCCCAGGCCGCCGTAGAGGTCAGGCGACCGCCGCGGCCACCTTCCCATCGCTAGGACCCCGGCAAGCCACGGAGCAGGGGACCTTCGGAGCCGGAAGTTGTCTGCCTCGTAGTGGGCGACGCCAGAAGCCCGGAAGCGTGCAGTCTGGGCGGCGGCCCTGCAGGGGGCGCTGTCGTCCGGTGTTCTCCGCGTGCGGGGCCGGTTTAGAAGGCCCAGTTCCCGCTCATTTGGTGTATTCCTGAAATGCAGGTTTGTCCCTCGTGGCCGTGGCCTCGCGCCTGCCTTCGCGTCACAGTCTCGTTGCCCTGGAAACGATGGAGCCTCAGCGCAGAAATGGCTTTGAGAGTCGGCGGAGGGTCTGGCCCTGCTCTTGGGCGCTCTCAGCGTTGCGCTCTCCTCGGCGCCTAAACCCCAGAATAACCGTCCTGGAAAGCGGTGGTCGAAGTAACCATGGCTCTGTCGGGACTCCTAACTTTTCGCTTTCCGTCGCGATCTCGCCGGGGAAACACTCTTCGACTCTGGGAATCCGAAGACTGATGAGGCACGCTTTCAAGTTGCTGCCAGTTTTATAGGGGCAGCATGTAACATACACATGACAGTATGTGACAACCCTGATGTGTAATAAGGGTCACAAACTCAAATTCGCCTAGGAGCCAGGCAGGTATTTAGATGAATGTAAAAGTGCAAGCACCCTTCCCACCCACATCCTCCCCATCCCTCTTAAACGTGCTTTATTTTTCCATTGCATTTATCACTTCCTAATCTATAATTTACTTACTATGTTTTCCGTCTCCCCTCTTTAGAATGTAAACTCCATGATCAGTTCTATTCACTGGTGTGTCCCCAGCACCTACAAGTGTCCCGCAAGTAATAGGTGCTCAGTAAATACTTTTCCATGTAGCCGTGAATATGCAGTCCAGCAGCATGTATCTAAATATGGCAGCTGCTAGTAAACTTCAGTCATTTGTTGAAGTGTGGACCCTACTAGAGCTTCCAATTTTCAGTGACTTTTTAAATGTTAACAATTGCTTCAATATTTTAACGAGTCCAACAAAACCATTTTACGACCTCTGTTATAAAGACGATATATAGGAAAGAGAATCCAAGGACAGAATAGTTCAGAAAGGTGGTTGCATTTTATGCTGTAAAGCTAGGTGCACCAATGAGAAAGGTACATTTGCATGTGAACGGAGCTGGTTTTCAAAAAATATTGAGCCTAGGATGTTCAAGATATGTTTGGGACTTTCTAGATAGATTTATCTAGGATTTAGGCTTAGTGTTGGAACGGAAAACAAAGCTAGATAGAAGTAATAGGAAACATTGGGAAGAGCAAGATAAGAAATTTTAATTTTAGCATATAAGGCACTAGATAATCATTTAATGATTTTGAACAGCAGAGTAGTATACTAAAAAGAGTTTCTGGATATCAATCTGACATCAGTGTGCATGATGTATGTGAAGAAGCAGACCGAGGCAGAACAGTTTAGGAGGCTGTTACAGCTCTGGAAAGTCATAGGAAGAGAGATTGTAGAGGAGCTTGTATTGAGATGACAGCAAAGCACTGAGGATTCTCCTTTGGAAAGCATTCACATTTTAGAGACTCTTTTAGCTCCTCATCTTTAATGGCAAGCATGCTCAAGCATCTACATATCTTTACCTTTCTGCGTGTGTACCCAGTCTCTGTGAGTGGTATGTTATTTTTCATGAATTTCCAAAGCATTTGGGTTGTTATTTTTTTAATAAACTTTTAATTTGGGAATAATTTTAGATTTATAAAAAACTTAGAGAGATAGTACAGAGAGTTCTCGTTTACCCCTCACCCCATTCCTCCCCCTTGTTAACAGCTTATATTTCCATGGTACGTTTTTCAAAAGATACCAACATTAGTTCATTGCTATTAACTAAACTTCAGGCTTTATTTGGATTTTACCAGTGTTCACATTCATGTTCTCTTTTCCCAGGATCTAATGCAAACGTGTCAGGGGTCCCCAAGACCACCCTGAGGTTCAATGATTCACTAGAACTCACAGGACTCAGCATATAGGCATCACCGTGACTATGATTTATTACAAAGAAAAGATACAGAACAAGATCAGCAATGGGCAATGGCACCTTGGGTGAAGTCTGGACACTCAAGCTTCCAAGAGTTCTCTCTCAGTGGAGTCACATGGGACATGCTTAATTCCTCCAGCAATGAGTTGTGACAGCACATGTGAAATGTTGTGTAACAGATAAGCTCATTGCAGATTCAATGTCCAGAGTTTTTATTGGGGGCTAGTCACACAAGCACTGTCTACCTAACACATATGCAAATTTTCAGACTCCCAGAAGGAAAGCCAGTGTTCAGCATAAACCACATTGTCTGTACAAACAGTTTAGGCACCATGAGCCATTCTTATCAGGGAATTGTGGGAACTCTCCCAAAATCTAAATTCCCAGATGCCAGTCAAGGGCCACCAACCTTGCAAGCAGGCCTTGCTGAGAATAGCAGTCTCAGGCCTGCTGTGTTAACTCTTTTCTGCATACCAGGGTACCACGTTTCATTTAGTTGTCACATCTCCCTAGTCTCATCTGGTTTGTGACAGTTCCTCAGTCTTCCCTTGTTTTTCATGACCTGGACAATCTTGAGGAGTGCTGACCAGATAATCCTGTAGCCTGTCCCTGAATCTAGGTTTGTCTGATATCTTTCTCATGCTTAGATGGGTATTAGCAGGTTCTGGGAGGATACCACAGAAGTGAAGTGTCCTCATCACATCATTGTAGCGGCTACATGATATCTGTGTGATACCTGGTGACAGTAACTTTCAGCTCTTGGTAAATGTACTATTTGCCAGATTCCTCCACTTTAAAGTTAATATTTTTCCCTTTCCCTCCTCTATTCTTAAGAAGCAGGTCACTGAGTCTAGGCCACCCTCAAGGGGAAGGAAGAGAATTAAGCTTCACCTTCTATAGAAAGGAGTATCTAAATATACTATTGGAACTCTTCTGTAAGGAAAATTTGTCTCTTTTCTCCCATTTATTTATTTATTGTTTATTTATATTTATTTATATCAGTATGAATGCAAGTATATTTATTTTATACTTTGAGTTGTAAACCAATAATACATTTTGTTGTTGTCGTCTTGTGTGGCTTTGCTCAAGTTGTTCCAGCTTTGGTCATTAGGAGCTCTTTCACTTGACTTCCATGTCCATTTGATGTGTCCTTATCTCTTTTTTTTCCGTTTTTTGAGCATTTCTTTACTTTCTGGTGCTGCAAGATGCTCCAGACTCATCTTGTATATATTCTGCTCCAGTCTTAGAATCAACCATTTCTCAAAGGAACTCTGGTTTGAAGGTCTCTTTAAAGGCTGCCATAGAAGGTTTCTAGCTTTCGCGATGTGCCTTGAGTAGATAGTTGGCGAACTTGAGCTTGTCATTTCCTTTGTGCAGCGGATTAATAGTAATTAACAACCACCAACCAACTCCACAGTCCTTATAATTGTCTTCATCTCTCTCAAATGCTAGAGCTGTTCTAGAAGCCAGTGCATTCCCTTCTATCTGTACCCTGCCCTGATTTACCATGGTCTTAGTAACTGTGATGCTACAAAAGTAGTTCTCAAAATTTGGCATCCATCAGAACCCCCCGGAAGACTTATTAAAGTCACACATTGCTGGACCTCACTCCAGAGTCCCCAGTTTAGTAATTTGTTTGTGGAGCACAGCCTAACCTCTATCCAGATAAACATAAAACCCCACACTAAAGCCTATTTTCCTCAGTTCTTTTTACCCAGAATATCATGTCTGGCTTTCAACCAAAAATTACAAGTCATACTAAAAGACAAAACAAAACAGTTTAAAGAGCAAGCATCACAACCAGATTCCAATATGGCCCAGATGTTAAACATTTCTTTGAGTCACAGATTCTTCGGCCAGGCCATGGTCCAGTCTATTGATGAGCCCATTAAAGACATTCTTCATTTCTGTTACAGTATTTTTGATTTCTGGTATTTCTTTTTGATACTTTCTTGGAGTTTCCACCTCTCTGCTTACATTGCCCACCTGTTCTTGCATCTTGCCCACTTTTTCCATTAGTGCCCTTAGCATATTAATCACGGTTGATTTAAATTCCTGGTGTGACTATTCTAACATCCCCGCCATGTCTGAGTCTAGTTCTGGTGCTTGTTTATCTGGCTAGGGGTTCAGCTGTGTGTGCTGTTTGCTGTAGCTGTAGGTGTCAGAGGCTAAATTTCCTCTGGTGTCCTTGATTTTGTCTCCCCTGTTGTCTTTAGGTTCCTGAGAGGCTTCTTAAATAAGGTGTAGATGCATAGTTCTTTCAGTTGTAGTCCGCTGATGTTATACAGGAGCCCTGTTGATGTGGTGAGGCTTTGGCAGAGGGAAAGTGTTCCATAGTCCTGTGATTAGGTCTCAGTCTTTATTAAGCTTGTGCCTCTGGGCTGTGACCTTCACAAGTGCTTCCAGGCTTACCCCTTCCCCTCTTAGGTGAGACAGGGAGGCTAGAGGGAGCTGGAGTTGGGCATTTCCCCTCCCCCACGTTGGTTAGGCTCTGGCAAAACTCCAGTTGGTTAGTCTCTGATAAAATAATTTCTTTTGAGATCAGGCCTCATTAAGAAGAACAGAAGGCTCTGGGCTTATTTCAAAAAGTTTACTTTTCCCTTCCCCCTGCCAGAAGCACAAGGGGATTTTCTTGTTCTTCACTGTGAGAACCTGGCAGGGATCCTGGAGGTAAAACTCACAAAAATATGGGGACCTCCCTATTACTGGGTTCGCCTGAAGTTTTTACGTCTCAGTCTTGTCCACACTGAGCCTCCAGCAATTCATCAATTACAGTTAAGGTTTTCCTACCCCAGCACTGGTTCCCACAGAGGTTTCTGCTCCAGTAAATTGGGATTCTCTACATCTGCCTGTGTGTCTCTCCAATTTTGGGGACTGCTGTTTGCCCTATGACCTGTATTCTCTAATGGATCTAAGAAGAGTTTCTGATTTTCGGTTCAGCTTCTTTTTCTTGCCATGTGAGTGAAAATAATGACTTCTAAGCTCCTTAGAAGCTGGACCAGAAACCAGAAGTTGGCTCTCTTTTTCTCTCTTTTCTGTCATAGGTACCACAATGTCTTGGACCAATGGACTAGAAACCTTAGAATAAGCTCTAACTCTGCTCCTCTTTTTCCAATTTTTTTTTTTTTTTTTGAGGAAGATTAGCCCTGAGCTAACATCTGCTGCCAATCCTCCTCTTTTTTACTGAGGAAGACTGGCCCTGAGCTAACATCCGTGCCCATCTTCCTCTGCTTTATATGTGGGATGCCTACCACAGCATGGCTTGCCAAGCGGTGCCATGTCCGCACCCAGGATCCGAACCGACGAACCCCAGGCCGCCAAAGCGGAATGTGCGCACTTAACCACTGCGCCACCGGGCCGTCCCCTCCAATTTTTTAAAACTAATTTTTTCACTTCTTTCTTTAAACTTTCTTCTTGCTGTCCCCACCCCCACCTTCCCCTTGGCATCCCCTCCGTTATATCCCAGGCTCTCATCTCCTCCATGCCTTCCAATTCTCTCCTTGCTAAAGGACACCCAATGTGGGGAGTGAGAAGCGGCTGGGATCTACTTCACGCTCTGTTAACCAAGTCATGAGCCCATCAGGCTGCGTCCCTTCCAGAGAGGGGGTCTTTTTCTTCTAAAGACAACATATGGGCTAGCCTAGCCCTGCACAGAAAGCCAACTTAATTATCCTGAAGCATCCTCTTTATGGTTTTGTTCTCTTACTCGAGAACCTACTAGATTTTGCCTGCCACAAAACGTTCAATCTGCGATGTCATTGCCTCTGGTAAAGAACTCATTTTTCCCTACCCAGTAACCTTATTTTCCATGGCTTAAAGCATCAGTTTTTAAAATCAGATGACATTTCAAATCACAGCCCTGCCACTGACTGTGTGACTCTGGGAAAATACTTAAGTACTAGGAACCTCAGCTTTCTTATCTGTAACTACGTAGTTCGTAACTTTGCTACGAAGATTAAGTGGGATCCTGAGAGATGTTTGTCTAATAAGTGCTCAGTAGTCTTATTATAGTTCTTAGAAAAAGCACTTTTTGCAATGATGGATGTGTTTTATATTTGCACTGTTCAATACAGTAGCCACCAGCCACTTGTGGTTATTGGTCACTTGAAATGTGGCCAGTGTAACTGAAGAACTGAATTTTTAACTTTCGTTTTAAGTAATTTAAACTTAAACAGTCACAGATGGCTAGTGGCTAGCATGTTAAAGCAGCACTAGACAACATTGTGAAAATCAGTTAAAGGAGAAATGGAAGTATCCTTCGTCTGTGTTAGTTGTACTTATGATACTTTCAAAAAATGCATGCTTTCGTCTTTCACCTATCTTCATCTTTTCTTCTTTTCATTTTTCACATCCGGAAATTTAAGATCCAGTTCAACACCCCTCTTCTCCAGAAGTATTCCTCAGTTGGTCCAATCCACGTCTTCCACTTCTCTGAAACTTTCACTGAACAGATGGTCAACATTGCACTACTTAGCACTTAACGTTCCTCTAACCTGCCTCGTGTGATAGTGGTAACTCCCTAAGAGCACAATGTAAGGATCTGTGTGGTTTTTTAATTCTGTGCCCTTCGCAAGCAATTAGCCCACTATGCAGAATACTATAAACACTGCATTATGCACTGAATTGTGTGTGTGTGTATGTCTTTCCAAAATTCATATGTTGAATTCTAACCCCTAATGTGATGATATTTGGAGGTGGGGCCTTTGGGGGGTAATTAGGTCATGAGAGTGGAGCCCTCATTAGTGAGATTAGTGCCCCTACAAGAAGAGCCAGAGCGCTGGCTCACTCTGTATCCCTCACGTGAGGATACAAGAAATCAGCAGCCTGCAACCCAGAAGAGGATCCTCGCCAGAACCCGACGGTCTGGCACCCTGATCTCAGACTTTCAGCCTCCAGAGCTGTGAGAAATTTCTGTTGTTTATAAGCCACCCAGTTATGGTACTTTCTTATAGGAGCGTGAACTGAGACCCACTGAATAACCCTATGTTTGATTGATCACTTGTCCTTTACCTCTCTGATCCACTCCTTTCACCTTCCTGTCCCCACCACCGTCTTCCAGAAGTTGGCTGAAAAGAACAAAGTGCCCAGATATCCAATAAAATACTTATTACCTTTTTCTTTTCTACCTTGGTGTTACTTTATCTTCTCCACTCGGGCAGAATGAATGAAAGCATTTTTCAGGCACATTGCACTTTTCACGTTTCATTTAGTAAACACTGGGTCCCTACTATTTGCAAAATACTAGTGGCGGGGGTATGAAAATGATATAACTGCCCTCAAGTGAGTTATACTCAGACGGGGAGGGTGATTTATGATTGATTAATGGAAGAGAATACATAGAAAAAAATAGAGAAATACCAAGTGTTGGGTCCATATAGACCAATGGTATTTTGGTATATACCTATTTAAAATATTTTAGTTACCTGGTTGAGGGTAGTTAGCCCAACACATTTGGTATTAGGAATGCTTCTGATTGTAATTGAGAAATCTTAGCTCAAACTAAACTCTCAAAAATTAGATAGGTTGAATCCTTAGTAAAACAATAAAAACTATGGAGAGTCTAGAAAAAAATCATTTGAACAAAAGCTTATGGAAAAGTAAAGGATAACCAGAAATAATATAAAATTAACAGGTCATGTTAAAATGATTGGAGAAGAAAAAAGATGTACAAATTCAGGAAATTGTGTGCATGTGTTTTAAAATACTGAGAAAAAGGTAGTCTTAAAAACCCACAGCTTCAAAAGCCTAGCTTCTGGGACTTCTAGCAGAATCGGTGGACTCTGTTCAGTAACTCTGTTTACTGGCAATACAAAGAAAGGGCGGTGTAATATGTTTACACCAAAAATTAGCTTAATTTTTACTTTATAATTTATTTAAAAGTGGCGGATTATTCATTTTTGCCTTTATCATCATCATTACCATGCTCTGCACAGTAGGGGGCGACATTGCTTCACTGCCGGAATCAATTGTCAAAGCTTTGTAAAACATGGAGGCAAACTGTGAAACAAACTTCAGGGACCTAATCTGGCCAAAATTAAAAACACTGCCCTTTCTATCTACCTTTAAAAGTCCTCTGAATAATACCTTATTATAATATACCAGATTTTTATATATTCTACATTGAGTTTAATAAAAAGTAGTTGTTGACTAATTCATTTTGCCTGTGAAAGTGAACCATCCACTTATTTTTTAAATTAATACTCTTCATCAGGAGAATGTAATAACTGTTTCCTTTTTGGTTTTAATGTAAAGATAGTATGTATTTATCGTGTGTGCTGGTCATTCAACAATGTTTATTATGCCCGGAGTGACCAGAACTCCGTGGATCCCTGTAGAGGTCCAGTCAGAAGAGCAGTTATCCAGGCGGGTCACTGAAGTCAGGTCAAATCTCCACATGCACCTGAGATTTAAAACATCACTTTAAGGCAATACATAGCTACATTTACACATGCCATGGAGAAGTCATTTTTAGTTATCCTAAAACTTATCTCTTTTAAAAAGTTTTAAAGAGTGCATCCTAATTTTAGTATTCAGAATTTATTCAATATTTGTACTCAGCTATATCCTCCTAAGATCCTATCTTTTTAAAATCTTTCTTTTTCTCCTTTTGTTTTTTTTTAAAGATTGGCCTTGAGCTAACATCTGTTGCCAATCTTTTTTTCTTCTTCTTCTCCCCAGAGCCTCCCAGTACACAGTTGTATATTCTAGTTGTATGTCCTTCTAGTTATGCTATGTGGGACGCCACCTCAGCATGGCTTGATAAGAGGTGCTAGGTCCACACCCAGGATCCAAACAGGCAAAACCTTGGGCCACCAAAGTGGAGAGCACAAACTTAACCACTTGGCCACGGGGCCGGCCCTCTTTTTCTAAAATAAAGAAGAATCATGTAAAAAAAATAAACTGTCTTTATGTCCTGTCCAGTTTAGGTTCCCTTTCTCGATCCCTTCCATAGTCACTGTAGTCTTACTTGAAGTGAAACATTCCAAGTAGAGGCATAACATCGTTTTATACTAGGTAGGATTATATTTCCATTTTTGGTTTCCAATTTCTCGAGGATACTGAGTATGCACTAATAGCTTTAGGAAACCAACATCAAAATTCTAAGATCCCTTTCTTGAGCATAATTAGTACATGCCTTCTGACCCAGCATACATGCAGCTTAGTTTGCCTTTCCCCAAATGTCTTATCTTGTTCTTGCTTTATTCAAAGTTTATCTGTTCTTTCCAGTCAAGGGCAATTGTCAATTCAAGAAACATTTCAAAGATTTGTGTAAAGAACAAGCAACCACATTCATTGCAGAGATTCACCATATTTTTCACAAATATATTCACATTTTTAATAAGATATTTTATAGGTCTCAGATTAAGCATGGAGACAAGATGTCTTTAAAAAGCTTTAGGGTTTCTTTTTGCACTAAAAAAGTCATATGTAATGTCAAATATTACCTCTCTAATGTACCAAAAGCTACGACTTAGTATTCTGAGGTATTGCCTGCGCCTGGCTCAGTGGATGTGCAAACAATTGTTTAGCTGAACGAATGCACCTGAACAGTCTTGGTGTCCAGCACTGCTTCAACTCCACCCATAAGCCGGGCCTCAGGTGCCCAAGTGGAAGCCCCTCTGGCCATCCTCAAGCCCAGTGAGGAATCTTCCTAGGCATCTCCCTCCTGCTGCTTTTATGAACCCACCCATTCCACCCAGTGTCTCTGATTCCCAGCCTCTGCCTCATTCCCAGCATCCTCCTTTCTGCTGTGCCCCTTCTAATTGCCGCTTCAGTTAGCAACAAACAAATCCAACATTCACACCAGTTCGACCCTCTGCCAGCCTTGTTCCAGCTTTGCTGTCAGGTCTGTGTTTCAGATCTTCCTCGACATCATATTCTGTTACCCTCACACGTTACCTGAGCCCTGGCTCACCAAGCCCCCACTTAATCTGGGAGGGAAATTCAGGGAAAATGGATGATTGCAAGAATGAACTAGCACATTTTAAACAATGTAGATTATTAACGACTTCAGTAGCTGAAGTTATTGGACTAGAAATAGAAGGTAAATCTATAAAGATGATGGGCCCAATTTTTTTTAAAAAAAAAGAATAATGAAAGAAGTTGTAACCACTGTAGCGTCAATATAATAACGGAGGGCACATCCAAGCTCACTGCAGGTGTGCCACCCCCCCCCAACCCAGAGATCAGTGCAATCACTATGGGATAGGACAGGGGGCAAGAACTGAAAGTTTTCTGGAGGGGAGGGGGACATTTTACTATTTCTATTTATCACTATACTAGGTTAAATTGCTTTATTCAATAAGTTGAATAATAAATAAATATAACATGATTGGATACTAGACTGGGAGTGACATAAATAGCAAGTGACATTGTTGAACTATATCACAAGCAAATATAGTGGTGGATCCCCCTCCACATGTTAAGATATTTAAGATTTTTTTAATAGAGAAGACATTTAGAAATAATGCAGAGGGGTCGGCCTGTGGCTGAGTGGTTAAGTTCATGAGCTCCACTTCAGCAGCACAAGGTTTCGCTGGTTTGGATCCTGGGCGTGGACATGGCACGGCTCATCAGGCCACGCTGAGGCAGCGTCACACATGCCACAACTAGAAGGACCCACAATTAAAAATATCCAACTATGTATGGGGGGTGGGGGCTTTGGGGAGAAAAAGGAAAAAAAAAAAAGAAAGAAAGAATTTATTTACTTACTTTTTTATTTATTTACTTTTCTATAAAACCATACTCTAAAAGCTATGGAAATAATTTTATGATTCTAATTATACGGTACCTCAAGAAGACTGTAATGACTCGAAAAAGTCCAGAAAGGCATCCTCAGAGAGATAAATTATATTAGGCCCTACTATTTGAAAACCAGCCAAATTATTATTATTTTTTTAAGATTTTAATTTTCCTTTTTCTCCCCAAAGCCCCCCAGTACATAATTATATATTTTAGTTGTGGGTCCTTCTAGTTGTGGCATGTGGGACGCCACCTCAGCATGTCCGTGCCCAGGATCCAAACCGGTGAAACCCTGGGCCGCCAAAGTGGAGCTCGTGAACTTAACCACTCTGCCCCGGGCTGGCCCCAGCCAAATTATTAGGCTACAACTTAAACAAGATAGATGTTAAGAAGGAATATGATCAGAGTTTATACACTAACTCACACATATATGGCACTATTTTTCAAAATACAATCATGCATTATTTCATTTGCTTGTAAAAATTGAGTATTATAATCATTTTAAAAATAAGCACATATAAAACTATGAAAGGAATTGAAGTGATAATACCCTTCAACTAAATATTAATAATTATAAATGGGGGAGATTTCTTCATAGTTTATAAGAGGTACACTTAAGACAATGAGTATAACTTGACAAAATAAACATTATACAGTAGACAATAAACTTCAGACACATTTTTTTTTTAAACTAAGGCTGGTAAAATCCTCAAAGTTAAGTGATTCCAAAGAAGATTAAGATCAATTTGTAGATGATATAGCCATAATGAGTTATTAGGAGAAAATAGAGGACAGTATTCTTCTATAAAACATCCCTGTGGTCTAAGAGTCAAATCCGAGATGTGGAAAACAAATATCACCTGAAATCAAAAAATTGCTGTAATCTTCTAAATGCCCTGTATGGGAGTCTTAATCCACTAGGAAATTACTATTTTAGGACTAATCTTTCTTTTTTTTTAAGATTTTATTTTTCCTTTTTCTCCCAAAGGCCCCTGGTACGTAGTCGTGCATTTTCAGCTGTGGGTCCTTTCAGTTGTGGCATGTGGGACGCCACCCCAGCATGGCTCGGCAAGTGTTGCCGTGTCCACACCCAGGATTTGAACCAGCAAAACTCTGGGCTGCCAAAGCAGAGCGTGCGAACTTAACCACTCAGCCATGGGGCCGGCCCCTAGGACTAATCTTTAGTCAGAAGATCAACATCTTCCATATTCCACTTAAAATGGAATAGGCTTTGCTTCCCAAATTCATCAGCACACCAGCAGACTCCAGGCATATCAGTTATTAGAGAAATGGCAAAATGAAACCCTAAGTGCGGCAAATGAATGACTTTACCACTCTAATACGCAATACATGTGTTCCCCATTCTTGTCTCAGTTAGAAAATAAAATGTTCATGATCTTTGTATTCATCAAGGGATCTAGAGGTTTAAACAAAGACAAATGAAAATTGTCTCTCTTTCTTTAGCTAGTCTCCAAATACCTTTGAAATTTTTTTTGTTTACTGGCAACATGTAGTCTAATTGTAATACAAATCAGTGTGTGATATTGAGTCAGAGCTAAAGAAAGGAAAATATAGTTCCTATATATTCCACCATAATCTCATGGTTGACAGTTTTTAGTTATATGACATTTTGAGATTTAATATTTGTTTCATAATCTTTCAAATAAGACTGATTTAGACAAATTAAAGAAGGTTGAGATGGCTCTCCAGCTGCTTTAGCAAAGATTTACAGGACATACAAGACAATGAAAACAAAGGGTTTAGATATTTTTCATGAATTATCTTAAAGTTCTTAGACATAAGGAGACTCTTTAGACAGGCTCTTAGACAGAAGAGGATCTTTAAAGTGTTGATTGTTTTGATGACACAAATCATGTATAAAATGTTTCAAATCACTGAAAAACAGTGTGACTCAAAAGGCTTAAAGCCATAGTTCCAACACATCTGTACAAGATCTACAATAAGCCAAGCCTTGTGTCTGTTTCACCCTTCCAACTACTCAGAGGAAAGTTGAGGGAAGATCCCAGGAGATGAGAAAGAGCCAGCGTGAACAGAAGCACGGGTGATCTGAGAAGCAAGTGCAGACTAGCTGACCAGTAGAGGCAAGGACCAAAGGAGCTATAATAGACGTCCATCTGGTCTGAAGGGAAGGACCACGGAAAGGAGATCAGCTAAGGACTCAGGAGCCAAGGAAGTGAGGAGGTGCTGGCAAGCCAGTATGAGACAGGACAGAGCAAGGTTGCTAGATTCTCATTCCCGGGTGGTGGCTGCAGGTTTATACACATAGTGTAAAGGTAGACACTCTGGAAGATGTGAACAACATTAAATAGTAACAAATGAGGCTGCTGATCTCAATAAATTGACAATCTAGATGGAGAGATTTAGCTTATACCCAATGAAAGTTAAATAATAGCATAGGACAATAATTCAAGTGGTGCAAAGGACTGTGTAATTGATTAAATACCGAATAATTAGTCAGGGAGGGCTTCAAAGCAGAGAGGAGCTTTGAGCTCAGTCTTGATGGATGAGAAAAATACAAATGGGTAAAACAAATATAGGGATTAACAGAATTAATAAAAAGGATGGAGTCAGAAATATATCTGGTATATTATGGGAAACTAAGTAACCCAACCTGAGGGGTGTATTAATCATGTTCTTTATTTTTTATATTTTATGATGCTTTGACATCTTGGGACCTTGTGGATCCAAGGAGCGATTACCCGTCTAAGGGCTAGCTAATTCCTAAAGAGAGCAAACAACTTGCCTGCGAGCACAAGCACATCTTTAATACAATCCCATGTCCACATCTGCATCTGTCTCCTTTTATCAGGCTCCGGCCATCCAGGACACTATCCACCTGCCCTAAATCACCCCAGGGCCAGGTACCAGACAACTAGAGACCACACCTGTAGCCCAGAGCCCACAGAAAGGATTCAAACTATCCAATCCTAAACCTGCTCAGCTGCTTACCCAGCCTCATCCGTTCCTTCCCATGAAGACCACCTTAAAGGATTTTGCCCATGCTTTCCCCTCACTTGTTCTGCGTCCTGACTGACCCTGGTACTCCCTGTGGCCCTGCATGGCATGCCACGCCCCTCCTCTTGGGAACTGTAAGTAACAAACTGTCTCTTCAGTGGCAATCGTCTCCTATTCTGTTGGCCTCACCATACCTGAATAAAAACAAAATCCGCGGTACATTTTAAAAACGAGATGCAGGACACAGAGGGTTTATATAGAAGCTGATCTCAGACTGAAGTCTGAGGAACGCTGGGGTGCCTGAGACCCTTCAGGGAGTCAGAGATCAAAATCAGGCACAAGTAAAAGATCCTTGGAGAGTGCAAAGCCCATGGACTCTAATGTGTCAGAGTGCGTAAAGACCATTAATCTCGTTTCAGATTCCTCATTGCAGCTAATCTTTGAGACATTACCACTTGTCGAATATTGGTATTATATCATAGAAGAATATCTACAGTTATCTGTAAAGCTTTTAAATACTTCTGCCTTTTCCAACTACATATTTGCATGAGACCATATTTTCTTCATGTACTTGAACGAAAACAACATTCTGAATGCAGAAACAGATGCCAGAATACAGCTGTCTTCTATTAAGCCAGATATTAAAGATATTTGCAAAAAACAATGGTGATATTCTTTTCAGTAAATTTGTTTAATTTGGAAAATATATTGATTTTCATAAAACTGTTATTTATGGCAAGTAATGCTTATTATTGTTATTTTTAAATGAATAAATCTTTTCAATGTTTCTCAACTTTAATTTCAAATATGGAAAATATCAATAGATATAACCTACTCTTAAGAATGAAAAGCAGGGGCCAGCCCCGTGGCCGAGTGGTTAAGCTCGCACGCTCCGCTGCAGGCGGCCCAGTGTTTCGTTGGTTCGAATCCTGGGCGCGGACATGGCACTGCTCATCAAACCACGCTGAGGCGGCATCCCACATGCCACAACTAGAAGGACCCACAACGAAGAATATACAACTATGTACCAGGGGGCTTTGGGGAGAAAAAGGAAAAGATAAAATCTAAAAAAAAAAAGAATGAAAAGCAGTTACGAGACCAAAATTTTGAGAACCACTGGTGTAAAAGAATAGCAACAGATGAAACTGGAAAGGCAATGAAGAGCCAAGCTGTGAAGTAACTTGAATTGCAGGCTAAAATAGGGATTTTTCTCATGGAGGAAAGGGAGTTTTGAGCAGAGAGATAATATGATGAAAGGAACTTTTTAAAAGGAGAGCTCTGGTATGCGCGCTTACGTGTGTAGGCCAGTTTGAAAAAGGTGTTTGTGTCTGTATACTGTGTTTTGGTGGAGGGAGAGGCTGTGTGTGAGGCAGAGAAAGTAGGCAGGAAGCTGATGGAAAATCCTACACACGGGGTAATTGGGGTTTTAATGAGGAGTATAGTTAAGGAATGAAAATAATAGCTCGTTCTTGCTAAAATTTATTGAGTGCTTACTATCTGCCAGGCACTGTGCAAAACACGTGGCGTGGATTACCTCATTATCCTCTCCACAGTTAACTTTATAAATTACATTTTAAAGATGAGAATACTGAAGCACAGAGAGGCTAATGGAAGACAGCAAATAAGGGATGAAGCTGAGGTTTGAACCCAGCAGACTGACTGCAGAGCCTAAATAGAGAAGTCAGTGCAGCATAAATGAAGAATCATTTCAGGCTTTGGGTGAGTGTGACAGATGCCTTTGGTGTCCTCCCTGATCCCTTACTGGACAGCGTCCACATGCCCACACACCTCAAGTATTGGCTGCTACTGGCTCCCAGCTGCACCATTTGGAGGAGGATTGTCCTTGGCTGACAGGAAATGATGAGGAAGCCTGGGAGGCTGCTGGTGATGGCCCATGGCCAACCAGTCACTATGGGTGGGCAGGAAAGCCTCTGTGGCAAGTGCTCCACTCTTGCTCCATGCTTGAGTGCTCCCTGTAAGGCTCAAGCGAGGCTGAGCCTGGACCTCTTCAGAAACTATATCTTTATTTGGGTTCTTCCCCTATCTCTCTCACTACTCTTACTCCCTTAAACTGTCTCAGAAAAGCACTGTCTCAGGGCCGGCCCCATGGCCAAATGGTTAAGTTCATGCACTCTGCTTTAGCAGTCCAGGATTTCGCCAGTTCGAATCTTGGGTGCAGAGATGGCTCTGCTCATCAAACCACGCTGAGGCGGTATCCCACATGCCACAACTAGAAGGACCCACAACTAAAAATACACAACTGTGTACCAGGGGCTTTGGGAGAAAAAGGAAAAATAAAATCTTAAAAAAAAGGGAAAAAAAGCACTTTCTCAATAAACCAATTGTACATGAATCCCTGTCTCAGGCTTTTCTTCTAGGAACCCGACTGAGACACTGAGGAAATCAGTTTCAAAATACCTTTAGGAATTCCATTCTTTTTGTGGGTCTTAGACATTATAGCTGTCTCTGAGACAGATCTATAATGAGGTCCCTCATTAACTTGACTTTTTTGACATCCAGATACCTCGAGAAACTCATTAAGACCTGAGACACATTCATTCCAAATTACAAGATTAGTTAGAACCTTCAGTGCATTTTTTCTAATCAAGCCATTCTGGGCACTCCACTATTCCCTCACCAGAACAGAATCTCCTTGAGGACAGGAACCTCCACACTTGACTCATCTTTCTATCCCACCAGCACCTAGCAAGGAGTTCTGCACTTGGGAGATATACAGTAAATGTATTAAATAAAAAGAAAAAAATCTCAGAATTTATTAAAATCATTTGACTGTTATCTTTATGCTGAAGATTATCCTTCTAAGAATCTAATATAATTGTTCTTTTTCATGTGCATGAGACTCCCCTGGAGGAGCTTGACAAAAATGCACACTGAAGCGTCTCCTCTCTCCAAACCTCCCTACGTGTGATTTTGATTCACTAGGGCTGAGGTAAGATTAAGAATTTGCTTTTTAAGCAACATCACAGGAGATTTTAATGCAGGAAACCATTGAGCCACATTTTGAGAAACATTGCTTTAAAATACTTAAACTTGACGTGAAACTGCCTATTGAAAACACACACACACACAAGATTTGAGATCTAAAAGGCACAACCTTCTCTCACAATCATGAACATTATCTCCTATCCATAACTATCATTACAAGTACAGGCCAATTTAAGGATCTTAGAACATTTTCAGACTTGCTAAGTTTTATTGAGATTACTAAGTTAGTAAACATGGGAACAATGAAAAAATAATGTTTCTGACAAGTTTGGTATTTAAATGTATGTCCAACATCCTATACAGTGTATCATTAGCAGCCTTCTAACGTGCTATTAGTGCTCCTGGGGCCATGGTGATCCCACCACACATTAACTACAGTGATTTGTACAGCCTGCGGCAATTCACCCTTCTATGCTTCAAAACAGAAATACAGTAATGAATGCTTTTGAAGTGTCTCTGAGGTAAATGACCTCTGCCACCTAGAAAGCACTGTTAAACTGACGTTTGCCCTGAGAAACTGTTGCTGCAATGTTATAAATCCGTCAGCGACTGTGATGACCCTGAAGAAGACAGAGGTACTGAGCTGTCTCAGAGGGGTTAGTTCTCCGGGCTGAAAGTCAATGATTTACATTAAACCGTGCTGTGAGGGACATCTGAAAGGCTTATGACAGAATCACCCCCAGCTTATTCACAGTCTTTCTCACCTTCAGGAACAACCCTAAAAAGGCTGTGGGTAGGTTGCCAGCTGTGGCATTGCTAAAACAAGGGGAAAACAGTATTTTTACCCTCTCATGGATAAATGTGTAGTGACAAGCCAGGGCATATTTTACTTCTGTCGATTGTCACTGAATTTTAAGCGTCTATTTAGCTTACATTTCTTCTTAAAACATGACTCTGTAACTTATGATATGGAAAAGTTTCTCTCACAGCATAGAGGAGTAAACTTCTAACAGACTGAAACTCCAACCAGATAATGAAATATGAAAACTAATTACCTGAGAGTTCTGTAGAATGACCAAAAGCAGCGAATTTTCGAGAGAAATTAAAAATTTGGAAAACATGACCAACACAGGGCAAATTTCCTGTTTGTTTACAGCTTGGCTCCAGGGGTAGACCGCAGAGGAAGCATGGTGTGGGCAGCTAAAACTCTCACAGAAAGTCAGCTGTCTCTGTCCTGAGCAGGAAGGGGACAAAACCTGGGGTACAAAGGCTTCCAGAGAGTGAGACAGACATCCCAGAAAAGAGAGAGCCTAAGAAAGGGAGCCCTAAATTCCTACATATAAACTCTGCCCAAGGCTCACTTCTCAACAACACATCCATAGGGCAGACTGCAAGCAGTTCCCCTAAAATAAAAGATCTGAACTGAGATCTGAGCTCCACCTGCTACAGCGAGAAAGAGCTTGCAGTTTAAGTCTAACGAGTTATTCTGCTAAAACAAAATCGTTTTCTTTTTTTTTTAAGATTGGCACCTGAGCTAACAACTGTTGCCAGTCTGGTTTTTTTTCCTGCTTTTTCTCCCCAAATCTCCCCAGTACATAATTGTATATTTTAGTTGCGGGTCCTTCCAGTTGTTGGGTGTGGGACACCACCTCACTGTGGCCTGATGAGTAGAGTCATGTCCACGTCCAGGATCCAAACTGGCGAAACACTGGGCAGCCAAAGCAGAGCACGTGAACTTAACCACTCGGCCACTGGGCTGGCCCCTAAAACAAAATATTGATATTCTTTGGAGAGATATGAAAGATTCCAGAGTCCAGAATCCACAGCATGACATTTACAATATCCAGGATACAACCCAAATTTTCTTGACATTCAAAGAGTTAGAGAAATGTAATTTTTTTTTTTTTTTTGCTGAGGAAGATTCACCCTGAGCTAATATCTGTTGCCAATCTTCCTCTTATTGCATGTGAGCCACCACCATAGCATGGCTACTGACAGACAAGTGGTGTAGGTCCATGCCTGGGAACCAAACCCAGGCTGTCAAAGCAGAGCATGCTGAACTTAAGCACTAGGCCACTGCGGCTGGCCCTGTAACATACTCTTAAGGGAAAAGATAATCAACAAAGGTCAATCTCAGATGACCCAGATGTTGGAAATATTAGACAGACTTTAAATCAACTATTGTAACTATGCTCACTTAGGTAAAGGAAAATATGATTGTAATTAAAGGATGCAAAATCTCAGAAGAGAGATAGAAATCATAAAAATGAATCAAATGGAAATCCTAGAACTGAGGAATTCAACATACGAAATAAAAATTTCACTGGATGGACTTAATAGCAGAATGAAGATGACAGAGGAAAGAGTCAGAGAACTTAAAGATAGATCAGTGGAAATTATTCAGTCTGAAAAACAGAGAGGGAAAGAGTTAAAAAGAAAAAGAACAGAAACACAGGGATTTGTGGAATAATATTAAGCAGACTAGCATATGTGTAGTTCGTAAATAAAAGCTGACAAAATTAAAGAGAGAAATAGACAATTATAGTTGGAGATTTCTCTCAGAGATTGATAGAAAAATTAGAAAAAAAACAGTAAAGACACAACACTGTTAACCACCTCTCCTTGATTGTGTTATTGATAGTGCTGAATGTTTATATTAGAAGAGAAGAAAGGTCTAAAATCAGTGAGTTAAACTTTCATTTAAGAAACTGGAAAAAGGAGAGCAAATTAAGTAGAAGGAAAGGAAAACTTCAACAGTGTGAGAGAGAAAATTTATAAGCCAATATCATTAATGAATTAAAATGCAAAACCCCTAAACAAACAATTAGCAAATCAAATTCAGCTAAAAAAGATAATGCAGGAGTGACATCAGCATCATGGTGGAGTGAGCTCTTCCCTTAGACTCTCCCCACTAAGATATAACAAAAATGACACTCATAAACCAAGAGAGGACATTCACACAACACAATAGACATCTGAGAGATCCACAGCCATACATCTGAAGGTAGAGGTGCTGGACCCCCTGGGAGGCAGTGGAAAGAGGGAAGGGGATCTCCTCTCCCTCCCTGAATGGCAGTGATCTAGGGTGCAGGACCATGAGCAGCACTGAGAGGAGAGGGGGGATAGGACAGCCCTCTTTGGGAACACTTTCACTCTTGGAGTTGCCTCCCAGCCCATGGGAAAGCTCCACACTGAGGAGGCTAAACAATCAACAAGCTGAGCAGCCCAGGAGGGCAGACAGCAAATGCAGACTGGGAACACTCCCAGGATCGTGCACATGAAATAAAGTGCCCCTCCCCCTGCCTGGTGCACCAGCTCAGCCAGTCAGCCAGAGCAAGGGACCCCCACCAGAACACCCGTACATATGTGTGTAAAGCAGTGGTGGCCAGGGGGCAAACGCAGATGTGCCCTGTCAGCACAGCTTCCAAAGGAGAAGCACAGCCACAAGGGATCGCAGCAGGCTCAGACCTGCCCCCTGAGTGGTGGCAGGCAGAATCTGTGATCAGATACCACTACTATGTAACAACACCTATCAAATAGAATGAAGAGATGTATTAACACTCCAGAACAGAAGGAAAATGACAAGCACCCAGAAAGCAACCCTGAAGTCACAGAAATTTACAATCTAAATGATAGAGATTTCAAAATAGCTATCATAAAAAACTTGAGTTACAAGAAAGCTCTTAAAGACAGTTCAATGAAATCAGGAATAAAATTAATGAACAGAGAGAAATCTTCACAAAAAAATAAGAAATGTTGGAGACGAAAAACACAATGAATGAGATAAAGAAAAATCGATAGTACTTAAATAACAGAGCTGATATTACAGAGGACAGAATTAGCAATTTAAAGGACAGAAATATAGAAGTGCTTCAGACAGAGGAGAGAGAACTAAGACTAAAAAGAAATGAAGAAATTCTCTGAGAAATATGCAACTCAATTAGGAAATGCAACATAAAGATTATAGGTATTCTAGAGGGAAAAGAGAGGGAGAAAGGAGCAGAGAACTTGTTCAAAGAAATAATAGCTGAGAACTTCCCAAATTTGAGGGAAGACCTGGAATTACAAGTATATGAAACTAATAGAACTCCTAATTACATCAAAGTAAAAAGATCTTATCCAAGGCATATATTAGGAAAACTGGCAAAAGTCTATGAAAAAGAAAAAATATTAAGGGGAGCAAGGCAGAAGAGAATAATCTACAAAGGAACCCCAATCAAGCTTTCAGTGGATTTCTCAGCAGAAATGTTATAAGCTGGGAGAGTGGAGAATGATATATTCAAAATTCTGAAAGACAAAAACTTTCAGCCAAGAATACTCTATCCAGCGAAAATATCCTTCAGGTATGATGGAGAAATAAAAACTTTCCCAGACAAATAAAAGCTGAGGGAGTTCATCACCACAAAAACCCCCCTTACAAGAAATGATCAAGAGGGCCTTCATACCTGAAAAAAAGAGTTTACAAAGCTTTGAGCAAGGAGATTAATAGGCAGAAAAATAAGAAAATTGCAGCCCTCTATCAGAACAGATTAGTGAACAATTAAGTATATCATTAAAGATAAAGGGAAGGAAAATATCAAGAATAAGTATAATCAGTTCATTTTAACCACAAGCTCACAGCACAAAACAGAATAAGATGTGACAACAATAACTTAGACAGGGAAGTGGAAAGGGATGGAACCTGCTTAGATTAAGAACAAAAGAGACTATCAGAAAATGGACTATCTCATCTATGTGACCTTTTATACAAACCTCATGGTAACCACTAAACAAAAAGCCAAAAGAGAGACACAAATGATAAATAAAGAGAAAACAGAGAAAACTATCATAGAGAAGCAACAAACTGAATTGGCAGTTGGAAATACATGGGAAGAGAAACAAGGGAAATACAGAACAACTGGAAAACAAGAGCTAAAATGGCAGTATTAAGCCCTCATATATTAAAATCACTCTAAATGTATTGAATTCTCCAAATGACATAGAGTAGTTGGATGGATTAAAAAACAAGACTCAACAGTATGCTGCCTCCAGGAAACATGCCTCAGCTCTAAAGACAAAAACAGGCTCAGAGTGAAGGGATGGAAGATGATACTCCAAGCAAATGGCAAACAAAAGAAAGCAGGTGTTGCCATATCATATCAGACAAAGCAGACTTCAACATAAAAAATACAATGAGAGACAAAGAGGGACAGTATATAATGATAAAAGGAAACTCCACCTAGAGGACATAACACTTGTGAATGTATATGCACCTAACACAGAAGCACCAAAGTGTATAAAGCAACTATTAGCAGATCTAAAAGGAGATATTAACAGCAAAACAATAATAGTAGGGGACCTCAACACTCCACTTACATCAGTGGATAGATCATCCAGAGAAAAAGTCAACAAGGGACTAGTGGAATTAAATGAAAAACTAGACCAGATGGACTTAATAGATATATATAGAACACTCCATCCCAAAACAGCAGAATACACATTATTCTCAAGTGCACGTGGAACATTCTCAAAGATAGACCGTATGTTGGGAAACAAGGCAAGCTTCCATAAATTTAAGAAGATTGAAATCATATCAAGCATCTTTCCTGACCACAATGCTATGAAACTAAAAATCAACTACAAGAAAAAAGCTGGGAAAGTGACAAATACGTGGAGACTAAACAACATGCTACTGAACAACCAATGGATCATTGAAGAATTAAAAAGAGAAATCAAAAAATATCTGGAGACAAATGAAAATGAAAATACACCATACCAACTCATATGGGATGCAGCAAAAATGGTCCTAAGAGGGAAATTCATAGCAATACAGACCCATATCAACAAACAAGAAAAATCTCAAATAAGCAATCTTAAACTAAACTTAACAGAACCACAAAAAGAAGAACAAACAAAGCCCAAAGTCAGCAAAAGGAGGGAAATAATAAAAAATAGAGCAGAAAAAAATGAAATTGAAACAAAAAAAAACAGTAGAAAGAATCAATAAAACTAAGAGCTAGTTCTTTGAGAAGATAAAGAAAATTAACAAGCTCTTAGATGCACCAAGAAAAAAAGAGAGAAGCCTCAAATAAGTAAAATTAGAAATGAAACAGGAGAAATTACAATGTACACCACAGAAATACAAAAGATTATAAGAGAATATTATGGAAAACTATATACCAACAAATTGGACAACCTAGAAGAAATGGATAAATTCTTAGACTCATACCACCACCCAAAACTGAATCAAGAAGAAATAGAGATGCTAAATAGACCAATCACAAGTAAAGAGATTGAAACAGTAATAAACCTCCCAAAAAATAAAACTCCAGGACCTGATGGCCTCTCTGGAAAATTCTACCAAACATTCAAAGATTTAATACCTATCTTCTCAAACTGTTCCAAAAAATTGAAGAATATGGAACGCTTCCTAACAAATTCTATGAGGTTAACATCACCCTGATCCCAAAGCCAGAGAAGGACAACACGAAGAAGGAAAATTACAAGCCAATATCGATGATGAACATGGATGCAAAAATCCTCAACTAAATATTGGCAAACCAAATACAGCAATACATTAAAAGGATCATACATCATGATCAAGTGGAATTTATACGAGGGACACAGGCATGGTTTAACATCTGCAAATAAATCAACATGATACACCATATCAACAAAATGAGGAATAAAAAGAACTTGATCATCTCAACAGACACAGAGAAAGCATTTGACAAGATCCAACATCCATTTATGATAAAACTCTCAATAAAATGGGTATAGAAGGAAAGTACCTCAACATGATAAAGTCCATATATGACAAACTCACAGCCAACATCAAACTCAATGGGGAAAAACTGAAAGGCATCCCTCTGAGAACAGGAACAAGACAAGGGTGCCCACTCTTGCCACTCTTTTATATATATATATAAGTTTTTTTTTTGGTGAGGAAGATTGGCCCTGAGCTAACATCTGTGCCAATCTTCCTTTATTTTGTATGTGGGATGCTGCCACAGCATGGCTTGATGAGCAATGCGTAGATCCACACCACGGATCTAAACCTGCAAACCCTAGCCTGCCGAAGCAGAGCTCGTGAACTTAACCACTGTGTCACTCCACTCTTGCCACTCTCATTGAACATAGTACTGGAGGTTTTGGCCAGAGCAATCAGGCAATAAAAAGAAATAAAAGGTGTCTAAATTGGAAGGAAGAAGTGAAACTTTCACTATTTGCAGACGACATGATTCTACACGTGGAAAGCCCTAAAGAATCCATTGGAAAACTACTAGATATAATCAACAACTACAGCAAAGTTGCAGGGTACAAAATCAACTTACGCAAATCAGTTGCATTTCTATACTCTAATAATGAACTAACATAAAGAAAACTCAAGAATACAATCCCATTTACAATCACAATAAAAAGAATAAAATATCTAGGAATAAATTTAACCAAGGAAGTGAAAGACCTATGTAGTGAAAACTATGAGACATTATTGAAAGAAATCAATGAAGACATAAAGAGATGGAAAGATATTCCATGCACATGGATTGGAAGAATAAACATCTTTAAAATGTCCATAGTACCTAAAACAAACTACAGATTTAATGCAACCCCAATCAGACATTTTCCCCAGTGACATTTTTCACAGAAATAGAACAAAGAATCCTAAAATTCATATGGGGGCAACAAAAGACCCCGAATAGGTAAAGCAATCCTGAGAAAAAAGAACAAAGCAGGAGGCATCACAATCCCTTACTCCGATATATACTACAAAGCTATAATAATCAAAACAGCATGGAACTGGTACAAAAACAGACACACATATCAATGGAACAGAATTGAAAGCCCAGAAATAAAACCACACATTATGGACAACATACATCTTCAACAAAGGAGTCAAGAACATACAATGGAGAAAGAAAAGTCTCTTCAATAAATGGTGTTGGGAAGACTGGACTGCCACAACCAAAAGAATGAAAGTAGACCTTATCTTTTGCCATACACAAGAATTAACTCAAAATGGGTTAAAGACTTGAAGGTAAGATCTGAAACCATAAAACTCCTAGAGGAAAATATGCGCAGTACACTCTGACATTGGTCTTCGAAGGATCTTTTCAAATACCATGTCTGCTCAGACAATGGAAACAAAAGAAAAAGTAACCAAGTGAGACTAAATCAGACTAAAGAGCGTGTGCAAGGCAAAGGAAACCAGGAACAAAATGAAAAGACAACAAAAGACAAGATGGGATAAAATATTTGCAAATCATATATTGGGCAAGGGGTTAATTTCCAAAACATATAAGGAAACTCATACAACTCAACAACAAAAAACAAACAGCCTGGTCAAAAAATGGGTACAGGATATGAACAGACATTTCTCCAAAGAAGATATACAGATGGCCAAGAAGCTATGAAAAGATGTTCAACATCACTAAGCATTAGGGAAATACAAATCAAACTACAATGAGATATCACCTTACTTCTGTTAGAAGGGCTATAATTACCAAGACAAAAAACAACAAATGTTGGAGAGGATGTGGAGAAAAGAGAGCCCTCATATACTGCTAGTGAGAATGCAAACTGGTGCAGCCACTATGGAAAAGAATATAGAGATTTCTCAAACAATTAAAAGTAGAAATACAATATGACCCAGCTATCCCGCTACTGGGTATTTATCCAAAGAACTTGAAATCAACAATTCAAAGAGACTTATGCACCCCTATGTTCATTGCAGTGTTATTCCTTATAGCCAAGACATGGAAGCAACACAAGTGTGCATCAACTGATAAATGGATAAAGATGTGGTGTATGTATATATACAATGGAATACTACTCAGAGATTAAAAAAAAGACAAAATCGTCCCATTTGCAACAACATGGAGGGACCTTGAGGGTATTATGTTAACCAAATAAGCCAGAGAAAGGCAAGCACCATATGATTTCACTGACGTGGAATATAAGCAAACACATGGACAAAGAGAACAGATTAGTGGTTACCAGAGGCGAAGGGGGTTGGGGCTGGGCATAAAGGGTAAATGGGCACATATACATGGTGACTGACAAATAATGTACAACTGAAATTTCACAATGTTATAAACTATTATGACCTCAATAAAATAAAAAGATAATGCATACTCACAAAAGTGGGTTTAACTCCAGGAATATAAGGCTTAATTTACCACTTTAACAATTTAAAGGAGGAAAATCATATGGCTATCTCCATAAATGCAGAAAATCCATTTGATAAAACATCATTTATTTATGATAAAACTCTTAGAAAACTAGGAATAGGACTTAGTCAATTTCAAACAGGTTTTATATATATATATATATATAAAGTAAAACATCAAATTTTATTCATGAAACAATGAAAGCTTACTCTAGACATCAGGAAATGGCAAGGGTAGGCACAATAACTATCTGTATTCAGTAGTGTGCTGGATATCCTAGGCAAAGCAGAAAGGTAGAAAGAAAAGAAATCGACCTGTAAAGGAAGAAACAGAACATCCATTGTTTTGCAGATGATATAACTGTCCACATAAAAAACACAAAGTAATCTATGGATTAATTATTAGAATTAATTTCAAAAATTTAGCAAAGTTCCTAGATACCTCAATATTTAATACATTGCATTTCTATAAACCATCAAGTGGTTCAAAAACGAAATTTTTAACAGATAATATTCATAACAGCACCAAAAATATTAAGTACCTAGGATAAATAGAAGCATAGAGTTATAAGATCTTTAAGATAAATTTACAAAATTTTTTAAAGACATTTAAAAAAACAACTATTGGAGAGATTCCATGTTCACTGAAGAAAGACAATATTTCAAAGATGCCATTTCTTTCAAATTGCTCTATAGGTTTAATGAAATTTCAAGAAATATCCCAGGGTATTTTTTTGTTGAATTTGAACAAACTAATCCTAAAATTTAAGTGGAAGAGCAAAGGTCAGTAATAACCAAGCCACTCTTAAAGAAGGTGAATAAAGTGGAGCAACTTGACCTACCAGTTATAAAATTTATTTATAAAGTCATAGTATTTAAAATGGTGTGGTATTTGCACAGTTACAGGCAAAAAGATTAGTTGGCAGAACTTAGAGTCCAAATGTGGATATTTGATGCTTGACTGAGATCATCAAATCTTGCAAATGAGCAAGGAAATACTGGCCTTGCCATAAGTGGTGCTGGGACAATTGGATAACCATAGGAAGGTGGATGAAATTACACACCCTACTTAACACCATATGCATAAAAAAGATGGATTACAGGCCTAATAGAAAAAGAATGCAATCAAACTTTTAGAAGACAATATTGGATAATATCTTTACAGCATTATGATGGGAAAAGATGTTTTAAAACAGAGTAGAATAAAAAATAATGAGCCAATTACATTCAAGCTTAGAACTCTTGTTCATCAAAAGACACAGTTAAGGGACCAGCCCAGTGGCACAGTGGTTAAGTGCACACGTTCTGCTTTGGCAGCCCAGAGTTCACCGGTTTGGACCCCGGGTGCAGTCCTACTAGCTGCTTGTCAAACCATGCTGTGGCAGGTGTCCCACATATAAAGTAGAGGAAGATGGGCATGGATGTTAGCTCAGGGCCAGTCTTCCTCAGAAAAAAACAGGAGGATTGGTGGCAGATGTTAGCTCAGGGCTAATCTTCCTAAAAAAAAAAAAAAGACAGTTGAGATAGTGAAAAGACAAGCCACAAACTGGGAGAAGATAACTGCAACACGTGTAACCAACAAAGATTAGTCCAAAATGTATAAAGAATTCCTGTGATTCAATAAGAAAAATACAAATGCTCCAAAAGAAAGATGGTTAACAGAAGTAACTAGAAATTTCACCAATGACAGTGTCATTTCACTTACAGATGTTTTTAATTTTATTGAAGTCCAATTTATCTATTTTGTTGTTGTTGTTGCTTGTGATTTTGGTGTCGTATCTAAGACAACACTGCTGAATCCAAGGTCATGTAGATTTACTCCTATCTTCTAAGATTTTATTATTTTAGCTCTTACATTTAGGTCTTTGATCCATTTTGAGCTTGTTTATTTATATGATGTGAGGTATCAAGCAGTCTTTTGCATGTGGCTATCCAGTTGTCCCAGTACCATTTGTTGAACAGGCTGTTCTTTCCCAATTGGACTGGTTTTGGCATCTTTGCAGGAAATCAGTTAACCATAAATGTGAGGGTTTATTTCGGGACTCTCAATTCTATTCCATTGGTCTTTATGTTCATCCTTATGTCAGCACCACATTGTGTTGATCACTGTTGCTTGTAGTGAGTTTTGAAACTGGGAAGTGAGTTCTCCAACTTTGTTCTTTTTCAAGATTGTTTTAGCTATTCTGGGTCCCCTGAGTTTCCATATGAATTTTACAATCATCTTGTCAATTTCTACAAAGAAGTCATTTTTTATTCTGATAATAATTGCATTAAATCTGTGGATCAATTTGGAGATTATTGCCATCTGAACAATATTAAGTTCCCTGATTCATGAACATGAGTTGTCTTTCTGTTTATCTAAATCTTTAATTTCTTTCAACAAAGGTTTGTAGTTTTCAGAAAATGTTTTTCACTTCTTTTGTTAAATTCATTCCTACGTATTTTATTTTTTAATTCTATTGTAAATGGAACTGTTTTGTTATTCTCATTTTCAGATTGTTTATTGCAATTGTATAGAAGTACAATTAATTTTTGTATATTGATCTTGTGTTCCACAACCTTGCTGAATTCATATATCAGGTCTAAGTTTTTTAGTGGATTCCTTAGGACTTTCTTACAATTTCTTGTCATCTGCAAATAGAGGTGGCTTTACTTCTTTTCCAATCTTCCTGACTAGAACCTCCAGTGTGATGTTGAATGAAAGTGGCAAGAGTAGGTGTCCTTACCTTGTTCCTGATCATACAGGGAAAGCATCTAGTGCTTCACCATTAAATATGCCATTCACTGTGGGTTTTTTATGGATGTGCTTTATGAAGTTAAGAAAATCCCCTTCTATACCAAGCGTGTTGGGGTATTTTATCATAAAACCTTGTTAGATTTTGCCAAATGCTTTTTCTGTGTTTATTGAAATGATCATATTTTTTTAACTTTCTTCTATTCATATGGTATATTAGATTGATTAATTTTTATATCTTGAACCAATTTTGTATTCCTGGGATAAATCCCACTTGGTCATGGTTTCTAATCCTTTTTATATGATCCTGGATTCAACTTTTTGGTATTTTATTGAAGAGAATTTTTTCTCGATATTCATAAGGGATATTGGCAACTATATTACATTTCTATACATGATAACCATATATAGAGAGACATACAATTTCATATATAAAAATATATAATTATATATAAAATATATATTTAATACTTATAGTAATTATTATATAAAAATATACATAATATTTAAAAGCAATTCTGTATATTATATATATATTTAAAAGAAGAAAAGAACACATTTAATATTTTGTGGTATTTTCTTTGAATTTCCCATTGAGAGTTCAGAAAAATATCCAGACAAATTTCCTTTCAGATTATTATGGTTTATTTCCACCACAAACTCTGATGCCCAGAATTGATTTCGGTGTTTGGTCAGAAGTAATGAAACTTCTTTTCAAATTGTTAAGCAATTATCCCAAATAATTCATTGAATAATTCTTGCCTTCCCCACTTTCATCATATAATAAAGTATTACAAGTAAAAAAGTCTGTTTCTCTACCATATTGCTTGTTGTAGACATCTAACGTTCTCTTCCTTATTTCCTTTAAGGAACCGTTCCTTCATTTTCTACCAAGTTCTTGTGTAGCTGTCAAACATTTTACCACCACCATTACCAGCTGTAGAGATGGACACATTACAATCACCAATTATAGTACTTCAACCTCTTGAATCAAAGATTGAGTAAAGCCTTTCAGGGCAATATCTGAGAGAAGTTGAAAGTCCAAAAAGTAAGCTTGTAATTTACAGTGACTCTTCTTCTGGAAACATTGGCAATTAAAGAAGTGAATCCTAGAGTCTGATCAGTACTTTTAATAGCCTCATGGAGCTACAATGATAAAAGTTGGAGTCCAAGAACTGCAAGGATCTGCAAGGGAGGAGTAGCCATGGTAAACAACTCTTTATTTGTGAGTTGGAATCTCAAATGGCTGAACCCTGGGAAAACTAGTGAATAGGAAATAGATCAGTCCTTACAAGGACTAGGTTTCATGTCATCTCAGTCTCTACAATTTGATTAAGTTTGCTCAGGATTGCTAGTGTCCCAGAGTTTGGCAGAAGTAAAATAAAATCACTATGCAGTATGATAATATTATCATAGGCATCAAACTGTTTCTATGAGCATTTTCAAGTACAATGTCTAACACACAATAGAAAAATAACCAGGTACCCAAGGAGATATGACAGCATAATTGAGAACCAGCAGAAACAATAGACAACAGAAACAGGCCCTCAGAGCCCATTAGAGTTATCAGAAATAGACTTTAAAATAAATATGTTTACCACGTTCAAGAAAGTAAAAGATGGGCCAGCTCCATGGCCGAGTGGTTAAGTTTGCGTGCTCCACTGTGGCAGCCCAGGGTTCGAATCCTGGGTGCAGACATGGCACTGTTCGTCAGGCCACATTGAGGCGGCATCCCACATCCCACAACTGGAAGGACCTGCAACTAAGATATACAACTGTGTACGGGGGGTTTGGGGAGATAAAGCAGAAAAAAAAAAAAAGATTGGCAACAGTTGTTAGCCCAGGTGCCAATCTTTAAAAAAAAAGAAAGAAAGTAAAAGATAAGATTGAAAGCTTTTGGAGATAGAGAACACAAAAGATTTGAAAATGACATCAAATAGAATCCTAGAAATGAAAAATGGATAGCTGGAATTAAAACTCAGATTAGATACATTAGAACAAAAGAAGCTATTGAAAATGAAGCACAAAAAATAAAAGGATGGAAATTATAGGTGAAAGAGTAACAGTCACAGAGGTTAAAATGTGAAAAAAAAATAGATATAGTTGAATTCCAGAAGAAGAGGAGAGAGACTAAGAAGAGACACATCTGAAGAGATAACAGCTGAGAATTGTCCAAAAACTGATAAAAGATAAGTTAAAAATTCAAGAATCCCTACAAACTCTAAATAGGATAAACCAAAAGAAATCCACACTTAGGTCTATTACAGAAAAATTAATGAAAAGGGAAAGATAAAGAGAAAAAAATTAAAAATCAGCCAAGCATGTGGAGAAACCAGCCAGAAGATAACAGATTGCTTCCAAAGGAATAATAATAAGAATAAGAGTCAACAGCTAACTTCTCAACAAAAACAACGGAAGCCGGAAGACAGTGGTATGATAACTTCAAAGCACTGAAAGAGAAAAACAACCAAACTAGAAATTCATACACAGTGAAAGTATTCTTCAATAACGAAGGGGAAATAAAGACATTTTTAGACAAACAAAAACTGAGAGAATTAGTCCCATGCACATCTACACTAAAGGGAATATTATAGGTTATTCTTTAGGTAGAAAAAAAATGATTCCAATTAGAGATGTAGATAGGAGTGAAAGCATTGAGATTTAAACACTTGGGTAAATCTAAATGAGGGTTTACTGCATAAACAGTAATAATAACTTTTGGTCTTTAAAATATGGAGAAAAATACACAACAATAGTATATTAGGAGAGATAAAATATTGTTAGAGTATTCTAAGATTCTAGTATTTTCTGAAAAGAGGGTAAAACTACTAATACATATCAGATTTTGATAAATCATAAATGTTGTAATAATTATAGTAACCACTAAAAGTCTAATAAAACAATAAATAATTTCCCATATAATCACGGGCCAAGGATAGGGAGATAGAGTTCATACAATAATTGGAAATTTGACCAAGCAAGAGAAATTTTAATGAAATATCTACTTCAGAAGACATAGCCCCATTTTAGGTAATCAAAATTTGAATAACTGGCACTTATTTAGGATTCTATCTTTCATTTATGGCTATTTTACCTTTTCGCTATAATTTCTAAGAAGCAAATTGTTTCCCAAAGGATTTGTTTAAAATGTTAAGTTTCATGCATTTTACTCTTAACCAAAAATAAAATCGAATTAAATATGTGCAAAATAACTGAATGTCAAGTAACCAGTTATACAGCCAGCTCATTTACACTGAATTAGTAATTTGCTTAAACAGTCTGCAATTTATGTTAATCAAGGAAAGATTATCTTAAGTTATACATTTACATAATGACGTAAATGTCTCATTCTCTTCTCTGTAAATGTTATTATTATCTTAAGTTTCAGTTCTTTTCCACTATTAGCCTCTTAGAGTAATTTCATATAAGGTTGTCATTTCCAGTATACTTTTTCTGGCACTATAATTGGGAGAATATTCAACTTAAAAGTTAAATAAATATTAAAAACATACAAGATTCTCTTGGCTTCAACAAGCTGTGTAATTCTCTGCATAAAATGATATGACAACCACTATGATATATTTATTTTTTAAACATGAATAGGCTCTTGTGATTTATTAAACTTTTATATCTTTTTAATGTAATTATACATTGATGAAATTTTTAAAATCAAAATCTTAATAGCAAAATATTCATGAAATATGTCATATTCTTTTTTTCCTATATTGAAGAGGTTAAACAGTAGCTTGGTTGTATGCATTTGTTCTGAATCTCTGTCTAGCCAATTAATTTTATATGCATAGTTTATAGCCCCCATCACTGGTCATGATGATCTGGGAGAAAGGGGACATTTTATTGGTTGTCTACATTTCCTACATTCATTAAATAATTGTCAACTCTCTGAAATAAGTAAAGACCTAAATTTCAGTTCCATCTTGGCCACTGACTTGCTCTGTCAACTGGATTTACTTCTCTAGGCTTTTCAGTTTTCCTCGTAGTAACCTGTCCTTGTCTATAATGTGTATTAGAGTAATTTGACCTCTTGGTAGAAAAGAGTTTCTGCAAATCCAAAGTATTTTTATTATCCTTCATTGGAATGATCATATCTAAAGTTTTTGGCTGAAAAAAACCCAAGTGTTTCCCTGAGCATATTAAGGGCTCACCAAAAAATTTAGGCTAAATGCAACATGTGTGCAGAAGCCAGCAGCCTCTCTGAGTACAGTGAGACTGTGGTGTTTGCAATCTTATTGCCCATAGTTTACTGACCTGAGTGCATATCAGAGGCTGCTTTTCCAGTATTCCCCACTAACACTTGTTTCTGCTGTCATGGCATCTTTCCACCCAACATTTTGTTGTTTACTGTGAGTCAGAAAAGCATCTGCAATAGAGAACTCAGCTTATCCCACTAGAGACTTCAGGCCTAGCTGAAGTACCAAGGAAATTCTGAAAGGAGCAAGGTCTAGACATGAGTAGCTGCTAGCAGACATCAATGTGGGTGTTCTGTTTGTTATGCCCGAAGACTTACGTGACTGCTACCCAAGGAATGAAGGGCTCTGGCTCTGTCTAACAGCTGAGTTTGCAGAAATAGGAGGCAAACTAAATGTTAAAAATAGATCAATTCAAATAATACCACTAAATTAGGAATATACGTAAATCACTAAAATGTGAGTTTTACAGTCACTGTCAAAAGAATCTTTAATAGTAAAGACTGAATTTTTCTCAGTAAAAAAGAGAGGATGTTGGAGGGTCAGACCAGTATAGAAAGTCACAGAAACAAGTGGAAATGATACAAATAAAGAAAAAAGCCAACACAGGCATTAGGCCAAGGAAAAGGTCAGATGTGTGCCCTATGACTGTATGCACCATGAAAAAAAGTCCTCAACCTGGGAATTTAACTTTGATTTTGATGTTTAAGTTTAGAAAATGCCAGGATAAGAAATACTGTGTGTAGAATTAAGGATCAGGCCTGGAAAAGTATTCTAATAATGAGAATAGAGAGGCAAGGAGGGCTTGGGGAAATAGAAAACAGAATCAATTGGCATTATATAAAAAGAGAAATAAAGATATCAAAAGAGAAAGGAATGAAGGACAGAAGAGAGCATTAAACATACATAAGTATACTGACAAGAAATGTACATTCCTCTTAGTGATTTTGCAGTGTTGTTGCTGCTATGGTTTACAAGATGCCCTGAACAAGGATCAAATCGTAGAATTTCACCTTCTACAATGTCTGTTTACGGAAGACGGAGTTTGCTAAGTAAGCACGCAGGGTCGGCTTGAAGCGTCCTAACAAAGATATCATGATTCCTCAAAGTTAGAGTCCTAGCAAGATGAAGCTACAGCCGGGAGACACTTCTGTCTGAGAGAAACAAAGATGTTGGCTCCCCTGCTGGGATTACTCTCCTAATTATCAGAGAACCATTGTTTCTTTCCACTCCTGGGCATCAAATAGGCTGACCCCCTCAACTTCAAATAACCTCCCACCAGTACTGAGAGCCTTCTCTGGCTCTTGCTCGCCTCATCTAAAACCAAAGGCATTGGCTGTGAGCCAGTTCTTAGTATTACAGTCCTTGGCACATTTCCGTCAGCACTGAACTTTAAGATACACACACATGCACACACAAACACACACAGCTTAACACAGACAATTTAAAGCTTGGTTCACGTTTTACTTTAGCATTAATAAAAAAGAAATATTCTAGTATTCCTTTTAATGATAACTTCAATCTCTTGCCACTACACTCTTAGAAGAAAAGTCTCCTTATGATAGATTTTTAAAAATGGAAATTCTAAAGTAGTATCTTTAAGGATAAGGAATCAAAAAAGAACTCACCTTCAAGCAAATTGCGTTATTACAAAATACAGGAGTATAACTACAACTGTTAGCCAAACTTCCTCCAAAATAGACATTTATCCTACAGTTTTGTCAAATTTCAAATAATTTTAATAAATTTATATGAGGTGTACATGTAGTTATTTTTCTTGGGTTTAAATGGGACCTACGTCCATTTTTTTCCTGAAAGAAAATTAACCCCCCTTACAAAGAGAAGTTACAATGCTAGATCTCTGCCTCCTGGGAATACAATTGCATCTGCCATTGGGATATTTGCATTTTATACTTTTGATAATTTATTTACCACCCACTTTGTTTTTCCTCCTCTTAGTACAGCTGTGTTCTCTCCACACCCAAACATGGCCTGAGTCCTGATCTGCAAGAATAAACTAACTTCATTACAGCCCTTGTCTGGCCAACTCTTTCTTTCTCCAACAGACCCCACCCTTCTCTGGGCTCTTGGGTCATGCCTGAAGCAGGGGAAGAGAGCTGGAAATCTGGAGCCTCGTATTCTAATCTACTAATGAAACTAACTGGCTGTGTTGTCTAATTAAGGCCCGTCACATCTGTGGGCCTTGTCAAATAACAAGGTTAGGCTGTCACCTAACATTTCTTCCCCTCCTAAATTCTATGATTTTAATACTACTTTCTGGTTCCACGGTTTCTAGAAGTGGAGAAAAATCTAAAAATCTGAAAGATGTCTTTCTGAAAAGAGACCATGTAGTGAGAGAACTCTTATTATTCATCCATTGTTCAACAAATGTTTATGCAACAACTACTATCGTCCAGGCAATATGCTGACCAGGCATTGGGTGTTGATTAATTACACTTACATTTGTTCACTCTCAAACTGTTCTTATTGAGGTGAAATTCACATAACATAAAATTAATCATTTTAACGTGAACAATTTAGTACATTTAGCATACTCACATAGTTGCACAACCACTACCCCTATCTTAGTTCCAAAACATTTTCACTAGACCAGAAGGAAACCTCATACCTGCTAAGTCATCAGTCCCCATTGTCCCCTCTCTCTACCCCTGTTAAACACTGCTCTGCTTTCTGTGTCCATGTATTTACCTATTCTGGATATTTCATATAAATGGAATCATGCAACATGTGACCTTTTTTGTCTCACTTCTTTCACATAGAATAATGATTTTGAAGTTTATCCTCATTGGAGCATGTATCAGTATTTCATTCCTTTTTTTAACTGAATAATATTCCATCATGTGTATATACCGCAATTTGTTCATCCATTCAGCTATTAATGGACATGTGGCTGTTTCTACGTTTTGGCTCTTGTGAATAGTGCTGTTATGCGTGTATATCAAACAGCTTTTAAAAGCTAGTTCAATATGGCTCAAATATACAGTTTATGACCAGGACTTTCATAAATACTTTTGGAAGTAGTTAACTGTCTTCCTGGACTGAATTCCTTCAAAGCCACTATATTGTCATCTAATCTCTGACTTCTCTCATTTATTTCTTCCTGGTTTTGCTACTCAATAAACTGAAAAAATATAAAGAGTATCTCCTAATCCTTGCTCTGTCCCTATAAATGTATAAATATAAAACTAGGATCCAACAAATGTCTTAATAATCAATGCCACCTACAGTCATATAAACAAGGAGCCATTAATATTGAGAAAAGACCACGGTTTACAAAATGATTCCAACTGATCAATTACTTGGTGGGAAGGGGAGGAGGATGAAAGTGCCAGGCTATTGCTATTCAGATCAGTTAGGGCAGCTAAGATGTATATGTTTTTCTGTCTTAAATTACAACTTGGGGGAACCATTTCTTTTCTTTGCTATATAATAATTTAATAAGAACTGGGTTCTTCTATTTTTGTTTTGTTGTCAAGAGGCCAAATTGCAAAATTACTCGAACTGATGGTATAATTTTTAGATACAATTTAATAAATCCTTCATGCCAACTCCTGGTCCTCCATATCCAAGACATCTGTGGTTTTCCTCAAGTTTCTCTGCTCAGCAGTCCTTGATGATTTGTGTACTGTTTTCTTTCTTAGATTCACTGGCTCAACGTACATTTGTAAGAACTACAGTGGTTGGAAAAAAATAGTCCTCACATTAACACAGACACATTCAGTGCTCTCTTTCTTATATTCTTCATCAACTTAAAGATTTGGGCTTTATATGGTTCACCAGTTTAGAATTATTTATTTTTAATTTCTCATCATAAGCTGGCTGGGGCTTAAAAATAACATAAAAAAGTTTGTGGGGCCAGCCCCACGGGCTAATGGTGAAGTTCCACGTGCTCTGCTTCAGTAGCCTGGGTTCGGTTCCCAGGCACAGAGCTACACCACTCATCGGCAGCCATGTGGAAGCATCCCACATACAAAATAGAGGAAGATTGGCAATAGATGTTAGCTCAGGGTGAATCTCCCTCAGCAAAAAAAGAAATTTGCAAACTGACAAAAATATATTGCCTTTGTGAGTCACTAAAATCTTCGTTATTTCTAGTGTGGTATATTCATTGCTCTAGCCAGTGTTAATTCTTTCAGTCCAATAATAAATGTATGCTCTCTTTATATACACAAAGTGCTACAGCTGCCATTCATCCACTCAGTTGGGGAAAAAACAGTCAAATTAGTTCTTTGAATTGAGTTCCACTAAGCCTTTAGATCAGAGAAAGAGAAATTGAATGATCATCTAGATATTAAATGGACTCCAACTGTGGTAGCAACTAAGTTGATGGCAAATTCTTGGCATACAGCTTTATGTGATATTCATGCTCATGAGAAGCCATGCATTAAACGCAATTTTTTAATGTTGAATCACCTTAAATACATTAGGGGGCTCTCAGTCATTGAAGAAATATCCTGACATCTCTTATAAAGCAAAGAATCATTGAGAAAAGTAAATAATTTCTTAATTATTGATCTATTTTTTTTTAAAGATTGGCACCTGAGCTAACAACTGTTGCCAATCTTCTTCTTTTTTTTTAATTCTTCTCCCCAAAGCCCCCCTAGTACCTAGTTGTAGATTCTAGTTGTGAGTGCCACTGGTTGTGCTATGTGGGACGCCGCCTCAGCATGGCCTGATGAGCAGTGCCATGTCTGCGCCCAGGATCTGAACCCACGAAACCCTGAGCCACCAAAGCAGAGTGTGCGAACTTAACCACTCAGCCATGGGGCCGGCCCCATTGATCTATTTTTCAACTTAGACTTTCACATTAGGTTTGTTTTGAAAGCAAGGTGAAAATATCTTAATAAAACTTCCCACGTACATAGTTCTTTACTTTCCAAACATTTTCTCACCTGTTATTTTACTCACACAGTTGCATGTATAATAACTGTCATCTACACACATAACTTAGATTTCTTAAGGCCTTGTTGCTCCAAGTGTGAGAACCAGCAGCATCATCAAATGAGTTTGTTAGAAATGCAGAATAACAGGCCCCACCCTAGACCTACTGAATTGGAACCTGCATGAAGAAATATTGAGTAGGGCTGGCCCCGTGGCCCAGTGGTTAAGTTCACCCGCTCCACTTTGGCGGCTGGGGTTTCACCTGTTTGGATCCCAGGTGCAGACATGGCGCCACTCATCAAGCCATGCTGAGGTGGCATCCCACATAGCACAACCAGAAGGACCTAAACCAAAATATACAACTATGTACTGGGAGGCTTTGGGGAGAAGAAGGAGAAGAAGAGAAAAGGTTGGCAACAGATGTTAGCTCAGGTACCAATCTTAAAAAAAAAAAGAAAGAAAGAAAAGAAAGAAATATTGAGTGGTTTGCCCTGGATTTCTTTTTTTTTCCTTTGTTTGAGGAAGATTGGCCCTGAGCTAACATTTGTGCCCATCTTCCTCTATTTTATATGTGGGACGCCTGCCACAGCTTGGCTTGATAAGCAGTGAGTAGGTCCACACCCAGGATCCGGACCGGCGAACCCTAGGCTGCTGAAGAGGAACATGTGAACTTAACCACTGCACCACCAGGCTGGCCCTGCTCTGGATTTCTTAACAGTAAATCTGTGCCTAGAACTTAGATATTCTACTGATCTGCAGCTCAGAAGTCTGTCATCTGCCACCCTGAATTATAATAAACAAGTAACATGTGTGAGAGAATGCCCTTCCAGAAAGAATCAATCTGGCATTTCTAGTGTCCATAATATACGTTGTCAATTACATCAAACAATAAAACACGTAGGATCCAGGAAACCAGGCCTGGCCGCCGACAGAGAGATCTGATGGGTCTTTGGAGGACCATCTGTTTTCTTTGTCAGATTTTCAGCAGCAATTTTATTAGCACTGAGGATGATAGAACTAACTTTGCTTTCTTTAACATACAAATAAATGTAACAGGAATTAAACATTAAATCAGAAGTTTAAAAAGGAATAAAATGCACACTAAGTTCACCAAGCAGCTGTCAGCATACACAACATACTAGCATTTTCCATGGACAGGTTAATGGTTTTTACAAAGATAATGCTTTCTTTCCTTAGTTTCTCATTGCCATAAGTAAAATATTAATGAGACCCACCTTTCTGAAGAAAAATCATCTTCCCCTCTGGCTTACTGCTTTTATGATAAGATATTATCTCAAGAAAGTTCCTTTTAAAATGCAAATATGAAAGAGTAGGGGTATATTAATATGATAATAAGTGATAATTGGGTTTGCTGGGGTTTGTTTACCTGATTGGTATAGAACAGGGCCCTTTAGAAACAATTCCCAGTTCCAGGGGTTTGTAAATGTCCATCAGGTGGTAGTGGAAGGAGGCGTGCAGAGGAGAAAGGGGAAAGGTCGGGGGCACACCTGGGGAAAGTAGTAAACAAGAAAGACGTTAAAACTCTATAACGCTTTACACTTGTGGGGTGTTTTCCCTTGTTTCTTATGGCAATAAGATCTCTGGGTTCCTAATAAAGATTGGAGAGAGCAAAAGAGGCAAGAAAAGTCTCTAGAGGGCAGATGCTTGAGCCTAGCCAAGGGAGAGGCTCTGCAGACTTGGAGGCACCTTTCCTTGGGATTCTGTCCAGTGAAGCTCTTTGGGATGACTGCCTGGCTTGCAAGCAATCGGGAGCGTAAGTTTGCGTTCCCAGAGGAAAGCACCGTCCCTGAGCTACAGTCCTGTGAGACTTCGATCATCCTGCTCAAGCTGACTCTCTCTTAATTGGCTTAGGACAGTGACATTCCCTAAGAGAATATCTGCTTTGTTTTTTTCAAAAACAGAGGAATGACTATTTTAAAGTCCTTTTAGTCCTCTTTTGCTGTTTCCTGCTGGTTTACCCTAGAGAAGAAATTCCTGAGAAAAAGGAATTTTAAATACTGAAATGGGTTATAAGGGAGGTTGTGAAATCATCATAACTGAGATACTTAAAAATAAAATACCAGCTAAGGCCTTTGGGATGTTTAGATTGACACTCTCTAGAGGTAGGACGATGGACCAAAAGTTTTTTTAGTACTTTGGCTCAGCAACTTCCAGACATATGCAATACTTATGTTCTTATATTTAAAATTAGACTTCATTCAGCGTTAAGTTCCTAAAAATTTCAGAATTTCACAATAGTGTATGTTTGAGACTTTGTACTTGAAATAGTAGTTTGACTTGCAAGAGCTACAGTGTAAGGGCACCTAACAAAATAATTATATTCATATTCAAGATGATTCTTAGGTGTTATATGTTATCAGAAATCAATATTTGCTTTTGTGTTTTTTAAAGTCCATTGCTATTTGTGTGTACTTCTATGATACTTCATACATTATGATTATAAATTATATTTCTATCCAAAGTATAAACGTTGTATGCTAAAGAAGGATGGAATCTTAGTGAATTATACAGAAATGAGAAAAAAAAAAATTTAACTTCCCTGCGCTTAAAGTCCTTTCTTGCTTCCTGTTTGTTTCAGATTGTAGATGTTTTAATTTAACTATGGAGAGTGACTCAAATTAATAAGTTACTCTTAAATTACAAAGTATGCAAATATAGCAGATTTTGATAAGGCTGTTTTATACATTTATAAACTTGATCCATTTATAACGCTAAATGCAACTTATTATGAAAACTTTTAAAAATATCTTTAAAATGCCTTTCTAGCATTTTAAGAGCATTCTGTAATTCATTCATCCAGATTTTTTAATTATATTAATTAAAACAGTAAACAATAATATACTAATAGTGACATTCTTTTTATTAAAATTAAACTTCAGGTGCTTAAATGTTAAAAGAAACTTCTTAAAATATCTTATATATCATATCTACTTAAATTTTATAACTTGTATTTGATAACATTTGGAAAAGGGTACAAATTTTAGTGACTAAAAATATTAAAATGGATGAGATGATTCCCTTTTTACATGAATAAGTAAATATTGAGAATTCTGTTTCGGAACATTGTATAAACTAATCAATTTACAGTTCCATATACAACTATGTGTATATATATATATACACATATATATAAAGATACATATATATCAAGATTTTTTATAAATAGTCTCAGTTTGCATATGTTACTTGCATACTGCAGTCCCCAACAGGAAAGAATGAACACTATTTTCATATATATCCAGTGTAGGTAGATGTATAATGTACATTTGTATGCGTATCCATCCCCGCAAAACACACAGATATACACACACCATATATATTCCAAAGCAAAGAAAAATTAATAAGTACATGAACCCAAAACTACTCTTCATCATTGCTTGCTTTAAAATATAATCTATTCGTTGATTTTTAAAATAAGCCAAATAAAAATGTTTAATCCAGGGGCTGGCCCCATGGCCGAGTGGTTAAGTTCGCGCGCTCCATTGCAGGCAGCCCAGTGTTTCGTTGGTTCGAATTCTGGGAGCGGACATGGCACTGCTCATCAAACCACGCTGAGGCAGCGTGCCACAGGCCACAGCTAGAAGGACCCACAACGAAGAATATACAACTATGTACTGGGGGGCTTTGGGGAGAAAAAAGAAAAAATAAAATCTTTAAAAAAAAATGTTTAATCCAAGTAAGTGCTTACTGAGCATAGATCTCTGATAAGTCCGTATAAAATATGAGAGTCCAAATTAGGTAAAGAAGTATTTATTAAGGAAAACTACCACTTTGGGTATGTCAAGCATTTGACTTAAAATAATAAAATAATTGTTTTGTACCTCAAAAGAGGTTCCAGTTAGTGGATGTGCCGAATGAAATTTCTTGGCCAGTTGTGACAGTACCCATTTGCCTGACATGCTTCTGGAAGCAGTTATTTTATAGATTCAGGTTTTATATTGGGTTAGGATTTTATACGATATCTTTTTACATCACAAAGTGGAAGGGAGGTTTGGCATATCACCTTTCTTTTTTTTAATTTGAAATACACAAAAAGTTAAAGTATCGGTAAGTCCATCATTTGTTTCACCCCAGCCCTATCCTCCTGCTCCCACCATTTTCCAGCATTCTCAAGAAGAGTCCACTATTGACAATCTGGCGCCTCAAATTCTTCTTAATTTTCCCCTTTTTTACAGCTATATCAATCTATCTACACGTTTTACAAAAATGGACCAGGCTAGCCATACTGATTTGTAATGTGTTTTTTCCCTTATTTGTTTATCTAGACGTCTTTCCATATCATCACACATAGATTTCTTCATTTTCAATGGTTGCACTGCATTCCAGTGTATGGGTGCATCATAATCCATGGAGGTATTCCCCATTCACATTTAAATTGTTTTCAGGTGGATATTTTTCATTTATGCTACTAAAAATTCTATTTCAGAGAACATCGTGCAGCTTGATGTGCTTGTGTAGCATTTATGTAAGAATGATTTCTCCGTAGACCAGTTCTTGCTAATGTCACCATAACCAGCATGATGTTAGAGAAAATGGGACATTTCTTTTCCTTAGCACATTCTTGACCATTCTCTCTGTTCCTTGGAAGGCTCTCTGCTTGTCCTCCTACCGCTTTGGCTGCTCCTTCTCAGTCTACTTCCCTACCACCTCTTCCTCAGCGCGGCCTCCTCAAGCTCAGTCTAGGCACTCTTCTCTCTGCATGTTAATTCTGTTTCTAAGCAACCTCATCAATGACCAAGGCTTTAATTACCATGTGTACAGGAATGGCACCTATATTTATATCTTCACCCTAGACCTCTCTGGCTTGCAGAACCATGTAGATTGCAACACACGTTACTTTTTGGATTACTTTTCTTAAAAATTGAGGTTGTGATAGTTTACAACCTTGTGAAATTTCAGTTGTACATTATTATCTGTCAGTCATATTATAGGTGCACCACTTCACCCTTTGTGCCTACTCCCTACTCCCTTTTCCCCTGGTAACCATTAATCTGTTCTCCTTGTCCACGTGTTTATCTTCCACATGTGAGTGGAGTCAGAGTTTGTCTTTATCTGGCTTATTTAGCTTTTGATAATACCCTCAAAGTCCAACTTTTTGGATTGCTTTTGATTTATTTCTCTACCCTATATCCTTCTTCATGACCCTAGACCCATAAATCCTGCTGCCACAAACTCATTTTATCTAAAACCAAACTCATAATTCCATAAAACATAGTCCTCCCCAGTATTTTCTATTTTAGTAAATGGTACTGCCATTCAAATAGTTGCATATTAAAAATAACTACCTTTATACAATTCATCACCAAGCATGGTTTTACTTCCTAAATATTTCTTCAATCAGTCCACTTCTCCTTACCTTGACTGCTATCCACCTAATTCATGCTACTGCCATCTCTCATCATTGTAATATCTTCCTAATTGAGTTCCGCCACCTATTCTTGCCCTATTCTAATCAAGTTTCCGTCTATAGTCAAGTTGACCTCCGTCCTCACTTTCTGCCTTTCAGCCACACCGGCTTTCTTTCAGTTTCTCAATGTTCTCTCATGCTCCCCCCATCCGCAGAACATCTTTATTTGTTTATTTTGAGACTCTGGGGTTATATCAGTGAAAAGACAGGCAAGGTTTCTCTCTAGAGGAGTAGAGTGGAAGAAGGCACATGAAAAGCTAACACAAAAATAAACACAACAAATATCAGATAGTAATAATTGTTAATAGCTGTGCTGAGAATAAATTGAAGTTGCTATAGGAGAGAATGATGTACTGGCTCCTCCTTACTGAGTGGGCAGGGAAGGCTTCCCTGAAGAGGCCTCTCCTGGACCTAAGATTTGAATGAAAAGGTAGCCAGCCATGCAGAGGTCATGGGGAAGAGCATTCCAGGCAAAGGGAACAGAGAATGCAAAGACCCTAACGTGGGCATGAGCTTAGCTTGTTGGACCAGGACAGGAGAGGTGGATGTGGTGAAAAATGAACAGATTGGGGAAATGCTTGTACATGCTGTTCTCTGTGTCTAGAATATTTCCTCTCTTTTTGACCCATTAACTCCTTCTCTCCCCTCTTTTACCCAGTGTGCTGCTATTCATTCTTTGACCTCACTTCTTCGGGGAGGTCTTTCCTGACCCTGCAGATGTGATCAGGTCTCCACATGTATGTGCATCCTGCACCTTTCCTTCATAACATACATCACAGTTGTAGTTTAGTAAGATTAATCTCCTTGGTGATTTGATTAATTTGTCTGTCTCCTTCACGATGACTCGCTCCATGAGGGTCAGGATCTGTCTGTTTTGCTCAGTGTGGTTTTCCTGGTTCCTAACAGAGATGAGGCACTCAATAAATATTTGTTAAAGTGAGATTGTTGGGTCAAAAGTGTGCACCTTTTAAGTTTCAATAGAAACTGTCAAATTAATTTCCCTAAAATGCATACTGCTTTCCATTTCCATTAATTATACATGAAAGCATTCATTTTCCCTCATCCTCATCAGTCCTGCATGTTAGCATTCTGTTTTATTTCACCACTCTACCTAGTAAATGGCCATTTGATTTTTTTCTTCTTGAGCACCTACATTTGAGACAAATCCAGTTATGGTAAGCTTAGATCCATATTGGAACTTTTAGGCCTAACTTAATTGGGGGGAGGTGCCTTCCCATCTAACTCTTCAGTTTGTATGTGAGACACTTGTATCTCACACTCCACGTTGGATATTTCTGTGCTTACATATGCTGTTTTGGCAATTGTACTCTACACAGCCAGGAGAGATTGGGCACCAGAGAAAGACAGGTGGAGTCTGAGCCTCCAAATGTGATGTGGAGATAACAAATTAAGGGGAGAATCAGAGAAAGGGATGAGACAGAGTTAGAACAGAGCAGAGTCTTGTAAGAAGACTAGAGACAAGGTAGGATCGGATGGTGTATACAATCTTGGGCAAAGTGCACCTAAGGTCTTGATGGGACCTTAAGAACTTGGTAGAGCCACTATTTCTTCAGTGGCCAGGTGAGCTCAAGCAAAGATGTAAAATGAAATTAGGAAGAGAAGACAGATTTGTTGGATAGTAAAACAACAGGGACTAAATCCGAAAAGGCTTGGATGGAAAGGCTTGGGCAAATATATCTAAAACCAAGGACCACTAAGATCTTATCCATTTGGACAAAGTTGGACCTAGCTATTTGTAAATGCACCCTATAGACCCTCACTTTTGTAGTAAGGTGGTTTTGTCTTCTAAGAAGGGCCCTGGGAGACACTGAGGGAAGGGCTTAGCACACTAGCCCATCAATACAAGGCCTTGGGTTCATGGGTGATGACAGCAAGAAGTGCCAGCAAAAGTAGTTTCATTTCTTGGGACTTGGGCATAAGGCACATATGATCACGGTTGTCCACTTATGGCAATAAGGACTAGTGAGCAGAGATCCAAGATTCTGGACAAGGAACCCCTGGGTGCAACAGTAGTCACTAAGTCTCCAGAGCCCTAACCTAATAATGGCCTTAATATTAAGTGCCATCAGATTGGGCACAAGGGAAGGAGTGAGGTCAGGGTATTTGAATTAGACAAAGGACTGAGACAAGGCCGAAAGAAATTGTGGTCCAAGCTACGGAAAGCTGGGGGAAGAAGGCAGAGGCAAACGAGGTGGAATCTAACAGTGGCAAAGCCCAGTGATTCATTATGGGCTGCCTATTGAGCCTAAATTACTTAGATGTTTTGTATCACCTACAACTTCACTATGTACCATAGCAATTTTACAATGAATTTCTGCAGGTTTTTGGATTTAATAGTTTCCTGTGCTGACAGATGTGTGGGAAGAAATGATTTCTTTAAGAACATTAGGTTCTAGAATACTGAAATGGGGTAAATGTGATGGAGCACTGAGGGCAATTAAGTTTGTTTAGTCCACTCATCTCCCCTTTATCTGGGAAGGATTTCACCGTAGATTTTCTAGTGCATTGTCCAGGCTCGTTCCCAATGCTTCATTTGATATGGATTTTTTTTCTTAACAGAACATACCTCGCTATTAAATAATTCACACTACTAGGAATCAGATAGGCTCCCTACATTTTCCCATTCATGTCAATTACTTGTAATTCATGGTAGTAAATAATTCCTCTTCCAGTATGGCACTTTGAAATAAGCACCATTGTGTTTTCACAAAGCTCTGTAAGATTCTCTATTGTGTTCTAGTCCAATATTTTACCTACAAGATCTCCTGGTTCCGATGATCACAACCAGTTTGAGTCAGCACAATGTACTTGAGTGCTCACTGTCTGTTCCACCCAGATGAATGTTTGTAAATACAGCACCTTTAGAATAGAATAAAAAGCCCTTTGAATATATTTGGAATTTTTGGTGTTGTAAATGAGGAGAAGAATCTGTATTTCACATTTTTATATATGCTCAGAAATGAGATTGTTCTAGTGAATTTTGACCCTTAAAAAAAATGCTAGCAGTAGTACAGCAACAATAACAAGAACAACAAATGTTAACAGTAATAGATTACCAATGGCTTCACTGTCCTGCTTCTGTTCATGAAGACAAATATCATCTTCCTATCCTATCTTGTATTCAAATGGAGCCAGTGTAATTTTCAGGGTACTTTGGTAGCAACCAGAATATTTTACATATAATAGCTTACTTTTTTTCTTTCTTTCTTTTTTTGTGCTGAGGAAGATTTGCCACAAGCTAACATCCATGCCAATCTTCCTCTATTTTGTGCCTGGGTTGCTGCCACAGCATGGCCACTGATGAGTGGTGTAGGTCTGCATCCAGGAACTGAACCCAGGATGCCTGAAGAACTTAACCACTAGGCCATGGGGTCGGCCCCTATAATAACTAATGTTTAAAGAGGGAATTAAAAGAAAATGTCTTCCTATTCTTCCTAGAAAAAAAAGCAGATCTCTAAAAATGATAACTCATTGTCAAGGCACAAAAGCAGGCCGATTGCTGAATAAAAACTTGCTGCTCATAGGCAATTTCATTGGAAATCCTTTAATTGGCACTACCTGCTGTGAATGTGTCCAGATGGACAAAATGCAGGGCAAATCCTTGAATCACAGGTGGTAGTGAGATGCTGATTCTGCACGGGAGATTGTGGGTGGGCACCCACCTGCCCCAGCAGGTAGGCTCTCTAAGTGAACCTGGCAGGCCATAGAACCATTGCCGTCCATGTGTGGGTGGTGATGGATGAGGCCGAGTTAGGGGAGTCTTGGGTACAGAACAAGGCACCTGAGTTTACGGGCATTCCCTTCCGTGATCTGAGATAATGTTTCTCAAGGTGTGATCTGAAGACCGTCTGCATTGGTATCATCTGGGTGTCTGTCAAAACTGCTTAGTGGGTCCCACTCCTGGTTTATTCAATCAATCTTTAGAAGTACAGTTCAGGAGTCTGCATTTTTTGACATGATACACTTTAAATAAGCTCTCTGGATGATCTTTCTGAGTGCTAAATTTAAGAACCATTGATTCAATATTAGTGGGATGATGCTTAAGACATGCTAACACATTGCTTTATGGAATTTAACGATAGAACAAAGGCCTGTTTGTCCACTGGCACAGCTACATTCTGGCAATAACTGGATGGCTAACCACACAGCTTTCTCTGACCCCTGGTGGTCTTTCCCAGTGAATTCCCTCAATATTTACATATGTACAATGCAACTTATGGCAACCATATGATTGGGATTTTCCAAGACAGTCCAATTTCACATTATTACATTCTTTTCAGTGAAGTAGCCTATCTAAATGAATTAATCTTTTGTGATTCTGCAGCAGAAAAATTTTTTGATATTAAATCATGTATTTGAAAAAAATCTCATTTACCTCCAGCCTTTCCGAATCATTCAAGCAGCACCAAGAACACTCTACATGTGATACCGACCCTGATATCAGTTTCCCCACGTTAAACCCAGCATATATGGGGTTAAAACCAAAACACTCATTCCCTGCTTACTCTCTGGCTTTCTGGCTCCAGAATCCACTATCCTTCATGGAGACAGACACCATCAAGGACAAGCACCTGGATTATTTCCTCCCTACAAAGAGATACGGGCTGGTGGGAAAGCTGCTGACCAGCAAGGTCACAGGCTTCCTCCTCTCTGCAGGTGTCTCAAGGCCAAAGACAGGCTGGGGGGAAAGCTCCAACCAGCAAGGCCATATGCTCCCCCTCCCCTACCTAAAACCCCAAATAAAAACCCTTCCTTTTAGCTTTTCAGAGAGTTTGGGATTTCAGCGTTAGCTGCCCTCTCTCCTTGCTCAGCGTTGTGCAAAAATAAAATCCCTACTTTCTTCCACCACACCCGGTGTCAGAGATTGGCTTGCTGTGCAACGGGTGAGCAAACTCACTTCAGGTTCGGTAACATATGTGCTTTCCTCCAGATTGAGTGACACAGACAGAGAGTAATTAGTGAAATTCCTGGCCTTAAACTTTTAAGAAGACTTTAGAAATACATCACAGAGGCAACAGTCTGAAAGCCAAAGCACTTTTGAGTTGCATGAAACAGAGTCAGAGAAAAAGAAATGTTGTTTTTGTGGATTGTTTTTAATTCTAAAAATTCGATTTGAAGATCAAGAGCCAAATTTGAGAGAAAGAATAGCCTACAGGAAAAACCAGGGTGGTGAAGAAGTCACCACAATGGTAAGAATAATCTCTTCACGAATAGAACAGGAAGGACACTTTTTTCCTGCTAGTGGTGGGAAAGAAGCTGAGTGAATATGACTAAGATTTGCCACAGATTGTCTTTGAAGAAGGGCCCGAGGTCCCGCGCCAAGTTCTGAAGCGTGGAGTGGGGGTGGTTGGCTGAAAGAGAGAAACTCCAAATAATTTGGGCAACAGTTGAAGCTTGGAGCAGAAGGAGCATTATATGGCTTCCAAGGATATAGCCTGGGGGTTTGCAAACCTCACAGCAAAGTCCTCTGTGCCACATGAATGACAAACTAACTATCTAAGTGGACGATCCTGAGGGTAACCAGCTGATTTAGAGAGCTTCAGTGTTGGGTGGACGATGCAGAGTGACCTTGCTGGATCCAGAAGCCGAGAGAAAGAGGTCACTAGAACCCTTCAGCCACTGAGGCAAGGAGCAGACAGGTGAAATGAACAACTCAAGGGAGGCCCACAAAGACAAGCTCATCCCTGTCCCCGTGCCAGGATGTTACACATGTGATACATAGCTTGAGGTTTTAGGTCACCCTCGAGGAGACGGCAATGGAATGGAAGAATCTCAAGTTTGCCTGAATGTTTTCAGACAAAAAACACCAAGTTTTAAACTGGAAGTCATTGTGTCCTGTGGTCATTGAAACATCAAATTCAACACGCCTTTGTGAGACTTTATGTGAACAAATTCATAAATCAATAAAAAAAATTCTTTGTTCAACCACATGTTCTGATTTTTGGCCTAGAAAACAAGGTCATCATATTTATACCAGGCTATTCTGCCTTACATTTTCTTAGAATTGTTCTCCAGATATTCTAGGACATGTAACTTTCAGCTCTCCAACCAGTTGAACAGCAACATTTCCTCTCTTCTCCCTTTTATACCTTCCACATCTCTGGACATACAGAAGGTAGGGAATGAAGGAATGAATGAATGGTGTACTCAAATATATATGGAGCCCCAATTCTAATAAATTAGTTGCTGAGGAATCATGCTAATGAATAAAACAAGAAGAAAAATATAGTTGGGATTTCTCTTCCATAAAAATTTAGGTGGACCTTAACTTGTGTATTTGTACAATGTATAGGACACCTGAACAAAAATAAATCTTGTTAAAATAATTATCTGTTAAAAGGGTTACTTGTCTCTTTTTTCCTACTCTGGGCACCAGAATCTTGATAATGATAGTCCGCTAAGGACTACAAATCTACATCTTGATCTAGAGGGTTCTTTACTTTGGGAATAAAAGGACTAGGATTAGTAGAGAATAGTTGAACATCCACCAGGGGAAAGAAAAGTATATACATTTTGCCATAGAATGTATTTTCCTTTTTTTTGTTATTGTTCATATCAATTGTCATTTTGTTTCTGTAGCTTAGGAAGCAGAGACTGCTGTCTGATTACCAAATTTCCTGGGCTTTTAGCTAGACTACTAACTCCACTGCAGTTAGTTTGGCCATGTGTCTAATTTCCAGTCAATGGAATGTGTTTGGAAGTGATGCATGTCCTTCTAAGCCTGGTTCCTAGCAGCCTCCCATAGGTAATAATGTTCTATGATCTTTCTCTGTCTGGTTCAATCTAAGTGACTATGGTGCCCTGGGGAGTCATAGGTTGAAGACGGCAAAATGACAAAGTGGAACAAGCCTGGGTCCCTGAATCACCACTTGAAGAAGAGTCACCCACTGACAAGAAGTACCCACTTTAGACACTGACAGAGGAAGAAATAAACTGTCACTTTAAGTCGCTGAACTTTCAGGGATTTCTTGTTTCACTAGCATTAGCTATTATACTTATAATTTTACACAATAGTCTACAAATATTATACAGTGAGGCTGTGATGTAAACTTCCAGTTTTTCCCTCAATAAGAAATTGGTGAAAACCTTTAATCAGATGAATAGGCTCTTATGTTATTCAAGCAAAAATATGCAAGACAACTCAAATCATTAGGGTGTCATACAATTGCTACCTTATATTAAGGATCTATTATGTTCTAGTCATGGTACTAAGCATTTCACATTTATCATCACGCTTAGTACTAATTTATGGTTCTTTACTTACGTACTAAGATTACCAACATAAACTCAGGGAGGTTAAGTTACTAGACCAAGATCACACCACTGGTAAGTAGGGGTAACAAGATTCCAACCCAGGTCTGTGATTCTGAACGTTCAGCTCTTGAACTCAATGGCATGCCCTGCATCTTTCTTTTGCTTACTCTTTATTCCTGTGGGGTCTATGCCTTCCTACTTTTTATAGGGGTTTTTTTTTTTTTATTTCCATTTGCAATTGTACCAAATTCATTTCCTGTATTGGATTTAAGCATTTCTACTTCATTAAAAAAAGCTTCAAACTCTCAAAGATTCTGCAAATTCCTTCCACAAGTCACATACTTTCCTAGGAATTACTCTATTTGCCGGTCAATAATGAGGGCCCTTTGTTTTCTGACCAACAGATGGGAAGGGTGGTGTTTAGGTTTGTTTGTTTGTTTTTGCTTCTTTTGGAACAGCAACTTCATGACGGGAATTCAAACTGAAAGTGGATCCCCCCATTGGGTAAAACATAGATGCCACTTTATTGCAATTCCATCTGGAATCTTCCTTGGTTGTAACAGCTCAGGGATTTTACCGTAAACAACTTCATTCCCCATGTTGTGAAGGTTGTTCCAATTATCTGCTACTGTAGATGACTACCTAAACAATCAATAATTTTTAAAGTAACTTATTCTTATCTCTCCTAATTCTGTGGGTTTCCTGGACTCAGCTGGGTCATTCTAATTTGGGGTCTCTCATGCAGTTGAATTTATATGTCGGCTGGGGCTGGAGTCATCTGAGGTGTCAATGGATGTCCAGGAGAGTTTTTTGCTCATATATAGTGCCTGGGCTTAGACGACTTGAATAGCTAGGGGCTACCTGGGCAAATCAATCCACATGGCCCTTCCATGTGACCAGCTTGGCTTCATTACACAAGAAAGTCTCAGGGAAGTTGGAGTTCTTATACGGTAGCTGTCTCTCCCTAGAGTGAACATTCCAAGAGATCAGGATGGAAGCTGCAAGGCTTCTTCTCTCCTAGCCTTGGAAGCCATGCAGCATCACTTTCACTGCATCCTATTGATTCTGTGAGAACCAACAAAAATCAAGAGGAAGGAGTACACCAGGGCATGAGTACCAGGAGGCATGATTCATTGGGAGACCATCTTTGGAGAATAGCTACTACACAGGCTAGACCTGTAGCTGTTTTCCCCAGCAGAAGGAAAAAGACAAACAAGGATATGACTAAGCCTTCTAATGCTGACAGAAGTTAGCCTTCCAAGTTCTCTCCCGTCCTTTGGCCAGTTCCCAGAAGATATTTAAGTTTTCCTGCTTCGACTATTAATGCTGCTTTCTGCCATCTGGTAACCTTAATTAGCAACTGCTTCTGCTGCCCCTATCTCAGAATATGACCTTGTCATTATTGCTGAGGTTTGACCTTGCTATTGCCATGACGTGAGCCTTACTGCTTCTCCTTAAGATGTGATAGACCTCTGATTTACTTGGGAGAGTCTTTCCATTGGCATCACTATTACAGATTCTTTTATCAGGCTCCTCACAGGGTAGTTGAGCTCCCTCAAAATCTTCTGGATCATTCTATCACTGTATTTTGGTCAAGTTCCTCCAGGTCAAAGAGAATTTAAGTGGCATCACTCAGAGACACACCCCAAATTCTCTCTCTACTCTCCATGATGAATCAGTGGTCTTTTGTTTCTAAGGATTCCTCTCTTGGTCCTATATTCCCCTCTCGGCTTAAGCCAAGAGCCCTTTGATCAGAGGTGCTATGTGACAGAATTATTGGAGGGCGAAGGAGGCAGCAAATGTGCAACTTTCATGATCCTAACTCATCATTCTGCAATGTTGGGCATTTTATGGGTCCAAACTAAGATTGCTGAGTTCAAACTATGTAAGAATGAAGGCACAGAGATAAACAGATGAAGATTAAAATATCAGCTTTATTACTAAGTGTCAACTTTATTACTGATCTCCAGCTCTCGCTTTAGATCTGTGGCCAAAGAGATTGCTAACAATCCCATCCCCCACCTTCCCCAGAGGTTAAACCTTCCCTTGCGGAAACCTGCCTGCTAAGGTTATCACACCATGGAGAACAAACCACAATATGAGAGTCACATGGCCAGTCTGGCTCCTCAAGAAATCCCAGAAGGAGTAAGCCCAGGCCAGCCAACATGTCCTTCAAAACTTGCCAATCAGACAAGTCGTTTTTCTCATGGGGTAGAGAAACAGAGGAAGTGGGGAAGGCTGAAAGTTTTCCTCTTCTACTCATCTCTCCATGGGAAATGTGAGAAGAGGGGAATATGTGTTTTTCCTTACTGAATACTAGGACATCCCCACCCCCACCCCCCAGGGATGTTGGGGAGGAAGCGCAGAGCGCTCTGAAACTTCCAATATTCATGCCTCTCATTGCAAGAAGGGCTATTGATCTGCAGTGGCATGCCAGAATTCCTGAATTAGACATATCTATAAGTACGCCCACCCACCTCTGTACCTTCTTTATGCTGTTTCAAAAATACCATTGTAATTACCAAACAAAACCACATCTACGTAAATGAGGTAGGAAGATAAGGACAAATACAACTTGGAATTTAGGTTTACGATCCAGAGCCTGATTATACTCTTCAACTATGACCTAGTAATTCCACAATTTTTTTCTGTGATGTTTCATTTAAAGGACTATTTGTCATTGTACAGGACAAACAAAGCAGGAGTAAGTACCATATGTTTTACATGTAGATACATAAATATGTGTGTGTGAATTGCCTATTCGTGGTAGAATACACATATGTAAATGCGATGTCCATGACTTCCTAACATAAATATTTAATTGGTTTCTGTTATAAGCTTTGAAACTGGAGGTTTGGACCCCTGTGTGTTGCCATTGAGTTACCTCTCATGTAATTTGTGCATTAAATATGTATGTGAGCTTCTTTATGGCTCTATAATTGTCCCATCTGCATAATATATGTGCTGAAGAGACAAAAGCTTATTTTCTTTTTGAATTAAAATTTCAAAAATACTAATCCATCTTTAGAGGCAAAAACACTGATCAAAGGACGCAATCATACTCATTAATACCAGGTGATGAACAGCTTGTTGTAATGACGGTGAGCAATAATTTCCCGTAGGCATGGGAACTATGCAATGGGCTTTACAAGTCACAGCTCCACCAGGCACTGTCTGACAAGCAGCACGACCCTACCCTGGGTCTCCAGTAATTACCCAACATCCCAGGAATGTTGTGCAAATTAGTCTCTAAGAAATATTTTTTTAAGATCATGCGGGTAGATAAGTAGCAAAACAGGTCTTTACCATCCTATTGCATTTTATTTTATTTTTTATTTAGTTATTTAGTTTTGCTGAGGACGTTTCACCCTGAGCTACCATCTGTCACCAAACTTCCTCTTTTTGCTTGAGGAAGATTTGCCCTTAGCTAACATCTGTTGTCAATCTTCCTCTATTTTGTACGTGAGCCCCCACCTCAGCATGGCCACTGACGAGTAGTGTAGGTCCACATCCAGGAGGCAAACCCAGGCCACCAAAACAGAGCTTGCCATACTTAACCACTAGGCCACCAGGGCCAGCCCATTTCATGTTTAATAAATACTTACATAGTGCATATCAGGTATAGTTCTACGTACTTGACACACATTAGCTTATCTAGTCTTTATAGCAAAACTGCAAGTGAGAGACTTCTATTAGCCCTGTTTTAGTGGGAGAAAACTGAGGCATAGACAAGTTAAGTAGGTTGCCTGAGTTTAGCCAGCTGACAGTTGGACCCAGGCAAGACTGGTGCTAAAGCGCACGCACTTAATCATTCCACCTTGCTCCCTCCAGCCTGAGCATGTGGTGCCCGAGAGCATTCCAGGCCTAGCTGTCCTACTGCTCACCTAACCTAGCACAAATTACTTCATCTCGCTGGGCCTTCAAGTCACCTCCTTTAAAAGATGATTCATTTTTAGCTATTCTTTACTAAATACATCCTAGTGGTAGGGTGAGAAATGGACTATGAGCGTCCCAAAGTTCTTACCCTGATTCAATACAGAATTTTAAATGTCTGTGAGTATTTTAAGGTACATTTATCAATTGTTGAACATTCATAAACAAATGTCTGGCTTTGTTATGCCATTGCAATTGTAGCAAATAAGATTTGAGGCAAATGAAATGAGTTGATCCATGTAACACAAAAAGACTTTGATAGAGAAAGTTTACCAACTTGAAGCTCTAACTCCCCCAGGCTATTACTTAACCTTGTGAATTGCATCCTCCGCCTTCTATCAGATGCCTTCTTAGTAGTCTAGCTCCTGAAATGAATCCATCCACTCAGTTGTGTTCCAGTGTCCAGACCTTAAAGTCTGGCCACAATTATTAACACTACTTGGTAGGCTCAGCAGAGAGGCTGAGGGCTGAATGAGCACCAGGAACAAAAGAAGGTTCTCTCCTTAGAACTGTGTGAATGAAAAGGGTGGGAAAGGTCAGCTTGCTGTTGCCTGCGCTTAATCCACTGTGGAAAAAAAGATGAGTCTGGCGTGCCTCCCAGCAAACACAATTTACAAGAAATCCCACTAGGCAAAATTTTCTCTCTGGGTTTTATCAGATTATATAGATCCTACTTACAGAGAAACACACACAAAAATCTACCCCATACCGTCTGGGCCAAAATGAGATTGTTTAGACAATGACTTTACATGCTACAAACTTTGCCTGAGGAGTCCTGGCCCTGTGACTTTGCTCTGCTTGAAGCTTCCATTACTGCTCACCCAGTGAGTCACTCCAGAATCCTAGGGAGGCCTGGTGGTCATGGTTCTAGGGCGTTCTGTACCTATAGAGCCAAAGAAACAAAGACAGAAAGGGCCGGAGCAGGACTTTCCAAATTTAAGTAGAGGAGAGGTTCTTGACCACTTAAGTGGGGAAAACATCACACATAACTTTCCTTTTGTAGGGGCAGTAAAATTATGAGATGGAGAGGTTTTCATTGGAGCACAAAGGTGGGAGAAATTTCTCTCGGGAATTTCTGCTCAGGTTTTCGGCCAACAGGAATGCAGTGTGGATTTAGGTGGAAGTAGAAAAGTAAATACCTAATGGATTCCAAAACTATGACTTTAGCTGGTCATCATTAGCTTCAAAATCTGGATAATTTGATTTCTGAAAATTTCTGAATGAAAACCATGAATGGTTTTTCCCTTTGTCCAGAAGAGATCTAGGTGTAAGAAGGTGGATAATATACAGCCCATTGCACAATACTTTAATACAGTCCAAAGCCTTTCATCAAATGACCTGATCAGATGATCAAATTGGGTATGGTCATTCAACTCAGTCATAATGTTCAGGTACACGATAACACTTTCAAGATACACTTCATATCAATGATCAGAAACTCTCCAGTTTGTCATTGATTGTCCTGTTTTTGTTTTAATCAAGCTCATCAATCACTTGCAGCAGACAAACATGATTCGGAAGCCCACGAGGTATTGAAGTAAACCTGAATAGGACCATAAACTCAATGAACATTCATGAATGCTTTTTCATAATGAAAATAGAATTCTCAAGGGGTAATGATATATAGTAGTCCCCCCTTATCCGAGGGAATACATTCCAAGACCCCCAGTGGATGCCTGAAACCACAGATAGTACTGAACCCTATATATGCTATGTTTTTTCCTATACATGTATACATATGATAAAGTTTAATTTATAAATTAGACAAGTAAGATATTAAAAGCAATAACTAATAATAAAATAGAACAATTGTAACAATACACTGTAATAAAAGTTATGTGAATGCGTCTCTCTCAAAATATCTTATTGTGTTGTCCTCGCCCTTCTTGTCATGATGCGAGACAATACAATGCCTACGTGATGAGATGAAGTGGAGTGAATGACATAGGCATTGTGACAGTGTTAGGCTACTATTGACCTTCTGATGATAAGTCAGAAGGAGGATCATTGGGCCATGATGGTATCGATGATTGTGGATCCACAAAGGGATGATTCACGTCCCAGGGACAGAACAGGACAGAACGAAATTTCATCACGCTGTTCAGAATGGCATGCAATTTAAAATTTATGAATTGCTTATTTCTGGAGTTTTCCGTTTAATATTTTTGGACACAATTGACGTAGAGTCAGTGCAACTGTGGAAAGTGAAACCACTGATGAGGTAGGACTACCATAAACACCAACTGAATTGCCGGATCTTTACTAAACCTAGACTCCCATTTTCTAACCCTAGACTCCCCTTTTCATTTGTACTTTATTTAGCCGTAATTTACTTCCTTTGTAATTTACTACTTTAGCGGGTTTATCAGCTCCTTCCCCATGCAGATTCTCTTCTCCCTACAACAATTGAGAAACTCAAGAAAGAGCTGTATCTTGGTTTATAACTCCTATTGCCCTGGATGTTTCTTCACTGCTGCTACTGAAGATAGACTCAGGCAAACTAAGATCTGTGATGAATGTTACATTCTTGGGATTCTTCTAAAATTGGTTTTACTCTTTTTTCTTTTTTCTTTTTGCTGAGGAAGATTTGCCCTGAGCTAACCTCCATTGCCAGTCTTCTTTTTTTACTTAAGGAAGATTAGCCCTGAGCTAACATGTGTGCCAATCCTCCTCTACTTTCTTTTATATGTGGGACACCTCCACAGCACGGCTGACGAGTGGAGTATGTCTGCACCCAAGATCTGAACCCGCAAACCCATGCCGCCAAAGCAGAGCATGTGGAACTTTAACCACTCGGCCACAGAGCCAGACCCAAAAATATGTTTCTTTGAATCATGTTGTACAGAAATCACTATAGTGGATATCTTTTAATTGATCTGTATGAATGTATGTAAAGTGGGACACAATTAGCAATACAAAGAACATACTTCTTTACTTCAGTGGCTCCTTCAGTTCCTGGATACAAAGGTTACATAAATATAGCATAAAGGGATTTTCTGGAAGTGTAGGCAGCTAAGCAGCTAGACCAGTGTTTTTTGCCTCCAAAACTACCTCTTATATGACATAAGAATTTAATAGCATAACATAGACGTTACCATAATCTTTGTTCAGCAGACTGACATTAGAATCCTAATAAATTAATTCAAAGAAAAGGGAGATGGGCTTCTAAAGCTGTGTGGTGAGAGTAACGTCCCAAAAAGTTGTTGACTGTAACAGATGTGCTTCACATGTCAAAATGATAAAATCTAGAAAGCTTTTACTTCTCCTGAAGCTCACAACAATTCAGTTTTCAGACATATCATGGACAGCGTATTCACCAAAGGCACAAGAATGAAAGCTAACGTAGTGAGTGCGGGCGTATTTTTTGAGGTATACCAGCAGTGCTCTCCTTTTCTGTGAGAAACAGCCTGAACCACCTCCTTGCTCTCACCACCTTGGTGGAACTCACGCTCGCAAGGCTCTGCTATGACTATTTAAGAGCACCTCTTAATAGTCACCCAAGACTCCTCACTCCACTATGGTAGTACTGGCTGGGACAAACAGATCAGACAAATGAGCAAGAGTTCTGGTCACCAGACTTCGGTTGTGGGGTGGCAAGTCCTGCTGATACTTCATCCTCCTCCTAGATGAATGCAACAAGAATAACCACAACAAAGAAGATAGATGACGCCAAGGGCCACTAGGCAAGATCCTTCCTGGGAGACATTCTACCCTGCGGACCTTGCTGACCTGCTGACCTTGCTGACCACTTCGTGGTTAGGCCCTGTGAGTGTGTTCACAAGTGCTAATTCCAGGTCATTGCTGTCAGGAGGTTAACTAGGAGGCTGTTCAGAGGAAGTGATCCAGAGTACCCAGAGGACATTAAAGGTCTAGATCAGTGCTGTCAACAGAAATACAATGTGAGCCATATATGTAATTTAAAATTTTCTAGTAATTACCTTAGAAAAGTCAAAAGAAACAGGTAGAATTAATTTTAATAATAGATTTCACTTAATATCGCCAAGATAATCTAGAGATCTTATCCAAATTTTATCAATTGTCCCACTAATAAACCTTTTCTGGTCCAAGATCCAGGCCAGTCTCCTGGAATCTGGAAGAGCTCCCTGGTGTTTGACTTTCGTGACCTTGACATTTCTGAGGAGTCCTGCCCAATTATTTTGCAGGTATCCCTTAACTTGGGTTTGTGTGATATTTTCTGATGATTAGATTTAGATTATGCATTTCGGGCTGAAGTATTTCAGAAATGATCTGGTGTCCTTCTTGGTGCATCATATCAGAGGCACACGAGGCCAATTTGCCCCATTACTGGTGATTTTAACTTCAATTACTTGAATCAGGTGGTGTCTGCCGGGCTTCTCCACTGTAACGTTACTGATTAACTAAGGTATGGGGAGATACTTTGAGACCATGTAGGCAAATGGTTTATTATAGTTTTGTCCTCTAATTTTAGCATCCATTGGTGATTCTTGCCCAAAAAATTATTACTGCAGTGTTTGCCAAATGGTAACTTTCTATTCTCACCATTCCTTTCACATTTGTTACTTGGCACTCTACCGTACTAGAGAACTTTCTGTTCTTCTTCATTTGTTTACTTACATTAGTATTCACTTGAATTCTTATTTTATTCAATGGGTTATCATTCATTGCTAAGATTATTTATTTTGTTGCTCAAATTCTCCCTGATTGGCCGTTTGGAACCCCTTAATGTTGGTTCCTGTGTCCCTTCATAATGCTCGCATCCTCTTTTGAGCACTTTCTTTCTTTTTGGCACTACGAAATACCCCAGGCTCATCTTGTACTTTCCTTGCCCAGACCAGAAATCAGCCATTGATAGGGAACTTTGTTTCCTTTTAGTGGAAAAGGATATTTAGAAGCCAACATCTGAGCATCAGGTTTGTTCTTTGCCGTGAGTTATTCTCATTCCCAGGCCATCTCTATGAACAGAGCTCAGTAATGTGTGTGTGTGTGTGTGTGTGTGCAAACCTGCATATTTACACCTATATTTATTTCTGTATATATCTATATAAGTTGAAAACCACGAATTCACAACAATACCACCAATTCTAATCCAGCATCATAGGGTTCACTAGTTTTCTCCTTTTCCCTATCTATAACTCCCTTCTCTAACAGTGAGAAAACTGGCTCCAATTATTCGTAATATATTACTTCTTTCATCAACTCTCCTGTATGTAACCCATCTCCCGTAAGCCAACACTACTGCTTTCCTTGCATGGAAGATCACCTCACTCCACTTGGGCTGTCATGCTGTCAGTGTTGTTCCATGAACAAGATTCCTTCCTCAACCTGCTTTGACTCTGCCACCCCTGCCTCCTGCCTCTTACCCCTTACCTGAAGCCCACAGTCACATTTACTGTTTAGTAAATATCTAAACATAATCAGGGTTCAGTTAGCAGGGAAGAAGAGGAAAGTGGATTTTGAACAGGCAGCCAACACTGCTTGCTACAGTAGCCATTGCCATTTTGCTATTAGTAACCCAATTTTCCTTAGAGAAACCATGCATCTTCTCAAACCATCCTTGTGATTTGAGTGGGTATGGACCCACCCTTGGCTCCAGTGAGAGCAGGTTAACCACGTTGCAAGCCTTTGACCGCTGTGGTTGGTTCAAGGAAGGGCACATGACCTAAGCCAATGAGAGCCTTGCCTGAAATTGCTGAAAGGATTATATGAAAATAGAATCTCTCTCTACTGGTGTCACCAAGCCTGGGGCTGCTGACAGTCATCTTGCCACCACATCTGAAAATGAAGCCAACATAAAGGAAAGCAGATCTATGACGTGGAAAAACAGAAAGACTTCTTACATCATTAAGCATCTTGATCCAGCTATGCCTGAAGTTAGAATACTCCTAGGCTTATCAGTTACATGAGCCAATAAATTCTCCTTTTTGCTTAAGCCAATTTGAGATGGGTTTCTGTAACTTGCAACTAAAAGAGATCTAACTGATACAGCTGGACCTTAGATGGCTTTTATATTCTCCCAACAGCTGGGGAAGGCTTGAGTTCCATAATTCTTAGCCTAATATAGTGGGATGAAGCAAAGACAATAACATTACACTTTAAGTGAAAACTCTGTGGAAGAATCAAAGGGTCAATAATGATTTTTTAAAAGATCTCTGTGGAGGCTGGCCCAGTGGCAGTGGTTAAGTTCACGTACTCTGCTTCATGTGGCAGCCCAGGGTTTGTGGGTTTGGATCCCGGGAGCAGACTTACACACAGCTCATCAGGTCATGCTGTGGCACTCTCCCACATGCAAAATGGAGGAAGATTGCCACAGACATTAGCTCACTGACAATGCTATGGCGCCCTTCCTCAGGCAAAAAGAGAAAGATTGGCAACAGATGTTAGCTCAGGGCCAATTTTCCTCACCAAAAAAAAAAAAAAACCAAACACCTCTGTGGACTCTAAGATATTTTTAAATTTTGTGCTACTCTTACTTAACCAGTCTATTTCCTTTCCACATGTGAACTGGTGACAACAATACTAAAACTTTCAAATCACTCCGCCCAAAGATCAGGCAAGGAATTATGAGCACACAGTTTAAAACAGCTTCAATTCCTCAAGAGATTCAGCTAAGTGTGTCCTTTATCTTCTTTTCCTGTACTGTGCTTCTATTCATCCTGTAGCCGCAGCCAATAACAAGTACTGTTATTAGACTCTCAAACATACAACATATATGACTTTCTAAAAAACAAACTCACAAGAAAGAGACTCTGAAAGCCACATCTGGGCATCTCAAGAAAGTGATTCCAAAAGGAAGTCAGAAGCCTCGAGTGAACAAAATGGGTGTTTCAGTCCAAAGACAATGATTTGGTTTTCTATGTTTATTTTAGTCATCGTTTGGCATTGAGACAGAGGCCATTCTCTCAGTCATGCACTGCAAAATCTCGCCTGGGGTTAGCAAAGAAAAGCGAGACAAAGAGAAGCTGAGTCGGCAGGACGCAACCGGCAACTGTGACAAGAGAAGTGTGACATGAAGCAGCTTTTGTCACAGCTGTACATCTCATTGTTTCTTGAAACCTTAAAGTTGGGATTTTAGGAGTTTTCTTTCTTTTTTTCTTTAAGACGAGAGGTTTCTCTTTTCCTTTGTGTCTCATGATTTCTGGTCCTCCGTCTGGGTCAGCTCCGCCCTTGGTCTGAGGCTTCAGTGGTGTGGCCCAGCTGCGTGGTGGAACCACACAGTCACTACTAAACTGCCACTCAGTTCCCAGCGGAAAGGACTTAACAGCCATAATCCCATAATCTTTTCTTCAAACAATGACTCCATTTCACTTGAAGGAGTGGAAATGAATGGCTTTCACCGTTTGAAATCTGGGCACATATGGATGAATTTTTAGTTAAAAAAAAGACCAAGCCATAAAAATGGCAACAATATTCCCAATTTAGAGGACAAATGTGACTTCATCATATCAAACATGTGTTGGAAAGCTCTGTTCGTTCTGAGTTCCTCATCCGGCTGAAGCTGACAAAGCTGTCTGAGCTACTTCTCTGCCTCACGCTCATCAGATAAGGAAGCTATCAGGAACCCAGATACGGGTGGCATTTTAAAGATCTGACAGACAGAAAGCAAATAAAGCTTCAGTGTAAATTTAGACTTTTTTAAAAGACAGTCTGTCCAAACTTTTCTTGCGGAGACTACAAACCCGAAGCCCAGACCCAGGGAAACTCACCCTCCCCTGGATAAAAGAGAAGCTTCATGACTCAAATTTCACTTGAATTTCACACTTGTAGAGTAATCTGTCTAAGGAATAAATTAACTTCGTACCCCAGCAAGATTTTTGGAAAATGGAAAACCTTGCTTGGTTCCTTTTCCCCATTAGTTTTTATATGATCAGTTGTCAGACCTAACAGACTCTACTTCCTAAACGATTGTGGTATTGGTTTGTTCCTCTGCTTCCCTGTTTGTTCAAGGCCCCGTCATTTCTCACCTGAACAGCTGCAAAAGCCTCTTACCTAATTTCCTTGTCCCAATCTGCCACCCTGGCACAAGAACATTCTTTTTAATGTATATGCTACAATACCCCACCTTTGCTGAAATTTTATCAGTGGGCCTAGTTGTCTCTGTTTCAGAACAGTCTTTATATCGGGCCCTGTTAATCTCTCCTGCCTCGACTCTCTCACTATCCCCTACTTGGTGTTCCAAGATACTCACTCACTTGGGAGCTCCCTCCATCTCCCACTTGAGCCTTTCTCTCATTTGAACCTTTGCGTTTGCAGTTTCCTCTGCCAGAAACCCACTCCGCCTCTTTGTAGCTGGTCAAATAGGTGCGGCTGGAATTTCAAAACTTAGCTCAGATGCCAACGCCTCACAGACATCTTTCTGGCTTCTCATCTGCTTCCAGGTAAGGAACCTTTCCTATTTGCCCCTGAGTTTACCTGCATCACAGCACTTATCTTACTGGTAGTATTTTTTACTTGCCTGTCTCGCTCACTAGCCTGGGACGGGCTGTTTCACTCATTTCCCCATGACCTACCGGGGTTTTTAGCTTAGAGTTGGGGCTCAAATGTTCAATGAATGAATGATATGGAGCATGGAGAATTGGTTTTGGTTATATAAAGTTTAATCATTTGTGTTTGGTTGCTTTTAATTGGCAATGGTAATTACCGTCTCCAGGTTACTGTGTAAATCTCATCAGTTGGACGTTTTGGGTTAAGTTTTTCGAAGCTTTGAAATGTATGTTGAATCTCTGCTTCAGTCAACTGTAGCTGCACTAAATTATTCAACACAGAACACTGTAAGGCAAACATATAAATTCACCATATGGAGCTAATAAAAGGTGTTAAAAACAGGGGGGAAAGTTACTGATAAAATGTGACAAGGTTTTCAAACAGGGGAAGTATTGTCAATTTAAATTACAGAGACCTTATTCACACTCACTGACAAACAAAGGAATAAAGTATACAGATTTGTTTTGGAATATTTGGGAGATGGAAATAGTCCACGTCCTTCCTGTACCTAAGTCATCATCTAGTAATACTCATCGTTCAAAATTTATGCCCTACCACTCCCCAACCTGAACTTTATATCCTAGTAAAGCTGGTTTCCTTAGTATTTCCTAAAGCCATTATCTTTAGTGCAGGCTTCATGCCCTTGCTCATATATGCCCCAGTTTGGAATCTTCTATCTTCTATGCTTTGTCTCATTACCTTGAATTATTCTCTATCCTTTATTCTCAGATTAAACCCCACCACGTTCAAAGAAAGTTTCCCCTAACTGTTCTGGCCCACATGAATTGTACCTTTTCTGATTTTTCCACAGCATTCACGTTGCCCCTCTCATGCTCTGCCTCCAACAATCCTCAACGCACTGGGATCAACAGTTCGCTGACATCTTTTCACTGTCCCCATATCCCTCATGTCTTCCCTCTAAACCTGGTGCAAGTGACCTCCACGGTCAATCATTGTAATCACTCCCTTGAATATATTTCAGCTCTTACTTATGATACTTTCTTAGCAAAGCCCCAATCCAGATATAGTTCTAACTCTCTGCCTATGGTGCAACTGCACTCACATAGCTGAGCATGACTAGAAAAATGTCACCATGCCAACTGGGCTCATTTTGAATACATGAACACTAACCTTGAGTGGGTTCTTAATGCTGCCTGGCAATCTTTTTATATTTCTCTATTCCATTCACTCTCGCATTCTCCTAAACAACTATATCATGTTGTCACATGATTATGTACTGGCTTGTCCTCCAGTTACTTGAGGAACCTTGTGTTTGCAAGGTTGTATACAACTTGAAAGCAGGAGCCCATTGTCAGAGGCCTTTTTATAGCCTTAATAATACTAAGCACATGAGTGGTGCCCTGTAAATGGGGCAAGGTCATTGAATGGTTCCCCATCCCACTCTCAGGATATGGCAGGGAATTCTGGGAGGCTAGGAAGTTCAGCTGAGTGTAGAAGGCCCAAAGCCATTTGAAATTTCCCCTCACAGAGAATATTGACAGTGAGGGTTACGGAAGGGAGAGAAGTGAGAGTTCTTTATATTCCCTGGAGGTAGCCAATCAAGGAGGCAAAAAAAAAAGCTAATTGTCATAAGGACTGGCCATAGAGTCAGACTGCCTGGGTTTGAATCCCAGCTCCATTACTAACCAGCAAGGTGACCTGGGAATGTTGCTAATTGATCTTTGCATCTATTTCATCTTTGGCAAGTGAGATTAAAAATAGTACCTAACACATAAAGTTTAGAAAGTTTCAATGAGGGGTCCGGCCCGGTGGCGCAGCGGTTAAGTTCGCACGTTCTGCTTCTCGGCAGCCCGGGGTTCGCTGCTTCGGATCCCGGGTGCGGACATGGCACTGCTTGGCAGCCATGCTGTGGTAGGCGTCCCATGTATAAACTAGAGGAAGATGGGCACGGATGTTAGCTCAGAGCCAGGCTTCCTCAGCAAAAAGAGGAGGACTGGCAGTAGTTAGCTGAGGGCTAGTCTTCCTAAAAAAAAAAAAAAAAAAAAAGTTTCAATGAGATATGCACATCAAACACTAGCGCACACTGCTAAATGTCAATAAACATTAGCTGTTATTTTCACGAATCAGGGTGAGGCTGAACAAGTTTACTTGAGCTTCTTCAGTTTAAAAGGCTACATCAATCTTCTAATTCTTGTTACAAGTTTTAGAATATTATGTGGAATTAAGTTTGGGATCCTGAGGCCCTGGGTGCTTTGTTAAGCTCTCCAATGGCAGCTTTCTCACCCTGTTCATAGACCTTTCAGTTAAAGAGGACTGCTGGGCCATGTCTGAGCTGACTTCACTCCTCATGGTTAGACCTGGGTCTGTTAGTTGGCATCCCTGGCAGCTGGCCCAGGTGGTAGTAAAATTTGTTGAATGAATTGGATTCTGAAAAAGAATATAGGCAGATGGCCCTACTCTGACAGTGGTGGAAATTTACAGAATTACCTTCACTTTACGTTATGATAATCTGCATTACAAACAACTGCTGGGGAGCAGAGACACTTCTGCAGTGGGCCAGTCAAAACCATGAGAAAGGGACTGGCCCCGTGCCCAAGTGGTTAAGTTTGCATGCTGTGCTTTGGGCGGCCCAGGGTTTTGCCAATTTGGATCCTCGGTGTGGACCTAGCACTACTCATCAGGCCATGCTGAGGTGGCGTCCCACATAGCACAAGCAGAGGGACCTACAACTAGAATATACAACTGTGTACTGGGGGGCTTTGGGGAGAAGAAGAAGAAAAAAGAAAAAAGAAGACTGGCAACAGATGTTAGCTCAGGTGCCAATCTTTAAAAAAAAAGAAAGAAAGAAAACCCTAAGAAGGTGATATAGCTGGTAACCTGAGCCAAGAAGGGCTTTGGTGTTGTCTGGATTCAGCATAAGACAATCATCTCCGTCCTTCTTATATGGCCTCCTCTTAGCACGTATCAATCTCTTGTTGAGTTTTGTGCTAGGCACAAAGGAGGATATAAGCCAAATGTAAGACATTGTCCTGCCTTCAAAAAGCTTACAGTCTGGCTGCATAAGAGACACTCAAACACATGCACTCAAAATCCAGGACATGGGGCACAGTCAGGTGTTAGATTGTGAGCTAGTAAGTGCTCCAAGAAGAAAGCAATCAGAAGAGTCAGGAGCCCAGGAAGCTGGCCTACTTAGTTGATGGGTTCATTCCCTTCTCTGTGTTCTCTGAGTACTGCCAAAGAGCCAGTGAGTCAACATATGTGTGTGCCTAAGTGAGGCAGGGAGGATTATGGGTAAGACCTTGTCCAAGATATTGCTGTTTATCTGTTTTGAAGTTTTTGTGTGAATGTCTTCAGAGTTTAACCAAAGTGTTTGGTCTAGGGATCTAATCTTCTGCTAAGCACTTGCTAGGGTAGCTTTCTGCTTCAAAAAGTGACACAGGATCTCAAAGGTCCATCAGTTTCACACATATACAAAGTTCTTACCACTTTCCTCAACGCCAGACACACACACAAATGCCCCGGAGAAAGCATACATTGACAACGTTGTCATGTCTTTAAGGATAAACTCTAGCTCTGACCCTGTAAGAAAATATACAGAGAACAACTGAGTAAGATGAGGGACAGAAAGGAGCTGGGACTGATGACCAAGGACACACCCACCAAAACACACGTTTCCTTTTGCCGCTCTTCTCTGCTGTGGCTCTTCGAGCTGGCTTCAATGGGGGTGAACAGTGTCCTGATGTGACAAAGCCTCCGTAATCCCTGCCCACGAGGAAGTGAGGGAAGACATTGCAGTTCAAGGGGTAACCACGTTTAACAATCTATTTCTTTAAATCATTCATTCTTTCTTCTGTTCAGTCACTGACTCTCTAGCCTTTTTAATGTTTCAATATTATATTTGTTTGGGCAGAGAGGGAAGGAAAGAGTGACATCAATAATTAAAAATGAACTGTAGGGAGAGGCAGTAATGAGACACATTGTCCTTATAACAGCATTCTTACAAAAACAGGCTCAGGTTGCAGCTTCTGACTGAACTTACTTATTTCAGGAGGCTTTTTCCCTCCCTATTAACTCTGCCAGGATCTGATGTAAACCAGTCCACAGTAAATTTTATGAGATTTCTTAAAAAAAAAAACAAAAAAAACAACCTTCATCTCTTCAATAAAAACTTTCCTAGACTTTCATACTGGATGAGGGAAAAACCAATGATCCAATTAGCGTCATCGTATTTTGGCAAGAATCTGAGATTTGCATCCGGTTTGAATTAATCTGGGGTGGTTAATAATTGTCATTTGATATTTACTTGTCAAAGTCGAGTCCCAGCAGTCACTAGTCCTAGTTTATATCAAATGCAGATGATGATAATATTAGCTAATGTTCTAAGCTGTTACTATGTGCCGGTCACTCGCTGAGCAGGGACCTCTCATTTGCATTGCTGTTGATGTAAGTGAATGACAGCTTCCAGCTACAGTTGAGTTGAGACTGACTGTGAATCAGCTAATCAAAGAGAGTCTATTAAAGTGGAAGAAGCCAGACACAAAAGAATGCAAACTATATGATTCTATTATGTAAAATATAGAAGCAGATAAAATTAATCTATGGTGATAGAAGTCAGGATGATGGTTACCTTTGGAAGTAATGATGAAGAGGGGAATTAAAAGAAGCCTCTGGGTTACTGTGATGTTGATTTGCATGGTTGTAATATAGGTGTGTTTAATTTGTAAAAGAATCATCAAACTATTTATATGATCTGTGCACTTTTCTATACATATGTTATATATCAATAACACTCTTTACTTAAAAAGAAAAAAATGAGGCTGGCTCAGTGGCACAGCAGTTAAGTTCCCATGTTCTGCTTCAGCAGCCTGGAGTTCACCAGTTCGGGTCCCCAGCATGGTCCTAAGGAATGCTTATTGAGCCATGCTGTGGCAGGTGTCCCACATATAAAGTAGAGGAAGATGGGCATAGATGTTAGCTCAGGGCCAGTCTTCCTCAGCAAAAAAGAGGAAGATTGGCAGCAGATGTTAACTCAGGGCTAATCTTCCTCAAAAAACAAAAAAGAAAAAGAGTTAGCTCTTCAGGGGATAAAAAATGAGCACAAGGCAAAATGTGAGAAGTGCCATAAAAAGATTATAAGTGAAATGCTGTAGAATTAGAGAGAATAAGCAGGATGGAAGAAATTATGAAAGGTAGAATTTTTCAGTTTGCTTGGGAAGGACAAAGGTGAAGGAGGAGAGGGCAAGAGAAGAGCATTTCTGTGGGGAGGGAATAGCAAGCACAAAGGTACAGTACATGCTGAAGGAACAGCAAATATTCCACGTTGGTTGGAGTATCAGGCATAAGAAGGTCAACAATGAGAAAAAAGCCTGGAAAAATAGGCTATAATTCCTTTGTGTAAGGTCTTGACAATCAGGCTGAGGAATATGCACTCTATTCACTAGGAAACAGGAACCATTGAAGATCTTTGAGCAAGTTACACCTTTGCAAGATCAATCAAATGGCAGTGGAAGAAAAATGTAGGAACAGAGGGACTAGAAGCCAGGCAATCAGTTAGGAGTCTGTCTCAAATGGACTTGAATCTAAGGACTTGAACTAAGTTGGAGCATTAAGCATGGAAAAGAGAGGTTGAGTGCAGATGTCAACATAGAAAGAGACTTGAAAACCAACTGGACATGAGAGCAAGGGAGTCAGAACAGCCGAAGGCAGAGCTGAGACAGGTTGTCCAGAAGGATAAGGGTGCATTTACTGTGAGAAAATCTGGTTTGCCTGTGTCCTGTCTCAATCACAAATTTCATATTTTCTGAGCACAGGGTGTATGTCGTAATTTCTTATATTCTCACTTGTTAACCTGATGCCTTGAATATAAAGGTATTCATAAAGATATTTGTTTTTTATTGTTATCATGCCAGGGACAGCATGTGACCAGGACTTCCCCTTCCTGCTTCCAGGTAGACCAGGAATTCGACTCTGCTCTCAGTTTTAGCGTTGCCAAATTCAACAGTACTCTGGCCTCACAAACCTAGTTGAGCAGGAAAGAATTTCCAAAGACAATCCAAGAGTCATTATATGTCAAACATCCTTGTGTTTAATTCCGAGGGACATTGTACATCTGGATGTACAAGTCAGGATTGTTCCCCAAAAAAGTTCTTCCATCAACCAACATGTATTTAAGCATGTTCTACATGTCAGGCACCTTAAGGAACCTATAAGATTTGTAAAATGCTTTTTAAGTGAATTTATGGGGTTTCAAATTATAGAAACAAAGATGTGGATGGGTATCATTAAGGACACTTGGTTGGCAGAGTATGCTTAAGCAATCAAATCCCCAGGCCCCAGGAACAATTTAAATTTATCCCACAGTCATCTTGGCTTAATGTTTCATAAACATAATCCGTAGGCTTTTCATTATTTTCTAAAACTAGCTTCAGCACCTGGGCTGTTCATGAAGCCAGAAACTGACTTTCTAAAATACCCTCTGAAAAGCAGTGTTGGGTATTAGGTCTACAAAACAACCTTGAATTGTTTTCTAAACAAATACTGGAAGAGCGTGGTTTTTATTTTCCTTGGATGTTATGGGCTAGACCAGTGCTGCCCCAAAACAATGCGCACTGAAGGAAATATTTATTCTGATAGTCTATACGACAGCCACTACTGAGCACTTGAAATGTCGCTAGGGTCATTAAAGAAGCAAATTTTAATTTTTACTTAAATTTAATTATTTTTGATTTAAATTTTAAATAGCCACATGTGACTAGTGGCTACCAAATTGGACAGCACAGGCCAGGGTGTTAGTAATTACCTCTCTCAAGAATGCCCAACCCTCCTACCAACAACACGGCTTAATGCTGAGTAAATATTTTGTGCAGAAAATGCTGAACTTTGGTGTTGCGTATTCTGATGAAGTTTCTCGGGAACTTGGTGAGGGTAATAAGAACTTCTGTGTAGTTAATTCAATTGGACTCCACAAGCATTTATTGGCCACTTCCTAAGTACCAAACTCTGTGCTAGTGCAGGAGATACATTCATCAAAACGGTCTTTGTTTAGGGGAAGCCCACAGACTAGCTGGAGAGAAACAAATAAGCAGGTAATGTAAGTTCAATGTGGAGAAGTGGTAGAGGGATCATAGGGGAAGAGCACTTCACCAAGGGCTTCTTGGTCAATCCTGCACCGAGTCTTGAAGGCTCGGTATGAGCAAGCCAGGCAAAGGAGTAAGGGGTGAAGGTGGAAGGAGGATATTTAAGGCAAAGGTTGCAGCATGAGCAAAGCCAATGGACTGAGAACTACACATTTTGTTGCTGCAAGGAAAAGTACAAAGCAAAGAATGGCAGGAGATGAGGCTGGAAAGGTAGATGGGGGCCCAGATCAAAGGGGCTGATTCATTCAACAAATATTCATTGAGGACCCACCATGTATCAGACTCTATTTGAAATAAGTTCTGGGAACATAGAAATGAACGTTTGACTTGTCCTCATAGAACTCAATATCCATTGAGGAATACAGGAACATAAACAGGCAATTCTATGAAATTGTGACAGATATGATGATAGAGTAAGAACAAGGTGTTTTGGGGACATATAAGAGGAGTACATAGCCAATGTTGGTGTCGGAAAAACCTTCCTCAAATATTCCCAACAGTTAACAAAGGGTCAAAATCAAAGGCAGAGGTTGTAACTCCCACTTGAAAGAGAGTTGAAGAGCTGTTCTCCGTGGCAAGATTGTCCAGTACAGAACAGACAGGTGCACCCCAAATAGCACTTCACAAACTTTTCACTCAGATGGATAAGTGATGTACTAAATTGCATTGCCCAACAGTTCTTCTGGGAGTTTGGATATTTCAATAGCTCTGCAATAGACCACGGAAGGAGAATGGAATCTGACAACTCATAGACAATTGGGACTCTTGAGATGAGGTTCCTTTTAGGAATTGTCTGTTTATTTTCCCCAAAAAGTGCTCTATGACTTACGACTATGTTTGAAAACTAAACCACTAGGTGCTCTTTCATTTGCACGTTGCTTTAACTAACATTCATCAAGGGCTCTTTTTGATTTTGAGCTCCTTGAAGGCAGAAATCGTATCTTTCATCTCTTTCTCCCCAGGCATGGAATCCAGCATACAAAAGGGTTCAAATAATATTTGTTGAACAAATGAATGAATAAGTGAAAGAATGCCAGGAAGGTGCTAGATGTTACAAATATGAGTTCAATATGATGGCTTCCATTGGCAGGCTCATGGTCTAACCAAGGAATCAGACACATACTGTCCACTTAATATAAAGTTGCATTTCCCAGAGCGTGCTCTGTGGAACTCTGGTCTTGAGAGATGATCTAAGGAAATATAAGTCCATAGTCAAATAAATGTATGGAAAGTCTTATGTAACATATCCCTTCTTTTATAAATTTATAATTCACTACAGGATATTAAAGCCCCTGAGATGTCCTGTGATAAAGAAACCTATTTAGCCTACCATTTGCCAAACTAATTTGACCTGGTCTTCTTGTATAATAGCTATTAACATGCTACAGAGCTAATGTTCTGAAGAGCACACTTTGGTCATTTCTGATAGAATTGATAAACACTTTTCTACCAAAGAGATATTATAAATACATTGTTTGATGTATGTGTTATTATGATGTTATGTGTTATTATGAATGCACATATATTTAACATTCAAAATGCAATAAATGTTATTCTCCACAGTAACAGACTAACAAGATAAACCAGGGGCCAGTCAGGTGGCGTAGTGGTTAAGTTCACACACTCCACTTTGGTGGCCTGGGATTCACAAGTTCGGATCCCTGGCGTGGACCTAGCACCACTCATCAAGCCATGCTGTGGCAGCATCCTACATAAAATAGAGGAAGATCGGCACAGATGTTAGCTCAGGGCCAATCTTCCTCAGAAAATAAAAAGATAAACCATATGATGATCTCAATATATACAGAATAAGCATTTGACAAAATCCAAAATATTTTTATGATAAAAATCTCTCAGCAAACAAAAAGAAAAGAACTTCTTCAACCTGATAAAGGGCATCTGTGGAAAACCTACAGTTAACATCATACATAATGATGAAAGACTAAGTGCTGATCTTGGTAATCATTCCACAAAATATATGCATATCAAATCATCACATTGTACACTTTAAATATATACAATTATATTTGTCAGTTATTCCTCAATAGAGTTGGGGAAACAAAAGAAAGACTAAGTGCTTTCCCACTAAGATCAGGAACAAGGCAAAGATGTCTAATCTCATCACTCCTATTCACCATTGTACTGGAGGTTCCAGCTAGTGCAATGGAAAAGTAAAAGAAATAAAAGGCATCCAACTTGAAAAGGAAGAAGGAAAATTCTTTATTCATAGATGCCATGATCATCTATGTAGAAAATCTGTTGGAATCTAAAAATAACTATTAGAACTAATAAATGACTTTAGCAAGATTGCAGGATGTGAGATCAATATACAAAAATTAATTATATTTTTTATTTACCAGCAATGAAAAATCAGGAATTGAAATAAAAAGCAGTATCACTTACAATAGCATTAAAATATAAAATACAGAAGGATAAATCTGACAAAGATGTGCAAATTACAAAACATTGCTAAGAGAAATTAAAGAAGACATAAATAAGTGGAGGAATATACTATGCTCATGGATCACAGAGTCAAGATTGTAAAGATGTCAGTTCTTCCCAATTTGATCTATAGATTCAAGGCAATCATAAGCAAAATACCAGCAGGATTTTTTTTGTAGTAGTTGACAAGTCAATTCTAAAATTCAAAAGGAAATGCAAAAGACCAAGAATAACCTCCTTCAAAAACAAAAACAAAAACTCTGGAAAAGAGGAACAAACTTGGAGGTTTTACAATACCTGATTGCAAGAGTTCTCATAAAGCTACAGTAATCAAGACAATGTGGTATTGACATAAAGATATTTGAATAGATCAATGGAACAGAGTATAGAGTATTCAACTAGACCAACATATATGGTCAATTGACTTTTAACAAAGATGCAAAGGCAATTCAAAGGAAAAACAAGTCTATTCAATAAATGGTGCTGGGACAACTGGATATCCACATGCAAAACAATGAATTTTAGTCCATACTTCATACTATATACAAAAATTAACTCAAAATGAGTCATAGGCTTGAGTGCAAACCTAAAACTGCAAAATTTCTAGACAAATACATAGAAGAAAAGCTTTGTAATTTTGAGTTAGGCAAAGATTTTCTAGATACTACACCAAAAGTACCGTCCGTAAAGGAAAAAATAATTCAAGATTTTATCAGAATTAAGAATTTCTGCTCTTTAAAAGACACTATTGAGAGAATGAAAATACAAGCCATAGGCTGTTAGAAAATATGCACAAATCACAAATCTGATAAAAGATGTAAATCTATAACATAAAAAAATCTCAAAACTCAGTAAGAAAACAACACAATTTTTTAAATGGCTAAAAGATTTGAATAGACACTTCACCAGAGGAAATATATGGATTAAAAAATATTCCCAAAATAATTTTCACTAGAGTAATTGTACATTAAAACCACAGTGAGACACTACTACATACCTTGTAGAATGACAATAAGTAAAAAGCTGATCATACCAAGTGTTGTGGGGTTTTAAAGCAGCTGGAACTCTCATACACTGCTGATAGGAATTCTCATCCACCACTTCAGAAAGCAGTTTGGCAGTTTCTTAAAAAGCCCATTTGGTCCAGAGAGATGGAGTTAATATCCTTTTCCCTATTCCTTCCACTAAGTACAGCTATAACCCTTGGAAATTACATGTAAAACAAACATAGAAGACTCTGAAAGGTAAAATGAAGACAGACCAGTTAGGGATCTTGGATCCAATGTGGCAGCGAATTCCCTGGGTTTTGTTTTGTTTTGCTTCATATACCCCAGATTGAGTGCTGGAGAAGCTTGCAACCCAGAAATGCCAATAGGTGCAGACAAAAACAACAAACAGAAAACTCAAGAAAAACCTGTTCTCTCTAGCCAAAGAACTAGGAAAAGGGCATCCTGGCAAGGCAGAAAATTTTTAGATAACAACAGCTCTATTGTAGCCAAACACCATAGAAAAAACTACGACCCTATCCACATCCATACCAAGCAAAGGCTGTGTGGGAAATCTAGACTTGTTCCCTTGCCAGGCTGTAGTGAGGTACCCAATGCCCTTGCTGGGGTGGCATCAGAAGACCAAACATAGAACTGGGATTTTCTTCTCTTCTAGGTGATAACAAGGTCCTTCTTCCCCTGCAACATCCATGGAGACCACTTGTGGAGCCTTGACTTACACCTCCACACAGTAGTGACAAGATATCCCTCTCCTTCTCCACTAGGATGATATCAGAGGAAGTCCAGGGGAAAGTTAGGACTTTCACCATAGCCCAGTGCTAATGGGATACTATCTGTGGTGTCAGTAGGGGCCACAGTGGTGAGCTGGAACCACCCCCACCCAGCAGTAAGGAGGCTGAGTAGGGAACCTGAGCTTCTACCTCCATCTGCCAGTAATGATGCAATACCCTCTCCTCTTCACCTGCTGGGTTAGTATCAAAGGAACTCAGCTAAAACAGAATATTTGAATAAGATCCAGCGTCTCATAAGATAAGACCCAAAATATCCATATTTCAACTGAAAATCACTTGTCATACTAAGAACCAGGAAGATCTCAAACTGAATGAAAAAAAATCAATAGTTACCAACATTGAAATGACAGAAATGTTAATATTATCTGACAAATATTTTTAAATAGCCATCATAAAAATGCTTCAACAAGCAATTTTAAACAAGCAATTGTTTCATTGAAACAAATGAAAATGTAGCATCTCAGCAAAAATTAGAAATAGAAGAAATGAACTACTTGAAAAGTTTAGAACTAAAAAATACAATAAACAAAATTAAAAACTCAATGGATGAGCTCAAAAGCAAAATAGAGGGAACAGAGGAGAGAATCAATAAGCTTGAAGACAGGACAATAGAAGTCACCTGAACTGAACAACAGAGAGAAAAGAGACTGGGGAAAAAAATGAGCTTCGGGGAGCTGTGGGACTATAACAAAAGATCTACCACTCATGTCATTGGTGCCTCAGAAAGAGAAGAGGAAGAGGACGCGCTGAAAAAGTACTCAAAGAAATAATGAGTGAAAATTTCCCCAATTTAGCAAAAGACATAAACCCATAGATTCAAGAAACTTAGTGAGTACCAAATAGGATAAATCTAAAAGCATCCACATCAAGACACAACACAGTCAAACTTCTGAAAACTAAAGAGAAAGCAAAACCTTGTGTATATCTGGTCAGGTACAAGACTATAAGAGAATTTTGATATTCTTCTAACCCAGAAGGAAAACTATAAAAGCATAGTGCTTTGGGAGCCTTTACGTAAATCTCCACATTCTCTTTCCAAACTTCTGCTGTGGTTTCCAGACATACAATAGACATTGAAGCAGTGTTAATTATGACAAGTAGAACTGTTGATCATAGGTGAGCACTTGTTTAGAAGCAGAGGTCTGTCTAAATGGAGAAATCCTCAAGATCTCTTTTAATAATCTGTGCTTACTATGGAAGGGCTCAAAGACTATGAAATAGAACCAAACCTACTGCATTACACAACCCAGTGCATGTGAAATATCTTCTGAAACAGACCTTCTTCGTTTTAATACTGATTGGCATCACATTTCAGGTCACGTGAATTTTTACTACTCAAATATGAGCCAGAAAAGCAGGCTTTTAAAACTGAAGTGATATCACCATGGTATATGTCCTAGAAGCAATAATTACCAATTTCTTAACACTTATTGTATAGGTAGGAACTGTTTTAAAAAGAGCATTAGAAATGTGAATTGTTTTTCTAAAATCTCCCTTCTAGTATAATTAACAACAGGAAGATAATTTAATTTCCTGAGGGGAAATCCTTGTTCTCTTATGTGTTCTGGCTTTATCAACATGAAGAAGCCAAAGGCTTTCCCACCCTGTGGCTTTGAGCTGGGACTCCTTCAGCTCTGAGAAGATGCTTAATCATGAGTGATTGTGTCCAAATCCCGTTATTCATTCTGTGATTCTGCTGTGAGTAAAAGTGGGGCTTCATAGAATGTCTTGGGTTTTTTTTCTTTCTTTCTTTCTTTTTTGGCCGTTTACAATGCTTCCAGGTTTGACTTCATTTATCTGTAAAACATGGACTATGTCCGTGACCTCCTGTGTTTCATAGTTTCTGATGATAACAGTAATATCATAAATTTTACATAGAGCATTTATGCATATGATATTTGTCTTCATACCCTTGAAAGTAGAGATTTTGTAATTTGTCCAAAGTAATACATTGGCAACGGCAGAGCCAAAATATGAGCTAGGATTTCTTCAATTTCACTGTTTTGCTTTCATCACAACCCTAATTTGAAGATATTGCAAATAGGAATAAGGGAGAATAAATAAGGTAGTTTAGTAAACTGAGGCAAGAATGTTTTTCTAGAGACAAAGAAACTTCTAGTGAGAAGGAAATACAAGGTCCTGCCCACTGTCCAGCTTAATCTCATGCATCCTCCTCAGCTGCTTTCTCTACTCCAGCCTCACTGGTCTTCTTTCCATGCCTGGAATAGACCAAGCTTTTTCACACTTCAGAACTTTCACACAAACTATTCCCTTAATTTGGACTCTTTTATTCTCTCAGCCTCCCTCACCTGAACTTTCAGGTTTTTGTTTATGTGTCTCTAGTTCCCAACCTAAATAAGACCTATGTCTTGTTTAGCTCAAGTTTCCCTCAAAGCAGAGCCTGTGACAAAGGCTTTTGTGTGAATGTACAGCAGGAGTGAGAACAGGAGAGTGAAAGAGGGAAGAAGTATGAGTCAACACAAGGATACATTATTGAGTTGACCACTGCTATGGTCAACTAGTTGCTTGATCACACAGGACCTTCTGGGAATCTTATGAAATGCATCTCAGAACCTTTTGGCCATTTATCCATTGGCTCCTATAGGACATTTGGTTGAAAGAGGTTTGCCTGTCAGCTAAAGCTATATGAGGTTTAAAGGTCTCTAAACAATGTCTATTTTTAATATAGAACAACCTTGAAAACAGATGACGCCACTGACCACTGGGATCTCCTACACTTTTGGACCCCTGAGCCATAACTAAAGCTCTAGCAAATGGGTAGAACCAAGATCTTCAAGTTCCACCATCCTTATAATTACCATAGCCCCATTCTGCTTAAATGTTACACCTACCACAGAACCCAACGCTTCATCTTCCTTCTGCATTTATCCCAATCACCACAAGTAATAATCTTAGTAATTGTGATGCTACTGCATGCCAAAGCTTATCAACACCCCCCCAGCAAAAGGGTGCTTATTGCCATCTCATTGGTGAGTGATCAGCTCCAAATTCCCATTCTGAGGGTTGGCTCTCTAAAGCCACACTTGATTACAATGGTCTTATTCTTGGTTCCTCCCAAAGCAGAGTCTGAAATAAAGACTTTTATATGAATAAGGAGCAATGGGGTGCTGATGAACGTTTAACAATCAATTCTCCGGGAAAAATGTATATATATACAAAAGTTTATTACAAATTTTTACTGACATAAATTACGTATGGCATACAAATTTCAAATTATAATAAAATATACAATGCTCACTATAGTAAATTCTATATAGCTGACTAATTTTCCAAGAATGCTTTCATTGATTTTTGCTGAAATCTTATATCCATAGCCAACCTATGTTTGTCATTGACGAAAGAGTACAGCTCAATATAAATGCTGATTCATTTACACTAATGAGTAAGATGAAAGTGAAACTAAGACCTATGTCAACTTCATTCATTCATCAATGTCCTGAGTGACTTTTTTGCTGAATTGAATAGTAGTCTAGAACACAATTTTTTGTGTCATTCACAATGCAACTGTTAGAGACACAACTGACTTCTAAGTTTAATCTACATTATTAACATTTTCTCCCTTATTTTCTTAAGTATAAATAAGCAACAAAACAATCAAATCCTTTTGTAGTATTTGCCTATTTCTGTGATGTAATACTTCCACCATGGCTGATATCAAGATGCCAATGTCGCTGAACGGAAACTTGGGAAGAGATGTAACATAGCACACCATTATACAGTATTTCCACCAAACAGATACAATAGATATGAATAACTCAAGAGTACTGATGATAATAAGATGCATTAAAATAATTAGAAAATGATAAATCCTGAATACGTATCTTTTTTTTTTTTGAGGAAGATTAGCCCTGAGCTAACATCTGCCACCAATCCTCCTCTTTTTGCTGAGCAAGACTGGCCCCGAGCTAACATCTGTGCCCATCTTCCTCTACTTTATATGTGAGACACCTGCCACAGCATGGCTTGACAGGCAGTGTGAAGGACCGCACTCGGGATCCGATCCGGCAAACCCCGGGCTGCCAAAATGGAATGCGTGAACTTAACTGCTGTGCCACTGGGCTGGCCCCAATACTTGCTTTTAATGTAACTTAATTTTAAGCTTATATAATTTAATTTAAAATGGTGTTTGTGTTTACTCACCAAATTGCAAAATTCCTGAAATTTAACAATTGGCTCTTGCCAATCCATATGAGCAGTTTAGCACGCTGCTGGGGGAAAATGAATCGTAGAATGAAGGAGAGACAATATAAGGATGCGTTACTGAGTTGACCACTGCTATGAATGACTGGGTGCTCAATCTCACAGGACCTTCTGAGAAGCCTTATGAAATGTGTCTCAAACTATCCTGACAGCACACTTCAGAAAGATGGAAGTATTTATGCGGTGGCTCCCCACATGGCATTAATTCTCCCACATTTTGGGTCGCACATGTGTGAGTGTTGAGTGGATTCCCAAAGTCATTCCATGCTATGAAGTCAGAGCTCTGGGGCAGCAGCCTGGACACCAGCAACATGGGCTTGGCAGAGGTGCAGTCAGATGGCACTTGCGTGAAATTGGTCAAAGCCTGCTCTGGAACTGGTTACCACAGCAGTCACTGGAATAGAAAGTGAGGCCAGATGGATTTGAAGTGGCAGGCGGACAGTACCTGATAAAACCCTCTTACACTGTCTCACCGCTAATGATTCTTTATTATTTTTTTCATAATATTCATTTATATCAGTATTTTTTTTTTTTTGATGACCATTCCTCTACTTGGTTTCAAGTTTTGCGATGTCAGGACAGTGTCTCTTTGCCGCCTACTGGGCCCAGTGCCTGGCATTTACACTTTGCACATAATAGGTTATCAATATATTTGTTGACTGAATAAATACATAAATACAAGATGATAGATATTCTTCATCACTCTCAAACCTCCCCTTTCTACCACAACTACGCTCCACCCCGTTAAACAGCAAAAAAAAAAAAAAAAAAAAAAAAGAATGAAAAAGTGTGTGTATAAACATTACTGAAATTAGGAGAAATGGAAAGATGCAGCCACATCTTTATTCTGTTCTCTGTCCATTTTCTGGGACTCCTACCTTCAGACTCCTGTTAATTGGAAAGGAATTAATCTTTCTTCCCCTGCTTGGCTCCTTCTCCACTGTTCCCTATCCAGAGCCACTAATGTGCTCTGTCCAACAATGGTTGATTTGCTTCCTGTCCCTCTCTCTAGGAGCACAGAGATGTTGCCAGGGGATTGAAATTCCTCTCTTTTCCTTTTCTTCTCTCTCTCACCAGTCGCTGCTTGTGGAAACGAGCAACATTAGAAATTTATTTCCCCATTAACGTGAATTATGATACCTCCCCCAGTGAAAATTTTCCAGAAGGAAAAAAAGTATCTATGGTTAGTTTGGGTTTTAATGGTCAAACTCTCCCATCTTCACTGCAAATGCCTTATGCTTGGGAGAGTACTCAAGGGAGAAACCAATATCAATTCGTTTCCTCTTGCCAGTGTTTCTCAAACTTCAGCCACTCCCATGCTATTTACACATTTTTGACATACATCGCTTCACTTTTTTATTTAAATAAGTTTATCTAAACAGTAATTTGTATACACCTATTGCAAATAGAGGTTTTTGAGTCACCTGTTATAAATTGAAAGTACCCATAAACAATGTTATGGACTGAATTTTTGTGTCCCCCTCAAATTCATATATTGAAGCCCTACCCCCAAACATGATGATATTTGGAGGGGCCTTTGGGAGATAATTAGGGTAGATGAAGTCATGAAGGTGGAGCCCTCATGATGGGATCAGTGCCCTTATAAGGGGAGGAAGAGACCAGAGCTCACCCTCTGCCAGGTGAGGATACCACTAGACGGCAGCCTCTGCAAGTCAGGAAGCAGGCCACGCCCGAGAACTGAATCTGGCGGCACCTTGATGTTGGACTTCCAGCCTCCAGAACTGCGAGAAATAAACGCCTGTTGTTTAAGCCACCCAGTCTATGGTATTTCGTTATAGTAGCCTGATCACTCTAAAACACACATATAGATATGTTTTAGTTATATATAGATATAACTCAAAATAATTAATGAATTAAATACTAGCTTGAAATGCTGTGAGTGTGGTGCCTCTTCTCTCTTTGTTAAAAAAAAGTCGATTAGCAAGTGTTAGAAAGATTTTTTAAAATATTGAGTTTTTTTCCCTGACACAATCAGAGGGACTAAAATAGAATGTAAAGGGAGTGACTTCCTCACTGTGGCTGTCTATGCTTCTTAAAGTCGTATTTCAGTACTCCCCCAAATTGTCTTGGGTATATGCCCTCGACTTTGGGAAACACTGGCCTGCATTCCTGCTGTGCACTGGGTAGACATTTGAGAAGGCACAGCTCTGTTTTTGTAGGTTGGTGTTCATTTGCAGGAGAACATTCCAACTTTACATTTAATCTTCTGCTGCCTTTAATATCCTTGAACCTATTCTTTGATGATCTCAGTTTCAGGATGGGAAAGATTTTGTGGAAAACCACAAAGAGTACTGGGATAGAAGTGGGGGAGTCCTGGCTTTCCTTCAGGCTGCATGATTTAGGCAGATCCCCAATTTCCCGAGCTTCAGAGGTTTTGAATATAAATGAGGTTGTATGATCCGTGGGAGAAAATGAGCAAAATGACAGGGAGTGGATGTAGAGATTGGGCCTAACCCATGTTCTGCCTGATCTATGTCAAAGCCTTTAAAACAACACATACAACCACGGGAAAGTGCCATGAGGCGAACACCATCTATCAGTAATACTGTAGCAGAGAAACTGCTGGGAATGCTGAACCCAGTCATTCTTCCCAAACGGTGACAGGCATACTTCTGCAGATTGATTTCCAGTGTAGGCAGGTACAGTCTTATTCTTAAATGTAATAGTTCTGCACCGACTTTCACAATTGCCTTTCTAATTTTGGAATAGACAAAGTTTCCTTTTAAGATGAAAGCATTCAAGTAAAAAAGGTGAATAGGTTTAAGGAAAAACATTACACTGACAAAGTAGGCACGACCTGTGATATCACTGAATCCGTGAGGTGGAACTCTAGTGGCTGAATCTTAGGAAACACCAACTCGACCTTTAAGAGATCTTCGGTCTAAAGTAGTAAAATTCTATGCCATGGTTTCTCCAAAAGTATTATAGCGATTAAGAGGCTCATCTATTTTCTTAGGATGCTATGAAAATAATTAATAAACAAAGAATAGCCTGGGCAGGGGGTATACGAGAACTCTCTCTACTTTCCACTCAATTTTGCTGTGAACCTAAAACTGCTCTGAAAAATAAAGTCTGTTTAAAAACAAACCAAAAAATGAATAGCAAATCACTTCATGTTACAGGCACAGAAAACTTACCAACAACACTCTCATACAGCAAAGTTATAGGAACAACCCTTCGTTATGTAAACAAGCTATGTGCTTTCACCTCTAAATCTGCAATCTTAATGACTCGCTTTTTACCCTACAATTGAAAAACTTATCCTTCTGAGGTCACATAAGGTGAGTGACTTATTGATGAGGGACTTTCTTCAGTATTAAACTGTTTGGTACACTTTATACATCTATTCCTATCATTGTGGCGTACATTAGATTGTGAACCTTAGAAGAAGATGAAGCTGATTAAGTTGACCTTTTCGGTGCACAACAAAATGTTCTGGGATAAATGATGGTTGTAATAACATTGTAGTATTTCTGAGAAATGATTGTGAACCAAGATTATGAATATGTCAAAGTGGTTGAATACAGGAAGTTTTTCTAGAAGCTACAATGGTGGCAAATCATAAAATCACGAAACGTAATAATTCAACATACGTTTTTTGAGCCTTAATATAGGTTTAGCCTTTTTTTGTATACAGAGCTGGCTTTATGGGCCCTGCACTTGGTTTAATATTATGCTGGTATCATCAAAGTCTTAATGATTTTGTCTTTGAACTTGTATTTTGTAAGTGAAGTCCGACGGGACAATGGAGGATGCACATGAGCAGAAGAGACGTGCACAACACACTTGTCCTCTGTTCCTTCACTCCACTAGCATATGGTGTCCCAATGCCCCAGGGGAATTCTAGAGAACCCACAGCGAGACTCAAAGCAAGCAGAAGGTAAGTGTTACATCCACAACTAAGTGGAAGTACTGACAGCCCTGAGAGGCCACACTTTCCATTCAAAACAGTATTTGTTTTAAATGCACAAAGAAAGTGATGGCATTTTAAGAAACATGAAAACCAAAGAGCCTTATCATATCTTTTCTCACTCATATAACTTCCCTGTATTACGAGCCACTTACACTGAAAATGACGACATAGAGGGAAAGGGAAAGACGGGGCAACCCACGCATCCTTCTCCTTTCAGCTCTTCCTTACTCACCAGTAAGCCAAAGAGTGTTGGTAGAATGTGCCCATATCAAGAAGTGAAGTAAAAACAGTTGAGTTAGTTTTATGCAGCTTTTCTGCTGTTCTGGTAAGAATGAAAGGCACATGCGTGCGCAAGCTATGAAATAAGAATTGTGCAATTTCAGTGATTCCATATATGCTCTTATGTTTAAAACTTGCATTGAAAAATATAAAGATGAATAGCAAAATTCATGCCAATAATTTCTTTGAAAACTTTTTTTACTTAGAACATTAAATAACAAAAAAATCACATGTCAAAGGAGAGACCACAGAAGAAAGGAAAAACTTTTATATTTTGGTACCTTTAACATCACTTTTTTTGTTGTTTTTGCTTTTCGAACAAGGGGTTCTACAAATTATGCAGCCTGCCCTGTTTGCAGAGAGTGGCTTATAAATGCAGTCTTTGCTAAATGTAGAAAGATAGACCAGTGTGGTTTCTAAAGATACCTTTCAGCCCAATATTCTCCAGTTTCATGTACCTTAGATAAATCTCATGGATTCTGGAAAGATCTAGGCCTATACCACTGAATGAGACGTTAGAGGGCTTCCTTGAGCATCTCTGCCCCCAGAGAAAGTGGATCACTACCCCTCTGTGCTGTTACTGTACCTCCACTCAATATCACTGTTGTACTTAGCACAACATGTTATAATTAATCTGTTTACAGATATGTCTCCCCTTTTAGGCTGTGGGCTTCTTGAGGAACAGACTTAATTTCCTTATCTCTATAACTCCAGAAACCTAGCTCAGGATAGATACTCACAAAATGTTAATAAATCATTCACGTTATTTTTTAATTACTAATGTGTTGAATAGACTCAGGGATATCCCTAAAGTAGATTATTTCCCCTCTGAATTAGCTGTCCCTTAGCTTTAGAAGAGCTCTGGAGGGGCACAGTACCAAAGGAGGCATTGGAGTTGGGATTTGAGATCTGGTGTCTCAAGAATCTGTGCTCTTCTCTCTGTGTGGCACTACTTGCAATCAGAGGAGAGCTAAAGAGAAAAGCAGGAGCTTATAAATTGTGGTTCTACTCATTTGCTAGAGCTTTGGTTATGGCTCAGGGGCCCAAAGGTGAAGGAGATCCTAGTGACCAGCAGCCTTATGTGTTTTCAAAGTTTTACTACATAAAAAACAGAGGGTCCTTTAGAGACCTTTAAACCCCATGCAATATGAGTTGAGAGCCAAACTTACTTCAACTAAATGGTTTATGCTTGGAATAGATGCTCATTTATCAAAGATTTGTTAGCTACCAGAAACTTCAGTGAATTGTGCACATAGTGTGACCCGCCTGGGAAAATGCAAATGGCAATGGAGACAAAGCCAACTCAGAGCAATCCAGAGGCTGCAGAGAGCAGTCAGGTGGCCTTACATTTTAGGGAGATTTCAGGGCTTTTGGACTTATAGTTAGCAAGTGTCAAGAAGACACTTCTTGAATGTCTTGTCACCATATAGATGATATGCTTTCCTGTTTGCCTAACCCCACGATGGTCGGAATAAGAGCTGCACGAGCTCTCAGTGAGAATGTGAAGGAAGGCTTGAGATTAGGAAGGCCATCAAGTCCATGTCTAAGAAAATATAGATGAAGTGAAGAGATCACATTATTATCCAAGTCAGTCAGTTAGAAAAACCAAATTGTTAAGCCTAAATCATTTTTGGCTCAACACAGAGAAACAATTAACTCATTCATCCATCTATATGTGGTAGAAATGGGTAAGTTTTAACATTTTGCAGAAAGCTCTGTCTGATTCCTGTGTGTACCTGTTTTCATGAGGCACAAATCATAACACCTTCTTGGAATCCTCTAACCCCTGGTCCATATGAACAATGGCTCTTCCATCTCTCCCTCTTTTTCTTGTTCCCTTCTATCTCATTGTTGCATTTACATCCTTAGCCTAAATATATTTAGATAGATGCTACAACCCAGCTTCATTTTTGTGAAGTAGTTGTATATATTCCTTTAGTGACAAAATATCTGATTCTGACCATCATAAAAAGGAGCATCATTGGACTTGATAAATAAGAAAACATCCATTGCACCAACAACTTTTATTCTCAGTGCTTCTTTCAAGGTAACAGCCCTGGGTATACTAATAGGCTGAAGTCAAGCAATGCCAAGAAAGTTTCATTGATGTTTCAGATAATTATCCCCCTGGCAAAATCCCAGGCCTGAGACCTGTGTTGACTTGGCAAGTCAGCCTACACTTTTCAAGCGCTCATTAACTGTAAATCTTTAAAAAATTGCTTGCTTAGTGTATTTTAGTTTATAATCTCCAGTATAGGCTTAAGGGCACAGCAAGAGAAATGCTGGCCATTATTAACGGTAACACTCGGATCATCTTAACGCCCAAGGTCTTTGTGTGTATGTGAGTGTGAGAGAGAGACAGAAGAGAGATAGAGGGAGGAAAGGAAAGAGGGAGGGAGGAGGAGAGAGAGAGGCAGTTAATATTCCATTATTCATGCACGGACCAGCTGCCTTCACAGCAGCAGTGCAGCAAGGAGAAAGCAGCAGACGCTCTCAGGAAACGTGGGCTCTAGTTGTCCCTCTGCCATGAGATGTCAGTGACTCTGTCAAGTCCTGTCACTTCTCTGGGACTCTGATGTAACGAAGAGTTTGAATAAAATGATGTTTGAGTTCCTACCAGCACATAATACTCTAGTATCTGATTCCAGGATTATCAAAGAGACTTAGAATTTTGTTCTATCTTTCCTTAGTTCACCCCACTCCAATAGGAGGTTCAGAATTGCACAGAGGGGCTCCCTTCATCATTATTCCTCCTGCCTCTGCTTGCTTCTCCACCCCAAACTGGATCTTCTAATTTCCTTTTTAAAGGAAGATTAGCCCTGAGCTAACATCTGCCACCAATCCTCCTCTTGTTGCTGAGGAAGACTGGCCCTGAGCTAACATCTGTGCCCATCTTCCTCTATTTTATATGTGGGACGCCTGCCACAGCATGGCTTGACAAGCGGTGCATAGATCCGCACCTGGGATCCAAACAGGCGAACCCCGGGCCACTGAAGCAGAAAGTGTGAACTTAACTGCTGTGCCACCGAGCCGGCCCCTCTAATTTCTTATATGTACAGACTGTATCATAATCTAGTTTATTTCTGAGCCAAGGAGCTAACTGCTAAAGCCTCCCCTCCTCAGTTCAGCCAGGCTTGGTGTAGCATGATATACTTTACCAGGATGTGGCGCCCAGTGCCAACCACTGGGTGCTTCCACTGTGCTCCAAGTTACCAGGCCCCAACATTCTCACGTTCTGATTACAGGCCTCTGAGTTCCTTCTCCTGACTTCCTACTCTCTACCCTGGGCCATACCACTGGGTTTCAGGCCTCTCCCTTTTTATTCTTCCAATTTCTTATTTAAAAGGTTTTACATGATTACCAAAGGAAATTTGAAACATTAAAGGAGAAATAGAGAAGAAACCGTAAACCATAATCCCACTACCCAGGCAACCACCCTCAATGTTTTGGTTTACAGTTGTAGTAAATCGTTACAGCAAGGACCCCACATTTGTTCATACCTTCCTACAGCCACAGCCTTGGGTACTGCTCCCTCATCACTGTCTCTGGGCTCAGCCAATGGGAAAATAGCAAATGTATCACAAGCAGAGACTTGGAAAATGATGATGATTGTGCCCGCCCTCTCTTGCTGCTTTTGGAACGTACTGGCACCCTGTAAACAAGCCTATGCTAGCTTTCTGAATGACAAGAGATGTGTGCCCAGTTGCCCCCGTCACATCAGCCAACACTCAGCAAGTGCCCAGAGCAGAGCTGCCCAGCTGAGTGGCAGCTGAACAGACATGTTAGTGAACCCCATCGAGACCAGCAGAAGAACCACCAGCTAAGCCCAGCCCAGAGGGCAAAGCCGTTGAACCCCAAGCTAAGTAAGTGGTTGCTGTTTAAACCACTAAGTTTTGTAGTCTGTTCTGCAGTAAAAGCAACTGACAAAAATAATCCCTCAGTCATTTTATATATAACAAAATTGAGATTATGCTGTATATTCTATAGCCAGCTTTTTTCACGACATTTTCCCGTCTTTAATATTATTTCCCTCCACCAGGGTGAGGATTTATATCTGTTTTGTTTAATAACATAGAACACTGCTGCACAGATAGTTGGAATTCAATAAACATTTGTTAAATGAGTGATTAGAGGGGATTTTTTTTTTGATGGTTGAGTAGTGTTATTTCACATGGGGTTACCACCTTTGCCCCATTCTGTGTTCTTCTTGCTCCTACAGGTTTGACATCTCAGCTCCCCACTAGAACTGGAGTTCAGGTGAGCTCTTCCTGCTCCCTGGGAACTGGATCTCTGGTCCCACATCTCAGTCAGGAAGAGGGCTTTGCTAAGCAGCCTTCAAAATTCAATTCAAATAGCATGTCCTGTGGGGTCATCCTTGTCCCTCACTAGGGTTTGCACACTGTGTTATATAGAGCTCCGTCATGGCAAGTACATCACGTCACAGTATCTAATTTACTAGTCTATTTCTTCTACTGCTTGTGAACTTCTGAGGATACGGGTTCAGTTCCCAGAGAGCCTGGGACATAAAAAAGTGCTCAATCAATGCCTGTGGGATAAATGAACAAATTAACTCATGTGCTGCAAAGGACTCCTCTGACAGCAGTACACATATAATCTTTCTCTTTTTTTTTAAAGAAATGTACTGTTATTATAAACAATAAATACTTTAAGGATTACAATAACATTGTGAGAAAGCATATTTAAATTTTTAAAAGTCTTAATTAGGAAATACCACCAAGGAGAACATTTTTAAATGGCTTTAATTCCATTTAGATCTTTTTAAAGGTATGAGGAAAAGAAGAAACTAGGAAAATCGGAAGCAGAAGTGGGACAGAGAGAGCATAACACAGTTTACAATGACCTGCCGTGGATGGGGGATGATGTCAGTTTACATATTGGTTTAAACATAATTAAAACTTAGAGGTTAAAGCCTGAACTTGGGCTAATGTCAAATAAAGAAGGGATATCATTGGTCTGCCGTTGATTAGAGTTCTGTTTGGGATTCTTTGTTGAAGAGAAAACGCTGTGCTTTTGTGAAAACTGCCGTTCTGTAAAAGTACCACCTGTGAAAAAGACTCTGCTCAGGAATGTTAAGACTTACATTATTCACGCACACATACACACATGAAATTCCAGCACATTACTCTGATCGCTGTAATAAACCTAACAGACTCTGGTTTAGACAAGCAGCCATGCTTTGTTATATTAAGGGTGTAAACATAAACTCTGATTAATTAGTGTATTGCAGTTCTTTCCTTTTAAAGGATACTGGTTTAAATTCTGACTTCAGCTGAATGTAATCCACAAGGAACATTTTAATATAATCATCATGTAGAAGTCTATTCCAACAATATTGCTGGTTATTCTTTAACTACCAGAGGGCAGAGATAGCCTGCTTTTTAACTCTCTCAGGCCATGGGAGCATCGTTTACTAAAAGTCAGGTCTGGTAGGCTTTTGGTTCCAGCCAGAGGTTTCAACTGTTCTAGAAGAGTTTAAGGGAGCTGCTCTACCCCTCATCCTAGATTCAGGAAGGCAGCTCTGATAGTATCTGATTCATTTGTTTACATTTCTTTATATGGTTTCATTCAAACAAAGATAAAAATAGGTTTTTATGCCCCAGTGCCATTAGGGACAAAGCTTTTCGATTGAATCTTCAATCTGCAACTCTGGCGTGTGGTGCAGTCCCACAACCACAGGCTGCACCTGGAACTCTGGCTGTTCACTTTGCAAACAAGAACCCCTGACTCACAAGAGAACGAAGCAGAGAGACGGGCTGGGTCAGAGCAGGTGGAGGGAGGCCTGACTGTTGGTTCAGTACCAAGAATTGGAAATCACCTGCATGGTAGACGCTATTAGTTACACAACATAAACGCAGTAATTACAACAGGGATTAGAATAACATTGTAAGGAAGCATATTTGTATCCAGAAAAAAAAAAACCTTATTCAGGAAATAACTTCAAGGAGGAAATTTCTCCTCGTTGTCCTTGCTAACAAATTCTCAATTTAGTTCAGGGCATCAAGTATTCTCAGTCCCCAGTAAAATAAGAACGATTGGTCTAAGTCAACCACGACAATCTATTTCCGCCTTTTCTGCCTGTTAAAAAAAATTAGACTTTATTTTTTTAATTTTTTTTGAGGAAGATTAGCCCTGAGCTAACATCTGCTGCCAATCTTCCTCTTTTTGCTGAGGAAGACCGGCCCTGAGCTAACATCCATGCCCATCTTCCTCTACTTTATATGTGGGACACCTACCACAGCATGGCTTGCCAAGCAGTGCCATGTCCGCACCCGGGATCCGAACCGACGAACCGCAGGCCACCAAAGCGGAACGTGCACACTTAACTGCTGGGCCACTAGCCCGGCCCCTAGGCTTTATTTATTTTTTTTTTTTATTTTATTTTTTTAAAGATTTTATTTTTTCCTTTTTCTCCCCAAAGCCCCCCGGTACATAGTTGTGTATTCTTCGTTGTGGGTTCTTCTAGTTGTGGCATGTGGGACGCTGCCTCAGCGTGGTCTGATGAGCAGTGCCATGTCCGCGCCCAGGATTCGAACTAACGAAACACTGGGCCGCCTGCAGCGGAGCGCGCGAACTTAACCACTCGGCCACGGGGCCAGCCCCCCTAGGCTTTATTTTTGAAAGCAGTTTTAGGTTCACAGAAAAATTGAGCAGAGGGTTCAGAGATTTGCCATATACCTGCTATGGTACATTTGTTACAATCGATGAACCTACACTTATACATCATTATCACCCAACGTCTATAGTTTACTTTAGGGTTTATGCTTGTGTAGTACATTCTATGGGTTTTGACAAATGTACAATGACATGTACCCACCATTGTAGCATCACACAGAGTAGCTTTACTGCCCTAACAATCTTCTGTGTTCTGCCTATTCATCTTTTTGTCCTGCCTACTCCTTCTTACTGTCTCCTAGTTTTGCCTTTTCCAGAATTTCACATAGTAAGGATCACACAGCGTGTAGCCTTTTCAGATTGGCTTATTTCAGTTAGTAATATGCATTTAAGTTCCCTCCATGTTATTTAATGGCTTGATAGCTCATTTCTTTTTAATGCTGAATAATATTCTGTTGCTTCAATGTACAAGTTTATCTGTTCACCTACTAAAGGATATCTTGATTGCTTCCAGGTTTTGGCAATTATGAATAAAGCTGCTATAAACATCTGTGAGAAGATTTTTATGCGGCTATAACTTCTCAGTTCATTTGGGTAAATACAAAGGAGCTCATGTGGATGGTACAGTAAGAGTATGTGTAGTTTGGCAAGAAACTGCCAAAGTTTCTTTCCTTGCAAAGTGGCTATACCATTTTGCCTTCCCACCAGCAATGAATGAGAGTTCCTATTGCTCCACATCCTTGCCAGCATTTGATGTTTTCAGTGTTTAGGGTTTTGGCCAAACGATAGGTGTGTAGTAATATCTTGCTGTTGTTTTAATTTGTAATTTCCTAGTGACATACGGTGTTGAACATCTTTTCATATGCTTACTTGCCATCTCTATATCTTCTTTGGTGAGGTGCCTGTTAAGAGTCTTTTGCTCATTTTTTAGTCAGGTAGTTTGTTTTCTTATTGTTGATTTTTAAGAGTTCTTTGTATATTTTGGTTAACTGTCTTTTACCCGATTTGTCTTTTGCAAATATTTTCTCCCAATCTGTGGCTTGATCTCTCGTTCTCTTGACAGTGTCAAAGTTTGTAACTTTAATGAAATCTAATTTATCAATTATTTCTGTGATGAATCATGCCTTTGGGGTTGTATCTAAAAAGTCATCACCATACTCAAGTTCATCTAGATTTTCTCTTATGTTATCTTCCAAGAGCTTTACAGTTTCACATTTCACATTTAAGTCTATAAGCCATTTTGAGTTAATTTTTGAGAAGGGTGTAAAGTCCATGTCCAGATTCATTTTTTCGCATGTAGACGCCCAGTTGTTCCAACACCATTTTTAAAAAAGACTTTGCTCCATTGTATTGCCTTTGCTCTTTTGTCAAAGATCAGTTGACTATATTTATATGGATCTATTTCTGGACTCTCTATTCTGTTCCATTGATGTATTTATCTATTCTTTCACCAAGAGCACACTGTCTTTATCATTGTACCTTTATAGTAAATCTTGAAGTCAAATAATGTCATTTCTCCAACTTTGTCCTTATCCTTCATTATTGTGTTGGCTATTCTGGTTCTTTTGCCTCTCCACATAAACTTTAGAGTCAGTTTGTCAATATCCACAAAATAACTTGCTGGGATTTTGATTGCAATTGCATTGAATCTATAGATCAAGTTGGGAAGAACTGACATTATTTGACACTATTGAGTCTTCCTATCCATGAACACAGACTCTCTCTCCATTCATTTAGTTCTTTGATTTTGTTCATCAGACTTTGATGAACTTTATACCTAAATATTTGTTAGATTTATACTAAATATTTCACTTTGGGGGTGCTAATGTAAATGATACTTGTTTTTAACTTCAAATTCCACCTGTTCATTGCCGGTATATAAGAAAGCAATTAATTTACATGTTTACCTAGTATCCTGAAACCTTACTATAATCCCTTACTAGTTCCAGGGGTTTTTTTTTTTTGTCAGTTCTTTCAGATTTTCTACATAGACAATCATGTCATCTGCATACCAAGACAATTTTGTTTCTTCCTTCTCGATCTGTGCACCTTTTCTTTTCTTGTCTTATTGTGTTAGCTAGGACTTTGGCATAACGTTGAAAAGGAGTGGTGAGAGGGGACATCCTTGCCTTGTTCCTAGTCTTAGCAAGAAAGCTTCTAGTTTCTCACCATTAAGTAGGATGCTAGCTGTAGGCTTTTTGGTAAATGATGGCCTTTACCCAAGTGAAGAAGTTTCCCTCTATTCCTAGTTTGTTGAGGGTTTTTGTCGTGAGTGAGTGTTGGATTTTGTCAAATGCTTTTTCTGCACCTATGATATGATCGTGTGATTTTTTCCTCTGTAGTCTGTTGATGTGTTGAACTACATTAATTGATTTTTAAGTGCTATCTCTGTCTTTTTAATAGCTGGAGGTGGGCCTTTTGACCCATTCTGTTCAACATGGCCTTAGGCAAAGTCTGCTGGGTATGTATAGGGGGATGTGTTCTAGGAAAGATTTCAATTTCTTGGTAAACAACGAGGAATACAACTGACACCACCCCTACCTCTTTCATTTGGTTTTGAATGTGGATGTGATAGCTGGAGATACAGAAGCCAGCTTGCCATCAGGAGGGAGGGAAAGGCCAACAGAATTGGAGAGACATTAGCTGTGAAATCATTACAGTATCTTGTACTAATATCTGCCTCTAGACTTCTTGTTATATGAGAAAAAAAAAACCTGTTTTTATCTAGCCACTGTAGTTGGGCTTGATGTTATATGAGGCCAAATCTGCTTTCAACTGATACTCACGTCATATCTATAATGAGATACATGGAAGTCATCAAAGAGACTACATTATTGCTTTGGTTCTGCAAGTAGTGCTCTGGTGCCTACACTTGGGCAAGAGTGGCCATGAAGAGGAAACTGGAAGAGATTGGAAAGGAGGGTGACTGAGTGACAGGGAATCAACAGAACATCTGATTGCTAGGGATGACCAGTTCCGAGCAGGGAGACTAACACATGGCCAAGGGCAAAACCCATGTGCCAGGGGGAGGGCAGAAAGGTGTTCAACAAGTGGCAAAATAAAGTGAGGAAGCAACATGGTGTAGTAGAAAGTAAATGATCCTAGGGACCAAAGAAATGGCAAATTGAGTCCTGGCTCTGCCACCTAGCTATATGACTTGGTCCAATTATTCAACCACTATTAGCCTTCTATAATATCTCTTCTATAATATAGGAAGAAAATTGTCTGCCTCACAAAGTCACTGTAAAGATGAAAAGCAATAGCATATTTAGAATTCATAGTTAAATCAACTATACTCCACTTCCCTTTTCACATGTTCAAAGTCAAAGTAAGGATAGCAAAGAGATCAAGGCAACCTCAGTTAGAAAGACATAAACTGGAGGGAGGGTTAGGCATTAATGAGTTATGCTGATAGAATCTCTGTAAACTAGAGGTCTCCTAAAGTCAACAATCCAGGGGCCTGCCCAGTGGCCCAGTGGTTTAAGTGTGCAGGTTCCGCTTCTCAGTGGCCTGGGGTTCGCCGGTTCGGATCCCGGCTGTGGACATGGCACCGCAAGGCAAGCCATGCTGTGACAGGTGTTCCACGTATAAAGGAGAGGAAGACGGGCATGAATGCTAGCTCAGGGCCAGTCTTCCTCAGCAGAAAGAGGAGGATTGGCAGTAGTTAGCTCAGGGCTAACCTTCCTCAAAAAAAAAAAAAAAAAAAAAGTCAGCAATCCAGAATACCTCCTTGGAGTCACCCAGCCTTCAATAGGCCACAGCTAGGGAGTAAAAAGAGTAAAAAGTAAAAAATTAATTCAAACTTAATTGAATAAAGAAGTCAAAATATTAATATTCCCAGGAAGCAATTGGCTTCCTTGTATGTACTGCTTGTGATTACAATCGAAATGTTTAAGTACAGTAAATACTTGTTTAATTAACGATATGTTAGAAAGTTAGAACCTTTTTAGTAGTCCCTATAACAATATTCACTTGGCTTATAAAATCATTTTGGTATTTTCTTCCAGTTATAATTGGAGGAAAATTTTCCAGCTTCTATCCAGGAGGAGGTCTAAACTGAATTAAAGAATACCTTGAGAGTTTTGAAACAATTTGATATGATATTTCATCACAACCAAAGTAAATTAAAATTATATTATTTTAGGAAGAAGCAAAATCTAAAGGAGACTTAAGCCGTTTAACTCACAAGGGAGTGAGGATTATACTAACTGAAGTTGGCATTATAGGCACGTTTAGTGAAAATTGCAGCTATTTATTTCCTTAGAGTAGAGAAGATTTCCCAGGACAGGATTTCCCCCTAAAGTTACACTTATTCATTCCTTAATCCAACCAGCAATTAGCGAGAATCTTCCAGGTGCCAAGCACAGAACTGGAAGTACCTGGGGTATTAAAAAAAAAAAAAAGGCTACGATTCTAGTGTCTGTTCTTCCAGTACAAGGGGTTCTGAGCTCTGTATGCATAAGAATTGCCTGAATAGCTTGTTAAATATACATACTTCTTGAGCTTACCGTGGAAATTCTCATTCATGGGGATGGGGCTAAAAATCTTCGTTTTCATAAAGCACTCCAGATGATTCAAGTGCAGATAAACCGAGAATCACACTGTGAAGCACATTATTCTACAGCTAGAACCCATAAGCTGGTTGGAAAGATTATATATATTATAGGTCAAGGATGCAGGATGACAGATCAGGATGAAGGATGCCAAGGCAGAGGCAGGAAAGCAGAATACGCTGGTTCAAGGAGCAGATGGACCTGGCATTTCCTGGGAAGCTGTGATCATGGGTAACTAGAACTAGATAAATAAACAGTCCCAATTTGAACATACAATAATTCCACAAGTCAGGGCAAAGCAATGACTGAGACTAAGCAGGCCACAGGAACCAAGGGCAGTCAAGAATTACAGATTGGGGAAACAAAAAAAGACTAGAAATAAAGAGCCCCTGATTCGGGTGGTAATTCAGTCTTATCCAAAAGTTCCTGACTGCTTCCCATTGGGAAAGAAAGCAGTTTCAAAGCATAGCTTCCAAGCACAAGCGGGAAAGTGGTGCAGAGAAGAAAGTGAAAAATTTAAATGGGACCATGGAGCATGCCCACACTTGGAGAGCAAGAAGGAAAGCAACCTGGGAAAGTGAAATATGCTTCTTCAGCCTGAGTTTCAACTCCTTTTGTGTGGTAATGGCCATTTCACTGACTTAGCAACTGACATAACCAAGGCCAGCTGATGGACGGGGGTGACAGTCAAAGTGAGAAATAGCTACTGCTTTTAAACACACTGTCCATCCTCCTGGAGCCACTGGCAACACTGGGCTGTCTGTGAATAGCCTTCTTGAAAGCAGGTTTCAACATTATGCATTAGTTTCCTCATCAGCAAAATAGGAATAAGAACAATACCTAACTTATATAGTGGTAATAAGTATTAAGGATATTGGATATTAACCACTTAGCTTCCTGCCTGGCTCACAGTTAGCACTCTGGGTAAATTATTTATTATTATTACCATCATTATATGTCCTGGTCTGGGATTTTTAGTACCTGAGCAATCATAGGCCACTATCTGCCATGCTTGGGGTTTGTCTGATACTTCTGTTAAAACGTTAGTCAGCTGTCAATGTAATTTTGACATATTTTTCTAATAACCAGTGCCAGAAATCTTGTCATAGCATGTCCTTTGAATGTGGGTCCCACTGTTGCAGCTTGCCATTTCTTAGTCCCACGCCTAGGGGTGCTCAATGGCTGATCTTAATCTGTCTTTTTTCATGTGTTGAGTCCAGTATTCAGTGATTTACAGGAATTATCTCAATTACTCCTCACAAAACCCACTTGAAGTAAATACTACTATTGCCCTTAGTTTACATACAAGAAAACTGAGAGTTTTAAAAACTGTATCCAACTTACCAACTTCCTTGTTCTTGCATAAATAGGATTTCCAGGGAGATCTTTCTCTAACACCCATCTTTGCACCTCATTTTACCTCTGCTTTTCTCTCCGCTTATCAGTCACCATTGTCATCAACCGCATTTAAATTTTATAGCACACAGCTTCAGCCACCTGAGAAAATGTAACCTGATACTTTAAGTCCAAAGTCCAAAAATCAGAGGAAAGGAGGAAAGGATCATTGCCAAGCCTGAGTTAGAATCCCACCCTTCAACAGGTCAACTCTGGCCGAGAGAGCTGAGGAAAGATGGCAGCTCCTTTGTTAACAAGCAGGTGGAATAAACGGAAGAGCAGTGCCTAGAAGGAAAGGGGTGCTCTTCCAAGAAGAGGTGTTGGATAGACAAAAAGTAGGTGTCCGCTGCATCGTCCGAGCTATGCATTCCTCACAACCTCATTGCACTTTTAATAGTTTGAACTCCCGTTTTTAATCATTGTCAGTGGAATAGAGATTTCAGGGAAAAAAAATATCTATTTTGTTTTGAGGGCTCGCTTCTTTCTCAGATTTCAATTCAATATTTTGAACTGTTTCCTTAAGAACTTTAACAAACACCTCCCACTGCCTAAAATTGACAAAACAAAGCAACCGGACGATGAGAATTGGACCTGAGTCAGGCCGCCTGGCCCCTGTGGTAAGTGCTCTTCTGGAAGAGTTGAATAAGGTTAGCAGAGTTCAGTTCTCTCTCTTGAGAGTGAGCTCTGCAGGTGTTTGCAACAGTCCTTACAGAGCAGCAAGGGGCTTGGTCCTTTGAGGGAGATCTTCAGTTCTCCCAGTTAGCTGCCCACCCTCCTCCTGCTTCCTTCCACCAGTGAACTTTTCTTTGATCTTAATTGTGGATGGAAAATAATTGCAACTAGTATGATATAATACAATAAACATTTGTTAATAAAACTAATTTGATAAAATCAAGACAGTGTCAGTAGCATTCAGCAGCTCTGGACAGCTCAATTTCTTCCACGCGTAAGGCAATGTTCGGCATCTATTCGGTCTATTTTTGGATACAAACGGGAGTTTGGAGGCAAGAAGAAACCTGCATAACCAAAATTCCACCTTAAAATCTGGATGTCTGACAAATCTGCCCCTAAATCAGTCCTGGACAACTCATGCAATGGAACCAAGGATGCTTTGTTCTCCTCTAAAATCTAAAAGGCATAACAAAAGCAAATAGGAAAACTGGTGACATTTCTTAAAACTTAAAAAATTTGTACAAATGTATTTTAAAAGGAACAATCTCTCTGACTGAAATAATAGCTAATTCAATTTCTAAAGCAGTGTATATGTTATAGTCATTCAATGGCTTTAAAATAACTTGGCATTGTTCCTTAAGTAGAGGTATTATTGCTTAATTGTAGATGAGTCATTTCCCCAGTCCCAAGCAATTAATTAGTGTTTCCTAAACTTGCCTAAAATAGGAACCACACGGGGCTTTGGTTAAATATATAGATTCTGGGGCCCACCCCAGCCCTATTGAATTAGAATTTCTAGGAAGGCCAATGGGAATCTGTACGTTCAATAAGCACCCCAGGTGGATCTTATCATCAGACAGTTTTGTGAAATACTGTTTGGATTCCTTTGACAGTGGCGTTAACTTTTTGAATTACTATTATATTGAGTGACCAGAATGGAGCTTTATCATCAGAAGACTGGGACATTAGGAAGCACTCAGGGACTACAACCAAGTATCTATTAATCTTTTATGTAACTATATCTAGTTATCTGAAGCAAGTGCCACGTATTTACATATTTTCCCTTATTCAGTTACTGCATAAATTTTTATTCCTTCAATAATAAGTCCAAGATTAAATTCATTACCACCTTGAAAAAAGAACATAAGGGGGAAAATATCTCTTATTGAACATCTCACCATACATGGATACGATGCTGATGGTTGGTTTACATAAGTTATTTCCCTTAATCTAAACAATTCACTGGCGGTGTAAGTATTTATTTCCATTTTATAGATGCAGAAACTGAAGCTTGAAGAGGCTAGTGAATTTTCCCAGGGTCACTCAGTAAGCAAGCGAGACAGAGGTAAAATCCACCAAGCACATATTCTCAGCATGATACCAGCCTTTGGAGTTTAAATTACAAATGAAGGAATTCAAATTCAGTAGAATAATCGTGGGTTTGTGAAAATTTCTTCTGTGAAGGCCAAAAAAGGGGCAATTTTCATATACTTGGGCTGAGCCAAAAAGGGACGAAAAGACTGATTTCAGAAAGTCTGATTCCCTCTTATGGGATGATAAGCCTCTTCTTGTGATCAGAAAGAAATCTAGGGTCCTCCCCTAAAAATAAAGTCTCTTATAGAACAAATGAGAAAAGTAAATAAAATTGTAAACCTAGATATGTAATATGCGTTATATATATATGGAACTGCATTTTACTCCAACTCATTCTCTTTCTTATTCCCCCCATGCTGTTCATTCTGGTTGAAGTGGTTGCAGCCAGAAACAAAAAATTCCCCCCTTGGGCTTTCTTGTTTTAAAAACCCTTTTTTCAAAGGGTCTGTTTTCTCAGACTTGGAGGCTGTTGAAAGGTGCCCGATGGATAGCCTTGGAGACCGTGAGTTCTGTTTATCTGCAGAGGAGTGCAGGTGGGGATGGGGCATCCTCATCTTCCCACACAACCCAGCTTAGGATCTCCCGCTCTCCTGCACGACAGTTATATGAAGTTGGGCAGTTAAGAGGACTCCCTGAAATAAAAGCAGACGCTACAAGTCAGCAGCACATTCCTTCGTTGTTGCCGTTGTTGTTGATATCACAGGCTAAGGCCCTCCCCATTCAATCATTTTTTAAAGTAGGTTGTTGAGGAGGATTTTGGAGGAGGCGGCACAGGACAGGAATGCGGGACGAAGGGAGAGAGGAGGTGACAGAGGGGGAGGATGGTGAAAAATAGTCTGAACTTGACTTTTCATATAATGTTATCTGCATTTTGTGATACGTGTTTTTTTTCTTTTTCTTTCTTCCTCCCTCCCTCCCTCCCCCCCTTTCTTTCTTTCTTTCTTCCTTCCTCCCTCCCTCCCCCTCCCTCTTTCCTTTTTCTTTCTTCCTCCCTCCCTCCCTTCCTTCCTTCCTTTCTTCCTTTCCTTTCTTTCTTTCCTCCCTCCCTCCCTTTCTTTCTTTCTCTCTCCCTCTCTCCCTCCCTCCCGCTCTCTCTCTCTCTCACTCTCTCCCTCTCTCTGTCTCTCTCCCTCTCTCTCTGTCTTTTAATTCCTACAATGACATACCTGTTTAGCATATCAGCTCATTTGAAAGAAATTTCAGTATGTTCTTATATATGTATTTACAAATGTGTATTAAACTTACATAAATGAAATTAAGTTTCTGTGTTACTATTTCCATATCATTCAAAAATTACCCAGATGGATTTTTGCCAAATTTGAAGGTATGTTTATGTGACATGGTATGCACTGTGGGGCCTAAAGAGGGGAAGTGGTATCTTAGAGATATAGGCAAGATAAGAACTGGGATTTGAAACTTACAAGGAGTCAATAATTCTCTGGAACAGTATTGGAGAAAATAGAATCTACCAAAAAATTTTGAATTATAAAGGTGGCATTATTTAGTTAAGATATAGTTAAAGTAGAATTCCTAATGTCTGTTAAAACAAACAAAAAGAAGCAGGTAATAAGTTTCTATCAAGGTGGTGAACAGAATACATGTCTACCTTTTCTCTCTCCCCCAAATCTCATGAAGCAATGGACTAGAGCAGTACTGAAAGGGAAGAGCAGATTTGACAAAGAACTGGAACTTCTGCTGCAAGTTCTTCAACTGGACCCTCTACCGAAATATCATCAATGAAATTTAAATCTCAATGAATAAGGAAAACAATAGATTAGACAAGGCTAAAGAATTTCTGTACTGGAAGGTCTAAGGAAATCAACTAGAATGCAGCAAAAAGATAAAGATATGCAAAATATGAAAGAATAGTTAAGAGACTATAGATAGACCAATATATATATGTTTCAGGAGGAGAAAAAAGAGAATCAGGGAGAGACAATATTCTATTTATTTATTGTTTATTTCCAATTATTTTTACTGCGGTCATAATGGTTTATAACATTGTATAATTTCAGGTGTACATTATTATTTATCAGTTTCTGTATATACTGCATCGTGCTCACCACCAATAGTCAAATTTTTACCTGTCACCATATATGTGTACCTCTTTACACCTTTTGCCCACCCCCAACCCCCTTCCCCTCCGGTAATCACAAATCTGTTCTCTTTATCCATGTGTTTGCTTATCTTCCACATATGAGCGAAATCATGTGGTGTTTCTCTTTCTCTGTCTGACTTATTTCACTTAACATAATACCCTCAAGGTCCATCCATGTTGTTGCAAATGGGATGATTTTGTCTTTTTTATGGCTGAGCAGTATTCCATTGTGTATATAAACCACTTCTTTATCCAGTTATCAGTTGTGGGCACTTGTGTTGCTTCCATGTCTTGGCTATCATGAATAACGCTGCAATGAACATACGGGTGCATAAATCTCTTTGAATTGCCAACTTCAAGTTCTTTGGATAAATACCCAGTAGTGGGATAGCTGGATCGTATGATATTTCTATTTTTAATTTTTTGAGAAATCTCCATACTGTTTTCCACAGTGGCTGCACCGGTCTGCATTCCCACCAGCAGTGTAAGAGGGTTCCCTTTTCTCCACATCCTCTCCAAAATTTCTTATTTTCTGTCTTGTTAATTACAGCCATTCTGACAGATGTAAGGTGATATCTCACTGTCGTTTTTATTTGCATTTCCCTAATAATTAGTGATGTTGAACATCTTTCCATGTGCCTGTTGTCCATTTGTATATCTTCTTTGGAAAAACATCTGTTCAGGGCCTCTGCCCACTTTTTGGTGGGGCTGTTTTTTTGTTGAGCTGTATGAGTTCTTATGTATTTTGGAAATTAACTCCTTGTTGGATATATATTTGCAAATATTTTCTCCCACTTGGTAGGTTGTCTTTTTGTTTCGCTCGTGGTTTCCTTTGCCTTGCAGAAGCTCTTTAGTCTGATGCGGTCCCATTTGTTCATGTTTACTTTTGCTTCCCTTGCCTGAGTAGAGATGGTATTCAAAAAGATGTTGCTAAGACTCATGTCCACAGGTGTACTGCCTATATTTTCTTCTAAGAGTTTTACAGTTTCAGGTCTTACCTTCAAGTCTTTAATCCATTTCAGGTTCATTTTTGTGTATGGTGTAAGATAATGGTCTGCTTTAATTCTTCTGCATGTGGCTGTCCAATTTGCCCAACAATTCACTGAAGAGACTTTCCTTTCTCTATTGTATGTTCTTGGCTCCTTTGTCAAAGATGAACTGTCTATAGACGTATAGTTTTATTTATGGGCTTTCAATTCTGTTCTGTTGATCTGTGTGTCTGTTTTTGTGCTAGTACCATGCTGACTTGATCATTACAGCTTTCTGGTATATTTTGAAGTCAGGGATTGTGATGCCTCCAGCTTTGTTCTTTTTTCTCAGGATTGCTTTGGCTGTTTGGGGTCTTTTTTTGTTCCATATAAATGTCAGGATTCTTTGTTCTATTTCTGTGAAGAAGGTCACTGGATTCTGATTAGGATTTCACTGAATCTGTAGATTGCTTTAGGTAATATGGATATTTTAACTATGTTTATTCTTCCAATCTATGTGCATGGAATATCTTTCCATTTCTTTATGTCATCAACAATTTCTTTCAATAATGTCTTATAGTTTTCAGTGTATAGGTCTTTCACTTCCTTGTTTAAATTTATTCCTAGGTATTTTCTTTTTGTTGCAATTTTAAATGGGATTGTATTCTTGAGTTTTCTTTCTGCTAGCTCATTATTAGTGTATAGAAATGCAACTGATTTTTGTATGTTCATTTTTTACCCTGAAACTTTGCTGTAGTTGTTGATTATTTCTAATAGTTTTCTGGTGGATTCTTTAGGATTTTCTATATATAGGATCATGTTGTCCACAAACAGCAAGAGTTTCACTTCTTCCTTTCCGATTTGGATACCTTTTAATCTCTTTTTCCTGCCTAATTGCTCTGGCCAAAACCTCCAATACTATGTTGAATAGGAGTGGTGAGAGTGGGCACCCTTGTCTTGTTCCTGTTCTCAGAGGGATGGCTTTCAGTTTTTCACTGTTGAGTATGATGTTGGCTGTAGGTTTTTCATATGTGGCCTTTATTATGTTGAGATACTTTCCTTCTATACCCATTTTATTGAGCGTTTTTATCATAAATAGATGTTGGATCTTGTCAGATGCTTTCTCTATGTCTATCACAATGATCATGTGATTTTTATTCCTCATTTTGTTAACATGGTGTATCACATTGATTGATTTGTGGATGTTGAGCCATCCCTGTGTCCCTGGTGCAAATCCCACTTTCGTGGTGTATGATCCTTTTAATGTATTGCTGTATTCGGTTTGCCACTATTTTGTTGAGGATTTTTGCATCCATGTTCATCAGCGACATTGGCCTGTAATTTTCCTTCTTTGTGTTGTCCTTGTCTGGTTTTAGTATGAGGGTGGTGTTGGCCTCATAGAATGAGTTAAGAAGTGTTCAGTCTTCTTCAATTTTTTGGAATAGTTTGAGAAGGATGGGTATAAAATCTTCTTTGAATGTTTGGTAGAATTCTCCAGAGAAGCCGTCTGGTCCTGAACTTTTAATTTTGGGGAGGTTTTTGATTACCATTTCAATCTCTTTACTTGTGATTGGTCTACTTAGAGTCTCTATTTCTTTCTGATTCAGTTTTGGGTGGTTGTATGAGTCTAAGAATTTATCCATTTCTTCTAGTTTATCCAATTTGTTGGCATATAGTTTTTCATAGTATTCTCTTATAATCCTTTGTAGTTCTGTGGTATCTGTTGTAATTTCTCCTCTTTCATTTCTAATTTTATTTATTTGAGGCTTCTCTCTTCTTTTTCTTAGTGAGTCTGGCTAAGGGTTTATCAATTTTGTTTATCTTCTCAAAGAATCAGCTCTTAGTTTCATTGATTCTTTCTACCGTTTTTTTGGTCTCTATTTCATTCATTTCTGCTCTAATTTTTATTATTTCCCTCCTTTTGCTGACTTTGGAATTTGTTTGTTCTACTTTTTCTAGTTCCATTAGTTGGAGTTTAAGATTGCTTATTTGAGATTTTTCTTGTTTTTTGATGTGGGCCGCTATTGCCATGAATTTCCCTCTTAGAACCACTTTTGCTGCATCCCATAAGAGTTGGTATGGTGTATTTTCATTTTCATTTGTCTCCAGGTATTTTTTTTGTTTCTCTTTTGATTCCTTCATTGATCCAATGGTTGTTCAGTAGCATGTTGTTTAGTCTCCACGTATTTGTGACTATCCAAGCTTTTCTCTTGCAGTTGATTTCCAGTTTCATAGCATTATGGTTGGAAAAGTTGTTTGATATGCTTTCAATCCTCTTAAATTTATTGAGGCTTGCTTTATTTCCCAACATATGGTCTATCTTTGAGAATGTTCCATGTACGCTTGAGAAGAATGTGTATTCTGCTGTTTTTGGGTGGAATGAGATATATATATACATATACACACATATATATATATGAGATATGTGATATGAGATATATATCTATCTGAGATATATATCTATCTGAGATATATATATATATATCTCAGATGTATATATATATATATATAATATATATATTGTCTAACTGGTGTAGTTTTTCACTTAAGTCCACTATTTCCTCGTTTACTTTCTGTCTGGATGATCTATCCATTGATGTAAGTGGGGTGTTGAGGTCCCCTACTATTATTGTGTTGCTGTTAATTTCTCCCTTTAGGTCTGTTAATAGCAGCTTTATATACTTTGGTGCTCCTTTGTTAGGTGCATATATAGTCATAAGTGTCATGTCCTCCTGGTTGTGTGTTCCTTTTATCATTATATACTGCCCCTCTTTGTCTCTCGTCTTTTTTTATGTTGAAGTCTGCTTTGTCTGATATGAGATGGCTACCTATGCTCTCTTTTGCTTGCCATTTGCTTGGAGTATCATCTTCCATCCCTTCACTCGGATCCTGTGTTTGTCTTTAGAGCTGAGATGTTTTTCCTGGAGGCAGGATATTGTTGGGTCTTGTTGTTTAAACCATCTATCCACTCTGTGTCTTTTGATTGGAGAATTCAATCGATTTATATTTAGAGTGATTATTGGTATATGAGGGCTTAATACTGCCATTTTATCTCTTATTTTCCTGTTGTTCTATATTTTCCTGTTTCTCTTCTCTTCTATTTCTGACTGCCATTTCAGTTTCATGGTTTTCTGTGATGGTTTTCTCAGTTTTCTCTTTATTCATGATTTGTGTCTCTGCTCTGATTTTTTGTTTAGTGCTTACCATAAAGTTTGTATTAAAGATCTCATAGATGAGATAATCCATTTTCCAATTGCCTCTTATCTCCATTAGCCTAAGCACGTTCCATCCCTTTCCTTTTCCTCACCTAAGTTGTTATTGTCACAAATTATTCTGTTTTGTGTTGTAAGTGTGTGACTAAGTTGAAGTGTTTATAGTTATTTTTGATGCTTTCCTTCCCTTTATCATTTATGTTATAATTAAGTGCTTGCTAACCTGTTCTGATAGAGAGCTGCACTTTTCTGATTTTGTCTATTTATCTCCTTGCTCAAGGCTTTGAAAACCTTGCCTTTTTGTTTCAGGTACAAGTGCATCCTTGATCATTTTTCGTAGGGGAGGTCTAGAGACAGTGAACTCCCTCAGCTTTTGTTTATCTGGGAAAGCTTTTATTCTCCATCATATCTGAAGAATAGTTTTGCTGGATAGAGTATTCTTGGCTGAAAATTTTTGTCTTTCAGTATTTTGAATATATCATTCCAATCACTCCTAGCCGTAAGGTTTTTGCTGAGATATCTGCTGAAAGACTGATAGGGGTACCTTTGTAGATTATTCTCTTCTGCCTTGTTCCCCTTAATATTTTTTCTTTGTCATTGACTTTTGCCAGTTTTACTATCATATGCCTTGGAGAAGGTCTTTTTGCATTGATATAATTAGGAGTTCTGTTGACTTCATATACTTGTAAGTCCAGTTCCTTTCCCAGTTTTGGGAAGGTATCCGCTATTATTTCTTTGAACAAGGTCTCTGCTCCTTTCTCCCCCTGTTCTCCCTCTGGAATACCTACAATCCTTATGTTGCATTTCCTAATTGAGTTGGATATTTCTCAAAGAAGATCTTCATTTTTTTTAAGTCTTAGTTCTCTCTCCTCCTCCACCTGAAACATGTCTATATTTCTGTCCTCTAAAGTACTAATTCTGTCCTCCATAACATCAGCTCTGTTTTTAAAGGTTTCTAGATAGTTTTTTTTTTTTTTTTTTAATCTCATTCATTGTGTTCCTAATCTCCAAAATTTCTGTTTGGTTTTTTTTTTTTTTTTCAGAGTTTCAATTTCTTTTGTGAAGTATTCCTTCTGCTCAGTAATTTTATTCCTGAGTTCATTGAACTGTCTTCCTGAGTTTTCTTGTAACTTACTGAGTTTCTTTATGACAACTCTTTTGAACTCTCTATTACAATCATTTAGATTGTAAGTTTCTGTTACTTCAGGATTGGTTCCTGGAGACTTGTCATTTTCCTTCTACTCTGAAGTGTTAATATAGTTCTTCATGGTGTTTGATGGAGTGACCCTTTGCTGGAGCTTAGTGGTAGTATCGGGTCACAGATTCCACCAGCCAGCACTGGTGTTTAAATACTTAAATCCTAACACTATCATTTGTTGTGTAAACTAGAAAAAAATCACTTTGGTGAGCCTTAAATTCCCCACTTTTGTATTGACAGGATAAAATAAGATAAAGTAAGTAAAATATTTTGTAAAATATGAAATCAAACGCAAATGCAAAGTATTATTCAAAGATGTGCAATATGTGGGGGGCGAGTTAAAAGATCTTGTTGTCTACCCATTGTTTAACCACATTTATTCCCTTTCCCTTCTTGCTATCAGAATCTTGATTCTATCTAGGTGAAGAAATGTATCCAGCCCTAGGTTTTATCTCACTCCCCCAGTAGCTGTAGCTGGAGATGGCCATGCCATTCAGCTCTGGAAAATGAGGAATAACAGGCAGCCTGCTAGTGGTACTTCTGGGCAAAGTTTTGATTTCCTCATAAAAGAAAGAGACTTAACTGACACTACCTCTTCCACTCTACTTTTTACCCTCAATACAGACTTGATTCATGGCACTCGGGCACCTATTTTGTAAATATGAGGGAAAGACAAACTCACTGCACAGATACTGACCCTTCCTTACTGAGTTGCTGAACCAACACCAGCATCCATCTTTCTCCAGATTTCTTGTTTTATGGGAAAAATATTTTATTTAAGACATTATTACTTGGGTTCTCTTTTATTCGGTGGCAAAAACATTCATTCCTAACTGATTCAGGATGATAAGGGGAACTCGAAAGTTGAGGTATATCTTTGTATGTTAACTATTTGAAAAAGTTTGTATAAAGCAGAAATTGAATAAACCATGTTTAAACTTTGTTTAAAATCAACAGCAGTGTCTGGCATATAATAAGTGTTCAATAAATATTTTGAAAATAAATGCAGATGGAAAATTGAGTCTTGCAGTACATTTGTGGATGTAAATTGACATGAAGCCATCCCTCTAAAATCTCAGCTACTTCACAGTTTTGATTCAGGGCTATCAATGGTTGTGTTCATCACAAAATGCTTATCTCTTTTCTATATATTTATACACACAAAGAGAATCTTCTTAGGCTTACACTAGTGCCTTTTCAAGGAGCAAAGTGAACTTAGCTACAGAGCATTTCTTTACATTGAAAACCTGAGGAGATACCAATGAAACTCTGCTGATCTTGTAGAAGTATTTGTTATGAATGATTGAAAATCTTCTTTGAAAGCAATTACACTGTTATTGAGGAATCCCTGATCAAGCCATTGCTGGCATAGCTTGCAAACACCTGGCACATGGAAGATAAAGTTCTAAAATTTCAGCTTCCATGGAAGATGAGTGGATAGTTTTAAATTTTTATTTATTTGCATATTTATTTATGTATTTACTTATTTATTTTACTTTTTGGTGAGGAAGATTGTCCTTGAGCTAACATCTGTGACAATCTTCCTCTATGTTTTGTATGTGAGATGCTGCCACAGCATGGCTTCATGAGCAGTGTGTAGGTCCACAGTGGGGATCTGAACCTGCAAACCCCGGGCCCCCGAAGCAGAGCACGTGAACTTAACCACCATGACATTGGGCCAGCCCCTGATGAGTGGATAGTTTTAACAGATGATTCATTTTTTTGCCAATATTTTGTGACCTCAACTATAATAAACTCATACGTATTAGTGATCAGGAAATGAAATACATACTTAAAAATGATCACCTGATTCTAATTTTGTGGGAAGGGAGGAAGAGTGCTACAATTAAAGAGAAATGTCTTCTCCTTCCTCCCTCTCCACACCCTCCCCAAAACAAAAACTTTCCTGAGATTTTGATAGAAATTCCTACAGAAATTGTGTAATATAATGGAGTGTTTTGTTTATTTTTTCACTTAATAGTCACAAATAATAACCAAAGATTAGAGATTGCAAACCCTTAAATGGCAGGAAAGTTCTTTTGGTTCATGGATTAGCACACTTTGTCCTTGGCTCCTCTGAAAGTGCAAGATTATGAGAGAGACTAGATGTGATAAGACTTAAGGGGAGAAAAAGGTCCTGGTCACTGGCAGAAATATGGCCAGAGGGAGCCATAAATGGAATAAAAAAGGATTTCTTGACTCCAGAGAAGAATTCTAGCTTTTCTACTCAGATAGGTAATCTCCTGGGTGGGCTGATTTTATGAGTCAATCAGACCCAAAGCACATGTCTAGAGATTACAAAGAAAATAAACACATTTGTGAGTCAGCAGTGTCTCTCCTTGTCTGAACTAACTGCTTTTCTTTCTCACTCATTTTCCCTAGTTGGTGTGTGTGTGTGTTACCTATATCCCTGTTTTTCTTTGTTTGATAAGTAACACACTTACCATTAACTTTGATACAGTGTAATTTTAGAAATACAGATTGCATTTATTCAGACTTTCAAGTGGAATTTATTTATACTCTCTCCCTTCTTCAAAAAGACTATAGGTGGTTTATTTAATAGACCATACACACAAGTGTGTATTTGCTCCATAGGCTTTTGGTAAAAGTCACTTGTCAATTCAACAAATAATCATTGAACATCTACTATGCCCAGGGCATCTTGGGGTTTACAAAGCTGAATGAAATGTGGTCCTTGATGCTTGAGTCTTGGTGCATTACCTCATCTAGAAGCAGTTGCTTTTTAACAAGAGGGTAACAACCCTGGTGCATATCAAAATCACCTGGGGAGCTTGTTAAAAATACACCTGCCCAGGCTCCAGCTCTCAGCTTAGGGAAATTCTGATAAGAGGCAGGGCCCAAGGTGTGTGCAGTTTTAACAACAAGCTCCCCAAATGATTCTGATACACAAACTAAGGTTAAGAAACACTGTTAAGCTAAGAAAAGACTAATGGCAGGAATTCAGTAGCAAGTCAACCAGGTAGGCACCCTTGAAATCTACAACATGAGCAGCTGGCTAAAGTCATTTGTAAGGCTGTTTCTATTTCCACTGCTTCAAAGCTAGTTATAGTCTGAAAAGCACCCCAGAGGACAGGGTTGGTCCCAATCTTCTCTGTAAAATACCTGGAACAAGTCTGTTAGGAATAAGATAGCTACAGCCAACGATCATCTCCAGCCTCCCCCAACACTCTGTCCTTAGATCCATCTTACACGAAATATGACTATTCATGTACATTTTCTCCTTCACTAGATTGTGAAGTATTCCAGAGCAGGAGCAATCCTCTTTCTTTCTCCCACGAAGGGACACTAACCCATGCATAATAGCTATTTGACAGTTTGTTTTGCACTGAATCGAATCCTTCCCATCCAACTTCTGGGGTCTAACTATACATGCATTTATCCATAGTGAATATTTATAAACATCTAGAAAAGTATATACTTGCTTATAAAACACTTCAATCACATAAAAGATTATGTAATACACATAAGGAAGAAGGAACAAAAAAACAAGCACGTAGAGACCCAAACCACAGTTTATGAAACAGGACGTTGCCCATACCTTTGAGGTCCCTTGTTGATCTAGTTACTTTTGAACAGTAACAATCTTCTGAAATTTAAATCAGCATGCGTGCATTCACTCATTGGTTGACTGGATCATTCATTCATTTGCCAAACGTGCCAAGTGTCAGAATCCATGTAAGACCAGGTAGTTTAGTTCTACTGTTGGAGTGAGTGGGGCTCGAAAGTGACATAAACTATCTCCAGAGGCGTACACATTGCCTTTGCTGCAAGCGGTCCCAACCGGGCCTGGCCCTACAGAGCGAGCGTGGTTTCTCCGCGTGGACACTTTGGGCAGAAACTACGCGTCCCGGCAGTCTGCGGGGCGAGTGGGCGGAGCCGGGCCGGGGGCGGGGGCCGGGCGAGAGGGGGCATTGTGTCGGGAGCGCGGACCTGCATTTGTCTGCTGGAGGTGCTCGCCGAGCGAGCGTTCTTTTGGCCGGCCGTGGGCTGGAAGTGTCAGCGGCGGCCGCGGCCCCGGCGGGAGACCGAGTTGCAGGAACCACGCGCCCACTGGCCGCGATTGCTGGCAGGGGGCGGCGTGCCAGCGGAGCAACATGCAGATAGGCGCCCGGCGCCCTGACGACCCCTCCCGAGGAAAAGAGGCCGGGGCGGCGCTGGGGCGGCGGGGAGCATGAGGGAGGCCGGGGGGCGGCTCGACTCGGAGCGCTGCTAGGGAGCGGCGCGCGCTGCACACTCGCCGGGGCGCAGCGGAGGGCGGGGAGCCGGGCAGGTCGCGCCAGCCAGCGGGAGCCGGCCACCGGGAGCTCTTCTGATTGCCGACGCGGACGCTAGGGGCCCGGAGCAGCCCCCGGCCCCGGCGTGCAGCCAAAATGGGCAACGCGGGCAGCATGGATTCGCAGCAGACCGATTTCAGGGGGCACAGCGTGCCTTTGAAGCTGCCGATGCCCGAGCCAGGTGAACTGGAGGAGCGATTTGCTATCGTGCTGGTGAGTGCGCGGCGGCGGCCGGACGCGGGGCCCTGGAGCCCCGGGCCGGGCGGCGCAGCTGAACCCCCGCCCCCTCCCCTTTTCCTCGCGCCGGGAGCGAGCCTCCTATCCCGAGGGGGAGGCGCCCACCTTCCCCATTGTGGCCTCTCTCTCCTCGCTTCTGTCCGTCCCCCTTCGAGCCCGCCGCGCCCAGCCCTCTCGGGGTCCCGGGATGGGGCCAGGCCGGCTGCCTGGCCAGCCCCGAACCCATTGTCTGGCGGGAGAGGCACCTCGCAGCGCGTGTGCCTGGGAGGTGCGGCGTGGGCGTGAAGGGAAGGTGGCGCGGGCCCGGGAGGAGCGGGCGGCGAGCCGCTAAGGCTTTTTGTTTGGAAAAAAATCTCTGCAAACCCCGAGTCCCTGTGGACCATCCTGCGGGTGCCCGTCCCGGGCTTGGGGGTCCCGCACAGATGGGCGCATGTGGCTGGCCGCGGGCGCCACGCCGGGCGGTGAGCGAAGGGGAACTTGGAGGCAGACCTCGCGGCTCGGCGGAGGGGACCTTCCCCGAAAGGGAAAGAGGAGGAAACCCGTGGCAGTGCGGCGCCCCCGACCCTAAGCAAGGAGGGGCCATCTGAAACCCAGGCGAGAGAGAAGCTTCGCCTCCGCGCGTTCCTTTTGGTCTTAATCTTAAACCACAAAAATGTGTAGTTTTGCGGGGACGTGTTGTGAGCTGTCCTGACTGCAGGAACGACCCCTCCCCTCCCCCAGCACACCTAGCCAAGTCTTTGGCTCCCTCTCGAAATTCGCTTCTCTTAGCTTTCCAGCTTCTCAAATCTATGACACTGAAGACTCCCTTCTTCCTCCCTTTCCTTCTGGGAGTAAGTTTCTGGGCCCCTCCCAGCCACAGCCTGTCAGTACTGTGAGCTCAAGAGGGTGTGGCGGCCTCCCCTTCGTCCCAGCCGGAGTCTGTCCTACACTTGGTCCCCAGACTTCGATTTTTAGTGTCTGAGTCTCTTTTAAGGGATGTTAGGAGGGAAGCGGGCAAGATCGGACGCGTTTCTGTTCCTTACACTTGTACATTTCCCTTTTCCTACCTAGTTACCTTTGAACTCTTCAAGGCTAGGCAGCAAGAGAAATTTGTGCTCAAGGCAGACAAATTTTGCGTCTGCCTGCAGGTTTTTGGCATATAACCTCACAACTTTGGGGAAAGACCCCATTCTGGACGCTGACTGAAACGTGTAAATTGCCTGTCTTCAGGCCTTTAAGACGGGCTGGTTTGGTACTGGGAATATTGTTCTGGCAGGTTAGCTTTGTGCTCTTTGGGAGAACAGAGGCCACAAGCTTTTTGCTGCCACTCGGAAACTCTGGTGTGGCAGTCGGGAGATAGATGAGGCTGCCTGTCTTGCTGTGTATTTTCTGTGATCTCCTACAGCTGCTCCCTCTGTTGTGCAAGATGGGACACTCTGAAATGAAACAGCATTGGCTTAATTACTTCTCAAGGCAGCCTAGGTGCATACTTGACCTGTCTTTCCAGAGACAAACGTTTTTATTCAAAATCCTCTTCCTACCAGACACATGGTTCTTAATCTCCCAGCTCTGGGTTTTCTGTCTTTCCATCCATGCTCTGGTGGTGTGTGTGTGCACTTGAACTGCAAGGACCGGTGACACAGGAAAACCAGATAATAATAGTAATGCAATTAAGCTCTGCTCAACTGGGATAGCATGATTTGCATGAGCTTTCAGTTAGCCTGCTGATTAGTAACACATGGTATGAATTAATCTTTAGAAAAATAATATCCCGTCATTAATGTGGTGGGTTTGTGTTACTATTAAGTCTAGTCACCGATTTAGTATGTAGACATTTATGATTCTACATCACAAGCTCCTTGGGGCAGTAGTTGGTTGTTGTGGTTACTTTTACTCTGTGTGTTGTACACAGTTACAAGATGTGGTTCCTTTCTTAATTGTTTACAGTATTCTAAGCCTCTTAAAACAAACAAAAAACAAAAAAATACTAGGCTAACCTTTTTCGGATTGAGACAAAGCTTTTGGGAAAGTCTCAGCGTGGGGCCCCTCTTGTTAGAGATGCACTTGGACCCTTGATGCGTTTACTGTAACTCTCCCTAGTCAGCTCCAGCTGCTCTTCGAAAACCTACAAGAGGAGATAAAAGGAATCATCTTTATGGGCTGATAGAAGTGCCGAGTTACGGTGATTTCCCTTGTGGTCAGTTTTTTTTGAAGTTGTACATGCGATGCTCTCAGCTGTGCTTTTCTTCATGAATCACTTAAGAAATCAGCACAAACCATTTTATTCTGGAGATCAAGCTTGAAGGGCAAATTATAGGTGGCAACTTTTTAAGTATACGTTTGGAGGAATTCTCTATCCTGAGACCATGGGAGTCATATTGGCGTTATTGATACTAGTTTTATTTTCCTATATGGTGAAGATCATATATGAGTTTTGGGAGGAAAACCAGGTAGTAATTCTGTACAAAGTCTACAAGCACCTCATCGTAAGTATGGCTTACGTCCGTAATCAATGAGCCATTTGAGGCATAGAAAACAATTCCTCCCACTCCCCAAGCTCTAGAATACTTAAAGCATTTGGGAAGAGTAAATAAAAATTAAAATGACAGAACTCCATCTATTTCTGGAAAATCTTAGGAGAGAACCAACCTATTCAATGACTGTTCCCCCTTCATCAGTCTGTATGAGTTAAATTGTATAAATCTGAAAAATTAGTGGGAATGAACAGAAAGATGAGACAGTAAAAGACTGCTGAATTAGGATGAGTGGAGGGGTAAACTAAAAAATAATAGTTTCTTATAGGAAAAATAGATTTGAGTTACTGAACTTCCCATAATTGATGACTAGTAAAAATTAGATCAAAACTTAGGAGCTTAATCCTCCTAGGGAGAGTCTTCCCCCCTCCCTGAACATGTCTTCAGCATTGTTATAATAATAGTTATAAAACTTATATTTAACGGAAAAGATTACTGACTCCTTGTATACATGTAACTATTTGTATCCTTGTACCTGCCTTCCACATGGAGTTACAGGTGATAGGCCTTTCTGTGTGTGTGTACAGGTGTGCGATGTTTCTGTAATACTCTTCGATGGACGTGTTTCTTAAATTATAAAATCAATCGTCTACTTCAGTTTTTGTTCCTGTAGGGTGTATGTATTTTATATATTTTACAGGTAACATTGGACTGTATTTTTTGGGTCCCATGCTATAATTAAATATCCATGGGGCTCTCCATTAAACATTGTTTAATTGTTGGGAATACACACGTAAATACTCTTCATGTTCTTTATTTTCAAAGATCACGCTCTGAGGTGATTTTTGGGTGTGGTGAGCAATTGATGGTCTTTGTCCAAGAGTACCTCTTTCTATGTGAGACACTCCACCATATTGTTCACTGAATTTTGGCTTGCGGTCACGGTTTTCACAACTTAAAAATCTAGGTCCCCTAAGGCCTTTTTCCTAAGGATTCTTGCTTTGCGTTTAAGAGAAAAGGACAATTTTAAGCCTTCTGTCCTAGCTGCTGTCTCTCTGTGTGATATCGGATCTCAGATTGCTCTGCAGACAGATTCAAAAAGACACATAGAAAGTGATGGTTTAGGGCAGTATTATCTTATGTTGGATACTGGGAACTACCCTGGTGTGTGATTAATTTGAGTTAGTTCCCTTTTCAGTTTTTTCCTTGCCCTGAGGTTGAATGTAGTCATTCTGCTTTAGAAAGAAGTCGGAACGTTTACTGAGTACCTACCATGAGTGTGCCCTATGCTTTATGTGTTCTCATTTACGCCTCACAGTAACTCCAGGTATCAGCAACATTATAGATGAGGAAAGAAAGATTACCTAAACTGCCTGAAGTCATAGTTATTGAGTAACCAATCTAGGATTTTAACCCAGATTTGAATCTCTACCCCTCCATTACTTCCTTAGTCCTAGAACTGGGAAGGGGGAAAAAAGTGCCTAGAACTAGCAGTAAAGCTGTGAAACAAGTACCTAAGTCTGGTGAATGCAAGTTCAAACCGTGTAAAATTGGCAGAAATTTTTTAGAAGCGACTGAAGTGAGGTGCGCTTGATGTTTCTCTTTAGATGGCAAACATTTTGGCATCTTCACTGATCTGTTCTATTTTTCAGGCGTGGAGTTAAATATTGATTTGGTCCGAAAGCGTGCTCTTCAGTTTTTCCGGTCAAGGCAGACTTGAACTACCTTGGTTGGGAAGTTTCGATTTTCCAAATCAGAGGGAAGAGACAGTCTGTCAGTGAATGCATATGCTCCGAATGTAATTACTTGTGGAAGGGACAAGGAAGGTCAAGTTTTAACATTTAAGTTTATTGCCCTCTGCAAGGTGGTGTCCCCTCTCATCTACTTCCAGGGAGAGCTCTTGCCGTGGAGTCTGCTGAGCAGATGGATGGGTAGGAGTATAGCTAGGCCATCATCAGATGCCTGCTCATGTATTTTCTCACATCCTTTCTCCTGTTGTGAGGGAAGGAGGTGGAGAAGGGGGATGGAGTGTTGTCACTTTGAGCCATTACAATCTCATCCTTGGCAGTAACCCCTTGAACTGTTTTATTCTCCAAAGTATGTTTATCATTTTCAGGGTGCATTGTTTTCCGTTAATAATACCAATATATTTGAGTATCTGGGGTAGAAGTTGATCAAAGGCTCTTCTCTGAATGCAAATGTTTGGCTCCAGTGAGAGACTGGCAGCAGTGTAAACTGATGAAATTTGGGGGAGAAAGGGTATGTGTGCCCCTAAATCCTTAAGTGGTAAGAATTGCTTTCACTTGAGCCTTTCATTTAGCAAACAGCATTGGCCTGGGAGGCAGGAGACCTGGTTTCTAGAATTATGTCTGCTGCATCAGCTTGGATCAGTTAAACTCTTTCCTCTGGTCCTTTGATTTTCCTCCTCTGCAACAGGAATAAAATCTGACACAACTGTGAGCATAGCCCTGAGATTTTTGAAATCATAGCACTTGGAAGTATAAGATTTCTAGAACGTGATATATTGTGATCCATTAGCTGATTTTTTGTTTTGAAGAGCTTTTGTGTAGAAAAGTGTGTAGCAGTATTCTGTGTGGTCTGGAGAGTAGAATTTCCAGGGTCAATGACTGAAAGTCATGTAAGCATGAGGAAAAGTATTCTAACATTTAGGGTTGTCAAAAAATGGAGAGTGAGCTCTCCATTAGAATTGCTTGGACAGAAGCTGTATGAAAAATGCTGACAATTGGAGGGTCTTTCCAAACCCAACATATGCTTAGGGTATTATTGGCTTGAACGGTGCCCTCTTGAGGTAAATCTGCCACGTGTAGGTTCTAGATAGAATTATAGCACCTGAGAGTGGAGAAGGAGCTGCTTGTAGGTTCCTCCAGGGCTCAAAGGGGAAAACAAGTAAGTATAGGCTCATGCTTGTTCTAGAAATTCATTTGACTTTACAAAAACTGTTGCCTGAAGGGCTTGGTCTTAACGAATGGCTCTTTTCCTACTTTGGGCTTGGGGAATTGGGACAATGTGAAGTGGGCTCCTGGGTCCTCATGTTTAAGCAAGTAATAGATGTCATAAAGGTGGCTAATACAAGAAGACTGATTCCGGATGATTTCTCTCCTTTGCAAGAGGGTGCTGGTACCTGGAATCCTCTAGAAACAAAGCAGCGAATCCTTATAAAAGAACAGACTGGAATTACTTAGGAGGGACGGTGAGTTACAGCGGTGTAGCTGCTTGGCAAAGGCCCTCTTGTAGAGTGGCGCTCCACTTTACATTGGTGGACATTTCTGTCCTTCCCCCATCACAGGAAGTATGTCCCCACCCAGACTTTGGTGTCATGGTTTTTGTAGAGAGCTTCATGCACCTTCTTAGCTCTCAGCTACTTGAACGTTGGGGCACAGGTCACTCATCTCTTGTCTTCCCTTTAAGATGGTATTTGTTCATACACCAGTGATCTCCCTCTCCCCTCCCCAGTCATCTCATCCTTTTCTCTAGAACCTTCTCTTTCAACATAACACCAAAGACTATGCAGTTTTCAATGGGTATGCTGTGATTTGGAAATGGTTTTTAGGGAAGATCTGGTAGGCTGGAGAGCTGCCTCATGGACTGTGTAATTCAACTGAGGCCCACAGATGTGGATCAGGATGGCTGAGTCTCCCTAAATTGGGAAATACCAATTCTCTACTTAAAGGTATAATGGTATTTGATGTAGACAGAAGTCTACTTTATTTTCACACTCTTAAGAAATACAATGACAAAAAAAAATGACCAGTGGCATCAGAGCTCATGGGTGGGCACCTTATCATGAACTTACAGTTTCTAAGACATACCGAAAGTGTTCCCTTATCGTATCTTCAGCATTCTTGTGCAGCCTGTAACTGATTTTAGTGACTCTTATTTCAAATGTAACCTTCGTCTGTGTTCTTCTTTGCTAAAGAAGGTTTGTTGCACATGTAAGCTGCTATATCATTGCCACAGAAGCTGAGAGCTTTGAGGTGTTTAGACCCTGTTATTTCCAGAGGTGATCTCACTTGGTTGACTTCTGTGTAGTAGAAGGCACTTCTGGCCTGGTTTATCCTAAAAACTTGTTAGCTGTGGGAAAGGTGTCAAATAGTTCACATTTTTGGCCCTGTGACTGGTACCTGAAAGTAATAGATCTCACCTATCTCAAGTCCTGTCTTGAACTCAGGAACCTGACTTCTTTTCTTTCTCCTTTTTCCGTGAAAGTTTGGCTAAATACTTTATTTAAGGTAGGATAATGAGGGGATTGACAGGCTAAAGCAGTGGGTCCAAAACTTGGTTGTATCTCAGCATCACCTGGGAACCTCAGAAAACACACCTGGGGTCCAGCCCAGTGGCACAGTGGTTAAGTGTGGACGTTCTGCTTTGGCAGCCCAGGGTTCACTGGTTCGGATCCTGGGTGTGGACCTATGCACCGCTTGTCAAGCCATGCTGTGGCGGACATCCCACATGTAAAGTAGAGGAAGATGGGCACAGATGTTATCTCAGGGCCAGTCTTCCTCAGCAAAAAGAGGAGGATTGGCAGCAGATGTTAGCTCAGGGCTAGTCTTCCTCAAAAAATAAGAAAATTAAAAAAAAATAAATTAAAAAAAGAGGGAAAATACACCTGGGTCCTATTCCAAGGATTCTGATAAATTTGGAGGGTGAGCTGAGCATCAGGATTTTTAAAAGCTTTTTAGGAAATTTGAATGTGCAACTTTCACTGAGAGCCACTGTGCTAGAGGAGTGTTTCTTCCCCTTTTCCTGCCTGCTCTAGAGACCTAGCATGAGTTAAAACCACAGTGAAAAAACCAGTTGAGTGTAGTAGGAAAGGAATTATTTAGGAGATGGCAGAAAATTTGGAGAAATTGGGTAAAGTTGAGAAGGGTTAAAAAGAAAAGCTCCCGAAGATATTTGATTCAACCAAAAGCACAAAGATGAGAAATGTAGAAGAAATGGGTCAAAGCCTGTTGAGTGTTAGACTTACTCAACTATTTAAGAAATGATCATCAAATAATCATAACGAAAATTTTCAGAGAAAGTTCTGTATATTATAGCTAAAGCGTGAACAGAGGTGTACTTCTGGAGTAGAACCATCCATAAAGCAGTTGTGTTTTTGCCTAGGCCTCTGCTCTCCAGCCTGATTGTTTGTTGGTTCAATGCAAGCCTTTTGCTTTGATCTCTGGTTTTACCATTTATAAAGACTTGATGAGCGTGGCTTCCTGGAGTGAAATTCAAATACACTTGTGAAATGTAAACAACATTCATTTATTAAGAATCCTATAATCAAGGCAAATTGGCATGCTTATATAAGCAATTAGCTTTGAGAATAGAAAGATAAATAGGATGCTAGGTCAAGAATGAACCGATTGTTCTCAGTGCAAGACGCTAGTTATTCCTTTAATAGTTATAAGCAAATAGACATTCCTCGTATTCATAATCTTTAGCAGTGTTGGTTTGGGGTTTGAGGACAGCTTGTGGTTTTCTGAACTGAGAAGATAGAAGCAATTATTGTCTCATTTTCATCTAGAAATACGAATCCTTTGAGGAGAAATGTCGGTAGTTTATGACTCGATAAAACTTTCTGGTAATTGGGAAGGTATGGATTTAAATGATCAATATTAAAGAATAATGGAGTTTTATTTTGGTGAGGAAGGTAAAGAAGATAACTGTTTTATAATAGCAGGATGAAAATAATCGCATCTGCCTTTAATGAGTAATGGTATTCTTTTTTTTGTATAGAAGGAAGCATTAGGATAAATAATAGCAGGAGAAGTTGGACAGAACGTGATTAGATTTGCACCATGGCAACATTGCCCAGTGAGTTCAACACCACAGTGTGTCTTATTTGTGAAAGCTGCGGAACCTAAATGCAGGGCGATGAATCAGGTGAATGGCTTTATGTTTAGGTTCAGTTCTGGCACTTTCAGTCCCCGGTATGGTCAGCCTTGTGTTTCTTCCAAGGAAATTTTGCCTTTTTAGTGATGACGGAGTATCTTGACTAATGGGGATTCTTTTTTTTTTTTTTTTTTTTGAGGAAGATTAGCCCTGAGCTAACTATTGCCAATCCTCCTCTTTTTGCTGAGGAAGCCTGGCCCTGAGCTAACATCCATGCCCATTGTCCGCTATACATGGGACGCCTACCACAGCATGGCTTTTTGCCAAGTGGTGCCATATCCGCACCCAGGATCTGAACTGGCGAACCCCCTGCTGCCGAGAAGCAGAATGTGTAGACTTAACCGCTGCGCCACCGGGCCGGCCCCAATTGGGATTCTTTATCCCCGAGCACTTCTGCCTGGTGAACCTAGGAAGCCAATTCAGTCCAAGTACCTTGGGACCAGTATGCTTTAAACTTGGAATTGGTGATTCCCCAGGCCTTATCACAAAATCATTTTATTGCCAGCTAATCAGGCCATGTGGATGCAAACCTGGAGAGACCATTTAGGACTGTGAGGCCTCCTAGGTTTGTGGAACCGTTCTGCTTGCCAGTGTTCAGCCTCTCCAATGTGCTTTCACAGTAAACATTTTGAGTCTTAGGGTTGGCTTTTTGGAAAGCATTTGTTTAGGTTAGAAATGTCCAGATCATCTGTGAATTTACCTGTCCCAATCCTCATTTAATGGAGTAATTCTTAACATCAGACGTATATTTTTGTTAATTCACCAATAATTATCAGAAATCCCAAGTTTGGTTTCCTCTCATTTTTCTTTTGATAATGGAGAAGTTTAAAAATTCTTTGCTCTTCTTTGGAATGATATCTCCTAATCATCCTTCGAAAAAATCTTTTTATGGAAGAATGATATACATACAGAAGTGGGCCCGTATCATTAAGTGTACAGTCTGATGGACTTTCACGAACTGCATACACTGCTTGAACCAGCCCTTAGATCAGAAATCAGCATCTGTTTCCCTCTTTTTCTATAAACATCGTTGGACTTGGCTCCTTGCTTCCCCAGCCACGGTGGCTCACCTGAAGTTACTTTCCAAATGGCCAGACGTGCGTGGAAGAAAGCAGACCACAGGATTGTGCCTTGTGGTCTGATTCTAAATGACTCTAATCATGAGGTTTCCACCACTTCCTTTGAGAGATTTCCTCAGTCCAAGTCGTCCTGGCCATTAGGAAATATTGACACTGCAGCATCTTCCTGTTGCTTTTAGTTAGCCTATCATTGGTAACCCTAATGGTATTTCTTTTGTGTGTGTACTGTGTCTCTGTTTTTCATAATACTGAGAAGAGGACGTTTTGATTTGTGCTCCTGCAGTAAGGGATGAATGGGGAGGGATTTCCATGGTGGAAATGAGCATTTGGAGTTTGGGCTTCAGTACTTAGAATTACGTACTTGCAGATGCAAGTTTTGTTTATTCACTGTCAAGCCTAAGTTCTGACCTTTAGCTTTTGTCATCTTTCTTGATGATTCTTTTGAAATATTAAAAGGTATAAGATTGTGAATTGCAACTTCTGGTTCACTTTTCCCATCAAAGCCCTGTTATGTTATTCCAGACATTGATCCAATTTGAGAGGCTCTTTGGCCATATTTGTTGTTAATGATTCACCTTCTATACTCTCATCTGTAACTTCTGTGTCCCCTCCCAGCCTTCCCATTGGAGCCATCCACAGTCTGGCCAGACCCATCCCCTCTCCTGTTTCCATACGTGCCCCTGACTCTGAGTTTGCTTTAACCCTGTCCACAGAACAGGCCTGCACCTTCCCCCCATTATGTCTTTTCTCACACTGGTTCTCCTGCATGTTATATGCTCCCTTTGCTTCTCTGCTTATTGAAATTCTATCCAGCCTTCAAGGCTCTTCCGAAATCCCCCCTCTTCCCGGTGTCTCTGCAGGCCCCCATCAGCTTGGGGGAGGTGGGAAAAACAACTCTTTCTTTGATCTCTTTATAGCATGAATAGTATGAATTATTTCCCTTACTCATGAGGCCCTTGATTAAACATCACCTTGTGTGAAGTGTGACTAAAATAAGGGGATGCTTTTATGTGTAGCTTTGTAGTCACTCATTCCACTCTTAGCCATCCGTTTATGCCCCTGTTTTATTTGCCAGTTCACATCGTGGGCTCCTGGAAGGCAACGATTGCATCTTACAGGTCCTGGCACTTTTCCTCATCCAGCACAGAGCTTGGCCCAGGGAAGGTCTGAGCAGATAATTAGTGATGTTATTTGAGAACTGTGCCCGCTGAAACAGGCCTGGGAATTGAATAGCTGATCCGGGAACCCATTTAACTGATCACACTGGGCTGACTGTTAATTGCACATAACTTGCCTTTGTGTTGAAGTGACACTTTGTCACAGATTCTTATTCATCTTGGTATTCCCCTTATCACTTGACTGTAGTAGCTGCCCGAGAATACTAAGCATTCAGAGATAATAAGTTGGCATCATCCTTCACCTGACTTCTTATGGAAAGCTGGTGGATTCGGAGAAAAGGAGGGCAGTTGAAATGGCCAAAGAAAATCAGTGAGTTTTCACTGTCACTAAGCCAGATTGGCATGTCATGCTGTACTGTCATCAAGTGAGTAGTAGCACAGTAGGATAGGACTTTCTTAAAGTAAAATGTCCTTCATGAGATTTTCTTTTTTATTTGGAGTGAGGCAAGTTTAAGTGGGCAACATTCCTTGTTTGGCATTTTAGTGCTTTGCTGTTTGCAAAGTGCTTTCAGATGATCTTTTGTGATTCTAAGCGTTCTTAATAAACGAGGCAAACAGGGCATGAAGGTATGTGGCTTGAAGTTATATAAGAAGATGGTGAAGTTTCTGATCCAATCCTAGGTCTTTTGCACTAAAACTCCAGGGGGCGTTCCACTGTAAAATAAGGTGATGTTTATGTGCTCGCTCCTGCTCTGTGCTTTATAAGCATTCTCTCTGATGCTCTTGGCAGCCCTTGGAGGGAGGTATTATCTTCCTTTTATTAAGGAGACAGTGGGGCTCAGAGTGATAAAGTGGCCACTAGCAAATGGTGGAGGCAGGATTTGAATCCAGGCCTGTCTGGTGAGAGAAGCTGCTTCCGTCTCCTGTACCACAGCATGTATATTTTTCTGAGTTAGCTGTAAGATGTCATTAGATGTCTGCTTCTTGTTCTTTGTTCTTCATATACCCTCCTGACTAAATTCATTAATTCACACAATGGCTATACGTTGTCAATATGAGTCCAGCATCAGTATAGTTGTAGGAATACCGAACTTTAAAGTTTCAGAGGGAAAGTGCCATTTCTATATTTTGAGTGTTCAGACAAAGTTTCCTTGCAATAGGAAGTAGAGAGATGCCAGCGTGGTCTCAACCACTGCTAGACTACACTTTTTAGTCTACATTGTGTGATTTTGCTCATTTGCCACTGCTTAAGGGCTTATTCTTTAATCAGACAGCTCAAAAATATTTATTGGGCACTTACTATGTACCAGGCAATGTTGTAGGTGCTGGAGGATGCAGTGCTACACAAGGCCGGCCAATTGTCTGCCCTCAAGGAGTTTGCAGTCTAGTGAGAGAAGGCAGTGTGGGGAGCCAGATGTGAAAAGAGTACACAGATATATAAATGGAACTGTTCTGATGATGCACAATGCTATGAGGAGAATAAAATGGGATAATGCCAGATGGTGCCCTCTACGTTAAGATCTGAGTGATGGGGAGCAGGCAGCCAGTGTGTGAAAATCAAGTAAGAGCCCTCTAGCCAAAGGAGTAGCCAGGGCTCTATTTGTTTCTTCCCTTTCTGGGTTCCGGTGGGTTTCCACCTACCCTGGAGCAAACGAGGGGAACAGCATGTGGGATGTAGTGAGCCCAGCCGGCTTTAGACCTTACCCATGGGGAAGCCTCAAGGTAGAGGTGCAGGAGTCTGTTTCCTTTGACTCTCATAACAGAGCTGTTTCTTCTAAGTGGCTTTGTGCAGTCACAGTTCTGCCACTTGTCAAATTCAGGTGATTTCTAACAAACGATCGTTGTAGTCTTGTCACTGCTCCAGACCCGTGGGACATACAGTTTGAGAATGGAGTATTTGATTAGTGAGAACAGTGCACTTGTAAGTAAAGGCACTCTGAGGGCCGGTCCTTCTCATGGCCTGTTTTATCTGCTCCAGCTGTGGGTTGACCTGGGTCAGGCAAGGTAGAAAGAAATTTCTTTTTTGCTGTAACTTGCTACTAGCTTGTTGCTCAGAATTTTTCCTTTTCTTTAAAAATTTTATTTTAAGGGCGTACAAGATGTTTGATTTGAAGTTAAAAATAAAATTTGGGGCTGGCCGGTGGTGTAGTAGTTGGGTTCGTGTGCTCTGCTTCAGTGGTCTGGGGTTTGTGGGTTCAGATACCGGGCATGGACCTGGCAACGCTCGTCAGGCAATGCTGTGGTGGCATCCCACATGAGATACGGGAGGATTGCCACAGATGTTAGCTCGGCAATAGTCTTCCTCAAGCAAAATGAGGGCCAGTCTTACACACACACACACACACACACACACACACACACACACACACACACAGAGTTATGTATTGTTAAAACACACACACACACAGTTATGTATCTTTAAAATTATCCCTGAAATCCCTTAAGTTTCCCATACAGGTACAGTACTTCTGCGTGTTCAAGTTTGAGAAACTCTGAGCTTGGCTGAAGGAGAACCCACAAGAGAAAGGTGTAGATGCAGATGTCCAGGCATTCAGGCCATTCTGCCCTTCGCTCTCTAACCTGATGGGGACTGGAGAAAGGGGAGAGTATTCTCACAGCTTGCTCGCCTATAGATTGACTCCATTTAAATACCTTTAAGTACATATTAGTGTATGTTCGTACTTACCTTTACATACCTATAATACATTAAAGGTTACAAATACCTCTGAGTACATATTGGTGGCTTTGTTTTCCTGTGAGGATTTTAAGGCAGGCTGCAAGTTAAGTGTGGGTTTGATGCGTGTACAGCAGTAGTAACAACAGGGTCACTTACTGTGCATTTCTTTCCTCACTTCAGAAACAGGAAAGCTGGCTCGGGACCCCTGACAGGTAGGCATCAGCCCTGTTTTATGTAGGAAACTCAGGGCTGGAGAAGTGAGGGAGCTTGCCTGAGGACACACATTTCTAGTCGGCACTGGAGGTTAAAATCAACTTTGTCGACTCTAACGCTGTGCTCCTGACAAACTGTTTTGACTCCCACTTACAAAAATCTAATTTCAACATGATAAGTATAAATGTAATCAGAATAAACGGAAAATCTTATGAGGCTAAGTTCAGTAACTTTTCAGGCTGTATTAATTTTGTCGGTATATACCCAGAACCAACAGTAACTGTGTATCCATCAAAAAAAAATTAAAGATAAATAAGATACTGGATGAATAAGCCACTGTCCCCTGTTGAAATAGTAAAGACCAAATAAGCTTGTGATCAAATTGGCGTTTTTCTAGTAACAGTTGTCCTCTGAAGGCCTTCTTAAGGCTTTCTTTCAGACAACTGCCTCTGAACCTTTGTTTTTTTAAATGTCTCTGGTAAAATGGCTGTGTTGTTACAGCTTGAAGGCTGTGTGGTAAGCCTTTTGATCAGCCCTCAGTGATAACCCACAGACTTGGACTTCCTTGTGAGGGGAACAACTGTTATTATCTTGTATTAGTAGGCTTTCTGTTTGGGGGTTGCTTGTTTTTAATAAACAAATCCCATGTAACCCCATTCATTCGTTCAACAAGTGTTTTGTTTGGGTGTTTCCTCCAAGCCAGGCTCTAAGATGCTGGGACACAAAGCTGAATAAAACATCATCTCTACCTTTGAGGCGTTGACTGCCTAGTGGAAGAGATAGGAGTGGAGATGGAGATAGTAGGATTTTTAAAGGCATTTATCGTAAACCTGTGTGCTGTGACTATAATGGGCTATAGGAGGGCATATTAAGGTTAAAGTCTTGTAACATCTTAGGTAAGCTGATAAATCTAGACAAGTCAGTTAATTTGGCTGGAAGTCGTAATCCATAAAGTGCAGACAAAGTAAATTCTGTTCTGTGTCAGAATGCTTCCAGATTCAGGTGTGTGTGTAAGTGTGGCTATGTGAACCACTTGGAAGAATCTGGTAAAAAAATTCCCAGGGATAGCCTTTCAGTTGGTGGAGGATTCTATTCCAGGAGTATAGACCGTGAGCTTTACCCCTCTAGGTTGCGTGCATCATGTGTAAACGTTTCCTATGCTCGCTTTGCTAGAAAGCGTGCAGTCTTCTCTACAAGGCTTATTGTAGGAAGTGATGGCATTGGGTCATTGGGACCTAGAATGACCATTTCACCGAACTATTGAAAAAGGCTTCGTTTTACGTGATGCTTGTTTATGAACATAATCTTTGGAATTAGATCTGAGTTTGAATCAGGATTTTGCTGCTCACTGGTTGTGTGATCTAAGCACAGGTAGCCATGCCTGTTATATGAGCTCAGGGGTTGTTGTAAATATTAAGTGATATTACTTAGTACAGTCAAGTTGTGGCACTCAGGTAAGCACTTCACAAAAAAATGGTGGTTCTGATGATTTTGCACCCTTTTTATTTGACTTTGTTAAAGCACTGACTTTAGGGGCCAGGCTGTGGTCTCTAGCAGAGCTTTAGTGAGATCATTATCAACCTCACGTGAAGAGCACCCAGGATTGAACCTATGGTGGCTTGTGCTGGCTACTCTTACTTAAAATTGTACTTACTGACCTTCTGTCATATATGAGTGTTTCCAAAGGTCTGGTCCATGGTGTGCAGCCTTTACTTGGATATTGTATCCTGATCCCTGTATATTTTGTGCTGTCTAGAAAAAAGAGCCTGGTGTTTCGGGGCATTGGACTCTTCCTTTCCAGAGTCTAATAGAAGTGTTAGCATTTTCATAATTGCAGCAGACGACCACCATGCAGTGTCCAACAGTGTGATCCCTAAGCAGCTAGTTCACATGAGAAAATACAGTCAAGTTCATGACCATCTAGGCCTTGAAACTGCTGTTGAAGTTTTGTTTGGCTCCAGCTCCTTTCTGGGGTGGATGGAGTCATTTGGACTTTATTCCGAATTCCAATAGTGGCAAAAAAAAAAGAATTCGTATAATTTGTGTGTAGATGGCCTTCTGTTTGATTTGATTGAGATAAGAGCATTGTTTAAGAAAAGCTTCATCCTTGTTCAGATCAAGAATACAGTGGCATCTGACCTGATCTAGAAAACAAAGTTATTGCAGGTTGCATTCCCTCAGTAACCCCTTGCTGTATTTTTTTTCCCCAAAAGGTTCCTTATGAATTTATTTGGGTTACATCCTACATGGTCAATCTTGCTGTCTCAGCCAGAACTGAGCTTATGAAACAGGCCAGTCCCAAATCAGATTAATATACTCCCATCATCTAGAATTATCTGAAGATGCTTTTATACACTCTTCTTTCTTCCTCACTTTCCAGGGAAGAAAATTGCTCTTTTTTCTCTCAGCTGATAAATGTCGCTTTTGCCCTAAATTTTATAGTGGCATTTTACTTTTAAAGTTACTGAGATAAAAGAATATTAGATAGGACTGTCAGATAAGTATGAAATAAAATTCTCTGTGTTCTCAGACCCTTGAGGGTCCTTAAATCTCGAGGGCTGAAGCTGTGTGCATGTTTTTCTTGGGGCCCCATTTCCATATCAAATAGCCTTAATTTTTGGATTTTAGTAATGAAGGTGTGAACCCAATCTGTCAGGCTTCTTGTGCCATTTATTGTAGCCATTCGTCAGCTTAGAATTGCACGAAAGGAAGTAAAAAGCCAACTCTTAAGAAGGTCCAGATGAAAAGGATTATAACATGGTGCAAAAATATTAGCATGCCCGCCCCAGCCGTGTGACTCACTCCTTTTGGAGTATCCATTTTGGCAGCTTTCTTGAATCACACATCAGTCTCTATGTTGGTATTTTTGGCAAGGTGCTAGACTTTACCCTAATGCTTACAGTAGTAACTGCCAAAAATGAACAAAGAGGAGAATTACAAATGAAACATAACAGCATCACAAACATTTAGTTTTTTCTTGAGCAGAAACAAAATTGGGAGTTAGATTGCCCCAAGAAAACCACTGCTTCATCCCAGTGAAAATAAAGATCCTGATGGGTCATCCTCCAGTCCTTGGCTATAGGAACTATTCTTATGTTATGTTAATTTCCATTCAGGAGTTTTCCTTCCCCAGCCCTCTCCTCCTAGGAATAATTCTTTCAGGGCTTAAGGTTTTTCTCATGATGTCCAGATGACTAAGCTTGATTTGGGATTGTTCCACCCTGTATTGCATGTAGTCCTTCTGGGAACAAACTCCCATGCACTTCAAAGGAGCAGCAGATACACAGGGTGTATCTCAAAATAAAAATTTGACCCTTTGTCTCTCTTCTTTTCATCTCTCTCTCTTACAGGCATCCTTTCCTTCTCTGCAAACAGAGCGTTGTAATAGTTGTAGTCTACCATGCTGTTAAATGATTTCCATCACTGTTCCAAATACGTGCTATGATTTCGTGCAGATGTCTCCTTTCGTCCAATTTAATGCTGTAAAGTACATGTGTACTTTGCAGAATGTGTACTTCAGTAGTGAGAAATAGTTCTAATGGACGTGTTCTTAATGAAATAGTCCCAACATTACAGAATAGTCAGATCAAATACCCACAGACCTGAAGAAAGAAGATGTTCCAGATACAGCTCAAGCTTCTCTGTCCTCATTTCCTTCCTTCCCTCTTCAGAGGAAAACTGCTCAGAATTGGCCTGTGTCATTCCCGTGCACGTTTGGCAGAAATAATTTACAGTCGTTTCTGAGTTTGTAGAAATGGTATCATAATCCACGTGTACTTTTGAATCTTTGCGCATTTGCTTTAAGAAGTATTCATGTTCATGTGTGTAGCTTTAGGTCATTTAACTTTTGAATCGTATTCATTGTATGAATGTATCATAAATTACTTAACTGTTGGTCCTCATTATTTGTGGATTCTGGATTTGAAAATTTGCCTATTCAATAAAATTTATTTGTAATTCCAAAATCAATCTCCCTGGTGCTTTTGTGGTTATTTATGGATCACAATGGTGAAAAAATTTGAGTTGCTTGATGCCCAATTTCCTAGCTGAGGTGGAACAAGGTGACTGCCTTCTTGGTTCAGCTCTCACTGTCCACACGAGTCCTTTTCTTGTTTTCCTCCGTGCCATGTTTTTTGCATTTTTCTTGATTTTATTAAATGGCCTCCAAGCGTAGTGCTGAAGTGCTGTCGGGTGTTACTAAGCACGGGAAGACTGATGTGCCTTATGGAGAAAATACGTGTGTTAGATGAGCTTGGTTCAGGCATGTGTTAGAGAGCTGTTGGTTGTGAGTTCAGTGTTAATGAATGAACAATACATATTCAGTAAGATATCTTTAAACAGAAACACATATAACACAGCTTTATGTATTGATGTGACCAGAGGCTTGCTGATACCCTGTATTTCTCCTAGGAGTGATGGTTCAGTATTTGCTAATTTAGTGTTTGTTGTGACGTTATAGAACATGGCCGCTGTAAATAATGAGAATTAGCTATCTCCTACCCTATTGATGGACATTTAAGGTTGTTTACAGTTTCTTATTACAAGTAATGTTACAGTCATAGTCCTTGTCTATGTCACCTGATGCACAGGTCTGAGTTTCTTAAGGTTATATACTTAGAAATACAATGGCTAGGTCCCAGCTACGCCCATCTTCAACTTGAGCGATCATCGTTGAAATGCTCTCTAAAGTGGTGATTTTGCTCTGATGTAGTTGATTTTACCAGGACTCGTCCCCCTAGTCTACTCAAATTGGGCCTACATATCAGTGAATTAACAGGTTTTCTTTTTAGCACTTACCTGGTGCTGGAGATTAAGAGAGAAAGGAGTGAACTGTCATCCAGGAATTTACAATATATTTCTGGTGATAAGATTTAGAAACATAGAAAACTAGTTGCCATCCATTTTAACTTTATCTTTGAGTGAGGTGAATATAGATTGAGATTGTTTGGAGAATATTTAGTGTAATAACAGCAGCTGATATTTATTGTCTTTGTGCTGGCCTGGACATCTTTTAATGCATTTAGTCTTAGTGACAAGCCAAGGGGGTAGATACTTTTATTAATTCACTTTTACTGAAGAGAAAACTGAGGTGCAAAGAGATTGAGCAACTTGTCCAAAGTCACACAATTATAAGTGACACAGTCAGGATTTGAACTGATGCTCCTTGGCATCTTAACCATTGTGCTGTATGTACCTCAGTCCACCATTTAATTTCGTACGGGTAGCCGTGGCTTAAGAGGTAGTCTGCCTGTCTTTACATAACATAAAAACAATTCAGGGGAGTTGAATCATGTAGCAGGGACTAAGTGTGGAGGCGTTTTCTTTTCTTTAACCCAGGGACAGCGGTGAGGTAAGACCTACGGGGACCATCTTGGCTGCAGTACTGACTATCCAATCCATCTTTGATTTTGCTGAGAAGAATTCTTAAGATCCGTCTGTTTTCATCACCATTTTAAAGCCATCGAGCAGGTTTGGAAGAAGGGGAAAATTTGTGTATTCTGTCTGTCCTTGTTTCTTTGCTCAAATGAAGATTTCGCTACTTCTCCAAGAGTTGCATTAATAATCTACTTTTTGAGGGCTTTTGTGGCCAAGCACTGTGTGAGTGCTCTGTGTGTGTTTCTCAGAACAATCCTGTGGTATTTGACTTACTGCTTTGTACGTGGTGGAGCAGGATTTGAACTAGGGACTCTGACTTCATAGCGCACATTCACCTACTCTGCTCTGCACTCTCTTGGTGAAGATGTGGGGTAGGGTGGGGGGGAGGGTGGAGGGGCTTGGGGTAGATAACCCTGAGGAAGGTGACATCCCTCAGTAACAAGCTGCAGGCCATAACCCCAAAGGACTGCTTATTGAAATGGAATGCCATATTTCTGTTCATTTCTCTTCAGAGAGGAGAAACTGCAGCTAAAGCATAATAATAAAGGGGGTTCTGTAGGCCACCAATAGCACCGTTGTTCTTCAGAGAGATCTTCCTTGGGCCTAGGAAGGTGAAGGAAATGTAGGAGATGTTCAGGGTGAGGTGAATTTGAACAGTTACCACCTCATTTCTTAGAATCAGTGACTTTTTTCTTATTAACAAATGATCTGTATCTTATCTTCTTGAAGTAAATATCCCTGGCTTACTCTAAAAGAATTAAGATTATTCTTAATCTTAGTGTCTTTCACATTCTTGACTGCAGCCTATGCTGAAATACGTTTTATGTTCACGGTCCAATATATACAGGTTCTAGAAGTCCAAATAAAAAACAAAAGTTTTTCTGGGGCTGGCCCCGTAGCCGAGTGGTTAAGTTCATGCGCTCTGCTGTGGCGGCCCAGGGTTTCGCCAGTACAGATCCTGGGCACGGACATGGCACCGCTCATCAGGCCATGCTGAAGTGGTGTCCCACGTACCACAACTAGAAGGACCCACAACTAAAAATACACAACTATGTACCAGGGGGCTTTGGGGAGAAAAGAAAAAATAAAAACATCTGTACAAAAAAAAAAAAACCAAAAGTTTTCATAAAACAGTACTTATCTTGACTAAGTGAATTGTGCTCCATTTTCTATACCATTCTATTCTTTTAAAATACAGTCATTTTATTTTAGAGGAAAAGATGCACTATATGATAATTAAATTCCAGAAATTGTAGTAAAGTATCAAAGCAACCTGGTCAGATAGCATTTAAACTCCTTAGCTCATGAAGCCCACACTGAAGAAATTGTTTACTCTTTAGATTTGACCGTGAGACTATTGCTTGGGTCTTTGATGCATTGCCTATGTCTGTTCCTTGTGGTAATGCTATAACTGGAAACATATACTGTATAAAATTTTTGACTGCATGAAACAATGGAGAAGAATTAAGGCTCAAGAGGATACTGAGAAGCAGGCTTAAATGTAGCAGATATGTTAATATAGTTGGATCTAGAGCCTCATTTTTTTTTCTAGAAAAACATTTATCTGGGAAACACCGCACTTACAAAGTAAACATTTTCTATCCTTTGATAGCTTCTGATGTCTGTCTCCTGAGTTTTACATACGTGGTGGGAATGTGGATGATGCTAATAACACAGTTTTGCAAGTTTCCTTTGAAATTTAGCTTGATATTGTCAACTTAGTTTTTGCTCATTGAAATACTTCCCCTAAAATAAAATCACAGGGCAGCTTTTTGGGGTGTTCTAAATTTTTTGTTGGTGATTGCTGGGGCTATCTTTTTGCTTTGTTTCAAGTATAGCTTTTTTTAACTTTCTAATAACTTGATTGATAATTGTCCTCTTTTGTCATGTCTGTTTCTCTCCACATCTGCTCCTCTTGACTCGGTAGTGAAATATTAGCACTTGGGAAGGTGGTTTGATATCTGTTTCTGTGTGTCTAAATTTTACGTCTCTAGACCTCACAAGGTAGCACCATTCTCAAAAAAAATCATTCGTTTTCTTGGGTTTATGTTTCTCATTTACAGTTTGATGGTGAGGGCTGGAATGACTCAGACCCAGGGGCATTAATCCCAACGGTGCCAGCCCCATCCTCAGATCTTCTATATTTCAACTTCACCATCTGCAAATGGGGATAAATACTGCTCTTACCATCTCAGAGCCTTGATGTGGGATAAATCCTGCAAAGAGCTTTGGTGGAGGGAAAATCTTTTATACGTAATAACGTGGAAAGAGGGATTACACTCAGTTTCAAAGTCTTGTTACTGTAATGTTACCGCATAGAATAACAGCTTAGACTCAAGGTGAATGCTAAACATATTTAAAAATACTTTTTTCTACTATTGCAAATAATGTATTCTTATTTTGGAAGATTAGAAAATTTAGAGACAAAATATAAACATTTCTAATTCCACTGCCCAGAGATAAGCACTGTTAACTATTTTGGTATATATTCTGGTGTGGTTTTGTTTTCTTGTGTGCATCCATGTCATGAACATCTTTTCTTATCTTTAGTTAGAACTTGTGAGTTCTTGCAAACTGTTACATTGATAGGCATTCCACAGTTTCTTTAACTAGTTCCTTATTTGAGTCTCAGGAAGGTCTATCTCTTTCTCTGTGTCTCTCTTGAGTTTCACCTAGATTGATATCCATGTAGCTGAGTCTTGGCACACATCCTAAATCATTTCTGTAGGATGATGTCAAGTACAGTTTAAAGAGGCACTTCTGAGTGGTGAAAATAAAATGGGCATTAGGAGAATTCGATTTGACTTTTAACTTTGCCATTAATTGTTGCTGTAAGCTTTATATCACATTCTTTCCTGGGCTTCATGTTCCTTCTTGATAAGAGGTAAAATGAGCTAACTCCTGAAGGGGATTTAATTGTGCCTGCAATCATTTGGGATATTTTACAGAAAAGGAAACTAGGACTGGAAGGGACTCTAGTGTCTCTTCTTCTCCTGAATCCTGTGTTTGGAGGTTTACTCTTTGGTGACGTAAAAGGTCCCGAGTGCCCTGTGGTTCTTTAGAGTCATAGTTATAATCATTGATACTCACTGATTATGATTAATGGTGTCTGAAGCTGAGCCTACTCAGACTTCAGGAAACCCTTTTATTGACAAAAATCCCACTTAGTAAGTTACTGATTTTTAACATTGTTTCCTTTAACAGTCAGTCTCACCAGCTGATGAACAGATAAACAAAATGTGGTATATCCATTCCATGGAATACTATCTGACCATAAAAAGGAGTGAAGTACTGATACATGCTACAACATGGATGAACCTGGAAAACAGTTGCTAAGTCCAAGAGCCAGTCACAAAAGACCACATAGTATTTGATTCCATTTATATGAAATGCCCACAACAGGCAGATCTACAAAGACCCAAAATAGAGTAGTGACTGCTTAGGGCCTGGGAAGGGGACAGCCCTAGAGAGGATTGGGGTGGGTGTTAGCTAAAGGGTACAGGGTTTCTTGTTAAGGTGATAAAAAATGTTCTAAAATTGTGCTGATGGTTGCACAACCTTTGAATTTACTAAAATCTGTTGAATTCTATAATTTAAATGGGTGAATTGTATGATATGTGAATTATATCTCAATAAAGCTGTTACCACAAGTCAGATTCTAAAAACCTTTTGTTTCAGGTTTCTAGATGTTTGATTTATAGCTAAAGGGAAATTGATTGTATTAAACTGCCTATGTGTTGTTACTTCCTTTCTGGAGCATCTCAGTTTGAATCTCAATGTGGGAGGATGCCTGAATTATAAAGTTCTTCTATTCCCATTTGGCATTTCTTTTGAGGGCTTTTACTAAGACACTTGCTTAGCTCGACACTTAATGATCTGTCTCCCTTGTTTCTCAGGGTTTCTGCAGTGCTTTGTAAGATACTTACTTTGGATGCTTCTGAAAAGGCAATATTTTGATAGCCTCAGTGGTGGGCTGAGTTTTATATTTGGTATCTGAAAGACAATACTGTACATTAATTAATTTACTTTGCTATAACAGACCCCAGATAGCTTGGAATTAATATTGATCTTTGTTGTTCTTGATGTTGTTTACATTGGAATTCATAGCATTGAGTTTTCTTGGTTATTTGCTTGAGTGTGTTAATGAGTCGCTCATGAGGTAGTGTTTGAGGAGCCTCAGAGACTACTCCTTTATTGAGGCACTTCTTCCCCTTTGATGTATTAATTATGGAAAAGCAAATTCAGCCAGGGAAAGCAGAAGTAGGGTAAGAATTGGGTCCCTTGGAAATTCAGACCATGTTTGGTCATTTTCAGTGAAATTTTCACATTCTTTACGAATTTCCACCAGATCCATAAACATTAAGGTTAAAATTCAGTCAACAAATTTGGTTTTCCCTTACAAAGGCCTACAGGATATTCATGGGGTTATTAAACAGTAGATTACCTAAGGGGTGTATGACAGAAAATGTTGACAGTTTTGTCGTAAGCCTCTCTTGTTCTGCCTTTGCATGTTGTCATGATATCACCCAGAGGGCCAAGCTTTTATTTTTTTTAAAGATTGGCGCTTGAGCTAACAACTGTTGTCAATCTTCTTTTTTTTAAAATTCTTCCCAAACCCCCCCAGTACATAGTTGTATATTTTAGTTGTGAGTGCCTCTGGTTGTGCTATGTGGGACGCCACCTCAGCATGGCCTGATGAGTGGTGCCATGTCTGTTCCCAGGATCCGAACTGCGAAACCCTGGGCCGCTGAAGCAGAGCACCATTTGGCCACTGGGCTGGCCCCGGCCAAGCTTTTAAACCAAACATTAGTAAACCGTAAAGCATATGTCGAGACAATCTAATGCAGCAAGAGCAAATTTGGCAGAATTTCTGAAGCAATTCCATGACTAGTATTTCCAATAAATTAATCTATTTAGATATGTTTTGGGTACTTTTCCTGGCAAAATGGTAAATTGTGCAACTGGAGGAGACTAACTCAGATCTTGGAATTAGCCTGTGACTTTGATCTTACATAAATGAGGTTTTTCAGTGTTCTGTTTAGTATCTGAAATAAACCCAGCTTTGTTCAAGAAAATTTCTAGCTAGACTGTTTTCTGTTTTGTTACTGAGTGTTCAGAATTGTCTCTCATGAATGAAATTTGTTAATAATAGATTCTTGAGAGATTGAGAGGTCTTTTCCTCCCACCTAGAATATCTCTCCTGCACACCCTAAATAATACCTTAATTAAAGCTGTGAGGATTCAGGGAATTGAGATAGAAAATGAAGTACAAGTATTTTAGAAGACTTTCAATCCACAGTAGGTATTGCACACCTACTGTGTGCCCAGCACATGCATATGATTTATTTATTCATTCAGTGAGGATTTATTGGGTGACGATGGTATGCTGGGTACTACGTTGGAGTATACAGAGATGAAAAGACAATGTACTTATATGTAGTAAATGCTGCACTAGGAATATGTATTGAATGGCAATCCGGGGTGGTGTATATTGTTTGGAGGCAGAGATTGACAAAGAATTAGAAAAGAAACTGAAGAAGAGTCGACTCATACATTGGAGAGTGGAATATGAATGGGGGGGTTTGGGGTTGGGGAGCCGTTTTGGGGGAAGGCATTCTAGGGAAAGGAATGGAGGAATATGGCGTGTTTTGAGGGACTGCATGTAGTTGATATAGCTAGAACATAGAGTGCATGTAGAAATGGTAAGGGGAGTTGTGATGAAAGTTATGTTTCAGGAATGTTATCAGGGAACAATGTGAGGTGACTTGGAGTGGACAAAGTCAGAGTTAGAAGGCCCAGTCAAAAGTCTGCTGCCATAATCAGGCAGTGAATGACTGTGCAAATAGCCAAGATAGGTGTCTGTAAGAATGAAGAAGGGGAAACCCAAGAGTTCGTGCGTAGGAGGAAGGGGCAGGACTTGGATTCAGATTGGTTCTTATTTGGATCAGGGACTTCTTTGAGATTCTTAGGAAAGCTGCAGATCCTTATCCCAGGAAAAGTCCATGGATGATCTACACATAAACGTTAACATGCAGTTCCCAGAAACCCATTCATAGACTATCAGAGGTCCATGGATCCTGGGTTCAGAACCCTTGATCAGTAGAATGTTGGTGAGAAAAGAATCCATAACTCCATGTATACTAGAGCCTGGGAATTAAGAAGATTATTGATGCAGCCAACAGACTGAGCCAATTGGGTAGAGTTTCTTATATCATAGAGGGCAGAGGATGCGTTGAAATTTTTGGATATATTAAGATTTCCTCATAAGAATAAGAACAGTGCGTTTGCCTCTGTTAAAAGTACTTATTGTGCACCTACTCTGTGCTAGAGACTGCCTGATACTGGATAAAGCATAATAACATATACTTGACTAGGTGCAAGGTCTACATAGATGAAGTCAGATATTAATCCTGGTAGAGCTGCAGTTTCAAATGTAGTGCGCCCTACTTTAAAACGCTCTGAGCAATCATTTTATTTTGCTTATTTAGTGTAGGAGGCTATACTCTGTATTGTCAGTCTTGATTGTAGGCAATTATGTTCTTAATCTTTGATGAAAATGTGACTCATTGCTGGAGACTACTCAGAATGAGGCTGAAAAAAACATAGATTATCACATCCAAGCAGGTCCTATTTCTCTGCATTTTCTGCCTTTACACTCAAATGTTCCATATTTTAGTTGACAGGGTTCTTCAGCAGTAATTTTTGCATCTGAGGAGTCACTTGGGGAATTTCTTGGATCCCCAAAAGCACTGATCATTTGTAATACACGTTGGAAGGGGATTGTGAAATCAGAGTCTGTCTTCCAGGTGTGTGAGGTCATCTGGTCTTACTTCCTCCCTACCAGGTTAAAACCACACCCCAAGGGCTCCAGGAAGCTGACTACACACCTGGTTTGAGGAGATTTGTATTCTGGTATTTAACACTTACTTTTCAGTGTTCTTTGTGGTTTCCGTCTGAAAGCTCATTGATGAGGAAGGTTTTTAGGATCTGCTCCTTTTGGGCTAGCTTCCTGATCAGGACCAATGGCTGTAGCTAAAGCAGTCCTGTGGGGAGCCTGTTCAACTGACTTGACAGTGGAAATGAACTGTCATACCACTCTGTGGTCTGGCTCCTTGGTGCTCAAAGTGTGGTGCCAGGGTTATGAAACACCGGCATCACCTGGGAGCTTACTAGAACTACACAATGTCAGTTCCTGCTCCTAATTAGTGAATCAATCTGCATTTTAACAAGATCCCACAGCTGATTCATATGCCTGTTAAAGTTTGAGACTTACTGGTCTAGGTAACCTACTCCTCTGGAATCTGGGCTCTTAGAGCCCTTTTGCTGAAGTTCAAGGCTTTTCCCATTTGTTTTATACTCAAAGGTGAGGGGCAACATCTGGTCACCATCTTCCATTATATAAACTTTTTTGGAATTAAAGATGATGATTTAGGTGCTTCTTAGCCTTCTCTTTTTAAGCTTCATAACTAAAGTTTGTATAATCTCTCTCTCATAGAGAAGATTATCGTTTAGACTTTTATCCTATAATGCTTCTGGCCTCTGTTTCCTAGATGATTAAAAAAAATATTTCTGAAGTGGGCAAAATACTCTTATCAGGGTCTGGTTGCTGCTAAGTAAGCAAAGGAACTCCTGATCCGTGTATTTTATGTTCTTACTATTAAGATCTAGGGGCATTTGGCCATATTTTTGGTTTCATTTTGAAAGGTTGTGTTTTAAGCAGTAAAAATAGCAACTAATTCTTCCTGGAGGGAACTTCATACCCCCAAATTCCCAACCTCTCCTCTGGTTTCTGATGGATGGGATGAGTTGACCAGGGGTCCTTGGAGTCTCTGGGTTGGTACTTCAGGCTTATTTTATATGAAAGAGAGAAAGAAAGGAAAGGAGGAATTAACAAAATTAATAAAGGCAAGAAGGGAGGGAAGGGAGCTAGATTAATAATCCAAAGCAGAACTATTGAGAGTAAGTTAGATGGGAAATGAGAAATTTGCTCTTGGTGGTTGTTTATAAATCTTTTGGTTTTGGGATCCAAAGGAGAATTCCTTGAAGAATTAACATTTTTCTCCTGATTTTTGAATATCAGAGATTTATCCACGTCTTGTTTATATAAAAAGTTCAATTTTGGTGTAGAAAAAAAGACATAAAATTATGTCTGTGGTCTTTTTTTTTTTTTTTTGGCACTAGGGACATATCTAAGTCTTTTTGTTTTGCATGTTTTTAGCCTGAGCATCTTCAAATTTAATTGTAGCTCCAAATGAGATACTCCTTAGTTTTCTGAAATGAAGTATCCAGTTGAGAAAGGGACAGTACTCTAGGCAAGTATTTTTTAAAGTGATTCTTTAAATCATGCCTCTTTTTCTTTTTTTTAAAGGATTTTATTTGTGTAGTTTCAAAACATTACAAGACTTGGAGAAAGGTGGCATATTCAGGATTTGCTTTACCATCTTATAGTTTTTTTTTAGGGTATGCTGTTTTTTGGTGAGGAAGATTGGCCCTGAGCTAACATTGGTTGCCAATCTTCCTCTTTTTCTTTTCTCCCCAAACCTCCAGCACGTAGTTGTATATCTTAGTTGTAAGTACTTCTAGTTCTTCTATGTGGGATGCCACCACAGCATGGCTTGATGAGCGGTGTGTAGGTCTGTGCCAGGATCCAAACCGGCAAACCCCAGGCTGCCGAAGCAAAGCGTGCAGACTTAACCACGGTGCCATTAGGCCGGCCCCTACTTTACCATCTTGTCACAAAGGGAGGAGACAATAGTGGTTAATTCATTAATTATTTCCTATTACATTTCCATAAGATGGTAGGTTCAGCATTACCGTGCTGGGTTGCAGTTTAATGAAGCTTAAAGGTTCCCCTATCTTCCTGAAGTCCACATTAGTACCTATCAAAGCTGTGTGGCTGATTGGCAAATAAGACAGGAACAAGTGCTTGTTCTACAGTTAAGTTACAATCTGCTCACCTTAAGTGTGGCTTTCATTGTACAGTAATGTCTGTTTGCTTATGTGCTGCTTTTGATATTTCATTTTATTGACTTTGTTTGCCTCCCTGTTAGTCCTCAAAAAGTGTAGGTCTGGTAAGGCTGATGGTGAAGGAGATTGTTTGTGCTAACACTGCCTGCTGATTTTCTGTGCCACTAAGACATGCAATTTAGTCTTCCATGACTGGACATGTACGTAGTTAACATGAAAGCATTTCTCTCTTTCCCCAGGCAGGCACATGGCGTCAGAGTTGGTGTGAAAGAATGCAAGGATGTGGAACCCCAGGATTGTTCTTACTGCTTCTTTGTTCCTTTGAGAACAGCCATTGCCTGGGCTGATTTTCTAGGGATACTAGAAAAATCAGTCATAAATCCTTCCTGATGATAAGGCATTTAACTATAGGCTGTTGTTGGGTTATGTATATGTATCTTCTTGGGTCTTGTTGAGTTTCTAGTTTTTTTGGTTTCTTCTTTGCTCTATAGAATGAGTGGGGAGTAGAGGAGGAAGCCTGAGGGGAAGAAGGGTGGATAGAGAGGCATCAGAAGTGGAGGGATTTGACTTGGTTTAACAAGGAAAAGTTCAGGTGACTAAAGATTATTTGTGAACACACAGTTACATCCTTTGTGAACACTCATATCCCTTCAAGTAATATAAGCTTTTATTAGCATTAGGATCAGCTATATTGATTGAGTTGATGGAAGTGGATTTTCAGAAATAACTTCCAGCGTCTACTGATACTGGAAAGAGGATGGCTGGTAAATGACAGGCCCTGCATTGGTCGCTTATGAGTGATGTGTTCTTTGCAGACGAGAGTTGATCAAGAAGTGATACAGGTCACTTAAAGTTTTGGAAAGGACAACATTAAAAATCATGCAAAAACAGAAGATGCTGCACTTTCATTTCCTGAGGGTTGAGTTAATCAGGAAAAGTATATTAGTAATCTATTGCTGTGTGACAAGTTACTTCAAAACCTAGAGGCTTGAAACAATAGTAAACGTTTATCTCACAGTTTCTGTGGGTCGGGAATCGGTGGTTCTGCCCCAGGGCCTCTCGTGAAGTTGCCGTCCTGTGAAGGGGCTGTCATGATAGGAAGGCTTGACTGGGCCTGGGGGATTCACTTCAAGGGTATCTCATGGATGTGGTTGGTAAGTTGCTGCTGGCTGTTGCCACAAGGCCTCAATGCCTCTCGGGGAGGGCATTTCTGTAGACTGCGTGCATGCCCCTGCACCAGGGCAGCTGGATTTCCCCAGAGCTAGCAAGCGATCTGAGAGGCAATAAGATGGAAACTGCAATATATTTTATTCCCTAGCCCTGGAAGTCCTACACCATCACTTTGGTGACTTCCTGTTGATAACACAAGTCGGCTGTATTAATTGGGTGGTAACTATACAAGAGCGTGAATACTGAGAGGCTAGGATCATTGCGGGCACTCTTGGGGGCTGGCTGCCACAGAAGGACATTTGATTTTTTTTTTTAATCTTAGGCGCTCTTGTCCTCTAATGGTAAGTCAGATGGCGCTAACAGCTTCCTTAAGCTCACAGATGGAGTGGAGTTTATGGGAGACGAGTTCTTGGTTCAGCGGGGAGAAATCATATACCTCAGGGTAAGAATTTTCCTGTGGCTAGTGAAAGTATTTTAATTAATACAAATGCATGTACTAATTGGCATGTATTACTGGCCTGTTAAATTTTTGAGCCCTAAGGTTACTCTGTAGGGAGACAGACTATAGATAGAGGTCCACCAACAGAGAGTCTAACAATATTTGAGGCAGATTTATGGTTCATAACGTGTTCATCATATGAAAGATTCCTTTGGAAGTTTGGTCACTTGCCTTCCCTCGGATGGCTTAAGTAAACTCTGCACAGCATCTGCTGTGAATTGATAGTTATTCTCTTTATAGTTAGTTGAAACTTTTGGTTTGTATCTAGATTTCTAGTTTAGCATATGGTCCTATGGGAGAAAGTTCCTTGTACATCTGACAATAGGCCTGTGTTGGTGACGAGTTTATTTTGGGGAAGCCTTCTCTATGTTAGTTTTCATTGAACCGTGTCACTTGCCTTGATAAAGACCTTGAACTTTCCCATTATGCTTTAACCTTGGCAAGGTCTTTATGGCTGACCTTGCACTTTTGAGATCTTCTTTGGAGTTTCCTCTGGGCAGCCTCAACACTGACCCTTTAATACAAAGTGTAAGGCAAGAGCAGTTCCTCTCAATGGATTGTGATTGATTACAGCCCGTATTTCAGTCATCTGAGATGGAGCTGCTCTCTCTAGTTTCACTGAAGACTATTTAGCTTATTTGTTGTTGGCTGATAAAATCCGAGAATGAGACAAATGCTCATTTGAAGATGAGAAGAGTATTCTGACCTCATGGAGAGGTATCTGGGAATCAGAAGACATGAGTTCTGTTCTTAACTTATTGTGAGTGTCTTTGGGCTAGGTGGGGCATACAAGGGAACATGGCAAAGTCAGACAGCCCTGGACCTGAGTCAGGGACCAGGGTTCCTGTACCAGCCTTAACACTAGCTGGTTGTGTGATTCAGAACCAATCATTTCATCTCTCTCTTCACGAGTTTTCTGATCCATAAAATAAAGCGTTTAAACTAAGTTATCTTTTTTCTTTTCTTTTTTTGCTGAGGAAGATTGGCCCTGAGTTAACATCTGTTGCCAATCTTCCTCTATTTTGTATGTGAGCTGCCATAGCAGCATGGCTACTTACAGACAAGTGGTGTAGGTTCGCTCCTGGGAAATGAACCCGGGCCGCTGAAGTGGAGCATGGCAAACTTAACCACTAGGCCACTGGGGCTGGCCCTACACCAAGTTATCTTTATTGCCCTTCTACCTCTAAAATTCTGTTAGAAAATTGGCTATTCTTCTTATAGGTGATATACAATGTTATGAGACTAATCAAGTTTAATTCTTCGACTTGAGGTTTTGAGAATGAGTCTTTCTAAGGAAGTTCTTTGGGCATTTAGTGGTGATGGGAGAAGTCTGGTCCCTCATGACATTGGAAGATTTTCTCCATGAGCAGTTTGGGAGAATTTGACTTTGTGCCAGAATGTAGATAGAAGAGTAGAATTGAGTTTGGTGTTTCTGAAGCATTTTAGTTCAGTGGGATTTTAAAGGAAATCCCTAGATGGAGGAGATTATTTTTAACTCTTAGAAATCTGGGATATGGGAGTCCAACCTAATTTATAAAACATGATTTATCTGTACATTATAGTATTTTTTGCACTAAAAATCAAGGCACATGATTGGATGAAGGTTTTCTGGGTTTGAGAAGTAGGTTAGGAGATGTTCTTTGCATACAAAATAATAGGATTTCCTAGATGTTGTGATTGGTTATGTGGACAGTGGGAAAGAATATTTGAAACTGCGGTTGATCTGTATGATTCTGGGCAGATAGAGACTTGGCTTCGAGGTACCTTTTCCCTTTGGAGTGATGTTCAGAGTAGAAAACATCTTGGTTATCTATGTCATAGTTATTAAATTAATAGTTCTTGAATGAATGAAGAGACGTAGTAACAGGTTTAGCACTAAAAGAGGCTGCAAAGGGAAATCCTTCACCCTAAATTCTGAAGAGTGGAGTGGGGGACTAAGCGCTGTGAGGCTGGACTAACCACTTGGTTTTTTCCAAGTGCTATAAGGGAGATTAACTATCCTGCCTGGCCTATGAGTAAGGGTCTTGGTCTTTAGGGCCAGGTAATATTTTTGGTACAAATATGTGGATGAATATCATTTGTTGTGGTCCTTAGCACTTAGACTTTCTTGATCAGATAATACCTTGACAATTGCAGAAAACTGAGTGCTGATCTTGTGTCAGTTGTAAATATGTGGATTTAGAAGACATTGTACTAGTGGGTTATTTTAGTCAAGGTGTTGAAAAAGAGGCAGGTAACTGAAATGAACATGAAGTAGATAACTGGAAAGTCTTAATTTTAATAGCTTTACATTTATTAAATATCCCAAATTAAACCTGAGTAACTAGAGGCATAGACCAGAGGGAGGGACTGTGAGAATGTGCTTTACGATTGACTTTCTGTGGGAACCCCATCACCCCCATTTGAAAAACACTTTCCTTGTGTTTGAGTATGGATTTAATAAGGCTAGTTGGCTGTGACAGCAATAGGCCTGTGATCCCATGTGCTTATTATTTTTCTTTTATCCCCACATCCATCCTCCACTCTTCTCTGTACATCCCCAGTTCACCTTTATGGACTGTGTCAGAGGCGCCCTAGCTCTCATGTCCAGTTGGGTTTAGCCATTGGAAATCAGAGAGCAGGAGAGAGTTGACAGCATTTACTCTGTCCCTGCTCCCTGCTGGGCTGTTCTGCCTTTAGATCTTGAGGTGATCACCACTTTTCACCCTTGCTGTTGAACTAGAACTATAGTTTTTCATTGGTAGATATGAGATATTCTTATTACAGTTTTATATATATATAAATATATGTAAATATATAAACATATGTCAATGTTTTTTATATTTGTTGTTCTCCAATGTGTTAAGTCCTTGGAGGGCTGAGTTTTGTTACTTTCTAGTGACCAAGAATAGTGCCACCTATTCTTGTTATAGAACCTTTTTGTGGAGGAAGAGCTTTGAGATAGCCGTTAAGGGAGAAGCAGTCATCTTTGGAGGGCTGACCAGCTGTTGGAGCCAGACAGTCTGAGTCCTGTCCACCATTCACTGCTCACCAGCTTCTCTGCCAGCACTAGCTCTTCAAACTCTGAAGGAATGGGCAGAGGCACTGGAGCAGGACCCCACATCACCCTAAATGTCCATGCGTGAATATAGGGGGGTATGAGGACTAAGTTATATGAGATAGTGTGCTTAGAACAGGACTTGGCACGTGGCAAGTACTCAATGTCTGTTTGGTTATGATTTAGTCTAATCCATTCATATTTAGGGCAAAAAAATAATAGTTGGGAATGTCCAGTTTAATTCAGAGAAGACTTACTAGAAGGCCTTTCTCATACTTTCTTTTGTATTGCGCTCTGTACAGGTCATCTAAAGTCATATGCATACCTGGGACTTGGTTTCCTTACTCATCGTTGGTGATGATGTTAGCTTTTCTTTCACTCCTGTGTTTTTAAGGTTTCAATGAAAGACAGTTGGTGAAGTCGTAGACCAAATTTAAGGAAGTCGTCTTTAAATTATAACCGTTTGGCTTTCTCATTTTAATTAACAGTTTAACTACAACTGGGCTGGGTTTATCCCTTCTGGGTGCCTGCCATTGCTTTGTTAGCATTATTCTAGGGGCTCGTTTTTAAAAAAATAACTTTATTGAGATATATTCCCCCTACTATAAAATTTACCCTTTTAAAATCTACAACTCAGTGGTTTTTAGTATATTCAGACTTGTGCAACCATCACCAGTATTTAATTTTAGAGTGTTTTTATTACTCCCTTAAGAAACCCCTTTACCTGTTAGCAGTCACTCCCTAATTCCCCTTCCTCCCAGCTCTTAGCAACCACTCTTCTACTTTCCGTCTTTATGGATTTACTTATTTTGGATATTTCATATAAATGGAATCGAATAATATGTAGCCTTTTATGTCTTCTTCCACTTAGCATGACATTTTCAAGCTTCCTCCATGAAGTACCATATATCAATAATTTATCACTTTTTGTTGGCTGAATAATGTTCCATGGTATAGATATACCTCATGTTCTTTCTCCATTCATCAGTTGATAGGCATTTGAGTTGCTTCGACCTTGCAACTATTGTGAATAATGCTGCTGTGAACATTCATGCACAAGTTTTGTGTGGATGTATGCTTTTTGGGGAGCTGTTCCTGCTTTGTTTCTAGTTGAGGCTTCCAGGGTGGGATCCTTTGAACTCTGCATGTATCTCTTACTGTCAAGGGAGAGGAGGGTTCCTCTGAAGTCAGAAAAATCTGCCCTGGGGAATCCTGCAAGGGGTCAGATGGACTCGCAGGAGCTGAGGAAGCAGCTTTGAGCCAGGGATGTCTGAGGAATGGAGCGTTCAGGCACAGGGTGCAGTGTGACCTTGGGCGATCAACCTCCCAGCTGCCTTCTCTGTAGGGGAAGAGTGATGTTACTATTGAAAGCGGGGACCTCCTCCAAACACTCGTGAGGACTAATGAGTCTGTGATGGCTGTGCTAAGCTCTTCCTTTGACTGCTTTCCATCTCAGAGGCAGCCCTGCCATATGGCTGAAAGTAGTAGGATCTGTAAGAAAGCTGGAGAAATGCAACTTGCTTTCTTGGGAATGAGGGGTTATCTCGTGCTTGGTTAGCATACTAGTTAATTTCCAGCATTCTTCATGGAGAATACTAGATGTTGAAAACTTTGGGGTATGTGATCAACCACTTCACTGAAAGTCTAATGATCAGGCTGATAGAGACCTTGCGGAGGAAGCAGTATGGTGATATGGAAATAACCTGCTCTCTGAAGTTACGCAGATCCTGAGTTGGAATCCTGCTTTTGCCATCTCTCTAGAGTTACTTCATAGGAATAGTGACGCCTGCTTGTCAGAATTGTGATGAGGATGAAATAAGACCACAATTTTGCAAAAAACCTGTCACAGTGGCTGACACATAATAGATTATTTGTAAATATTAATTTCCTTTTTCATCCAGTTCATTGCTGAGCTTCTCAGCAAACTATAATCTTGATGAGAGATTGGGCTGGAGGGCCAGCCTAGCTCGTAACTGTTAGTGTTTATTTGACCTTGGACAAGACTTCACTTCCTGTTGCTAGATCTTGAAGGTTTGTTAGTATTAAAATTCTTAGATAGGCATCTGGTCTTATTTTTAGACTCGTAGGAGTGAATCTGTCCTCTTTTAAAGAGTTCTTGTTAAAATTTAATGTATTTCCTTTTCATCTTAAGCTGTTTTGTCCAATATGGTAGCCACCAACACCACATGTGGCTATTTAAATGTAAGCTAATCAAACATATATAAAACTAAAAATTCAGTTTCTCAACCACACTAGCCACATTTCAAGTACACAAGAGCTGCATGTGGCTAGTAGCTACTGTATTGGGCCATGCAGATATACAACACTTCCATCACGGGAAATCCTGTTGCCCAGTACTCTTCTTATTTTATAGAATAAGAAGTGGGAACTTCAGTAGAAGCTCGTTCTTGCATTTGTTTGTGTGAATCTGTGGCTGGAACTCTCTCAGCCCCTCACTTTGGGTTGCCAAAAAACGATTGATAGCTGCGGTAATGACCTGCAGTGGAATCTTTGTTCAGACATTTGCTTAAGTCTCCCTAAAAGTTTCAAACTTAAAGATACAAGACCCATTTAACCCTATTTACCCTGTAAACAATGTCACCAGCTCTCCATACCTCCACAGGTCATAGGGAGTGTTTTGCTTTTGGCTGAAAGTTTATATGCAAGCATCTTTTCAAGTAGGATCACTTAAAGATGAATATGTGCGAATTGAGTTTCCCCTGAGTCGTATTTAGCACTTTAGTATCCTTTTCCATTTATGGAAACATCTAAACTAACAGGATTTATACATCATTTTCAGAATTCTAGTGTTTTTTCTGGTCCTAGAATGACTATATATCCATATCCTAATGTGGCCTTATAAATGTGTCATGCTGGTTACATTTGAATGTAACTAACTGGATATTCATAATATGTATTTGATTTCTTGTTTAACCTACTCTTTTGTTTTTCTTTTTCTTTTCTTTTTCCCATTGGGTCAGCAATTAGAAGACCTAATGTTTATTCTATTTCACTAGCCCAAATCTCTTTCCTGCTTTCTTATTTATTAAGCATTATCTGTGTGAGTTGCTGAGGATGCAAAAATGATCACAATGTGGTTTCTGTTCTGGAGGGACTCCCAGTTCCCTCATGTGTGAAGCGGGGATAGTAATGCATGGCCTGTGTCTGCCTTGCTGCTTTGTTAGTGGATTTACTGAAAGCTTAAATGTGACACACTGTGTAGACTGCTCATTGCTAGACAAACATCATGTATTAGCATCCTTTTTAATGGGATAGGTGGAAGTGTGGGCTATTTAATGAGATTCTTCATGGAATGAGTTTTCTGGAGAGATTTTCAGGAGTGAGAAGATGTGTGCCTTGGAGCAGGTGAGATAGGAGGATCTGTTCCAGGTGTTGAGACAGATGACTAGGGAAGGACTGAAGGGAACAGCTATGAAACAAGCCTGAGCAGAGGAAGGGAGGTGAAATGCAGCTGTCTTTCTCTCTGCTGTCTGTTTGTGTGTGTTTTCTTATGCTCTCGTGTAGGAGAAATGGAACCCTTGAGATCAGCAGAGTAATGTTGAGTCCTGCTGATGAGGAAGGGAGATGTCTTTAGAGACTATAATGATATTATTACCCAACCAGGTCCTTTTGCCTGTCACATGAAAAGCCAGTCACCGAGATGACGAGTTTGCAGCAGAGAAAGGATCTATTCACAAGGCAGCTAAGCGAGGAGATGGGAGGACAAATCTCAAATCTGCCTCCTTGAAAATGGAGTTCAGGGATATTTAGGGGATAAGGGGCAGTGTAGTCTGAAGTGTGGGAATAGGTGATTGGAGGAAAGGAGAAGTGAGGCAATTGATGCTCTACACAAGTGTAGTCAAGTTTCGTGGCTTTTTATAGGACCATGTTCACAAAGTGGTGGCGCTCGCCTGATCTGAGTGTGGAGATTTCAGCTCCTTGATGTCAGGAGGTCGCCTGTCAGACACCTGTACAGGCCCAGTTGGTGGACTGGTGGTCTCCACCAGCCTGAATTGGACAGAGGTCAACTCTTAGTTCCTGAAAAACAACTCAAGCATCCTTTACCATGGTGACCCAAGCATGGGGAGATGTTATCTGTAGGGTAGGTTTTGGTAATGCATCATCTAACTACTTTTGCAGACAGACAACTCACTGAGTATAGGTAAAGCAAGCTGGTCCCTTTTTCAGTATTTTAAAAGTGTATGCAGTGTGTTCACATACTAGGTACGAGCCATTTAAAAACCACTCTTCTGTTAGGACAGATGCTGGGATGTGGACACTGTTGATTTATTGGACAACCCATTATGATGCTTCCACATTGTCAGTGAACTCTGCTAGGACTGTCAGATTGTCTGTTTGGAGGAACTTCATTTAAAACTATGATGGCTCGTGGTGAGGCAAATATATTTCCAAATTGTATTATTTCACTTTACTGGTCTCAGAGTTAGACATCAGGTGGGCTATCCTGATACATCAGTGCTTGACTAAGTGAAGTGTCATATTGCAGTATGGTTAATATTCCATTTGTTTGTTTAGCTCCTCATCCTTTAATTTTGCTTTTAAACTTGTATCTAGTATTTTTAAGGGTGTTAGCATCATTTTTACTTAGTTTTCCTTTTAAAATGCAGATATTTTAACAATCTGCTAAAAATGCAGCAGTGCTAGAAGGAAATGCTTTGCATCAAGGTTAAGAAACAATACTCTGTTCCCAAGGCCAGGGGGGTGCCATATCCCTAGCTTTACTGTGGTAGATGGAAGGCTAGAAAACTTACTGGAAAGAGAAGTCTTAAGTATTTGGGAGATTTTTGAGTTGACTCTCTGAAATAGATAATAGGACACATGAATATGGGGAGTGATAGAGAACTGATATAAAGGCATTTTTGGAAGGAGTGTCCCTTACCTAGTCTAGTTGATTATTTCTCTTGGATGTTGTAGTCATGGAAAAATGTAATGAAATCTGTAAAAATGGAGAGGTAGGTGAGAATTCACTAGCTTTATGAGAATATCTACAAATACATAAACTAGAAATAGATGCATCCATATCAAAGATAGCCCTCAATGTGGGCAAAAAGGTGAATTAAAAAAATGTTTCTACTGCTCCCGTTTGAACACGGACCTAGTTAATTGACACTAATCACTGCCTGTTTGCTATTTTTATAACACTCATCGCCTTTTAATTCTTGTGTCCATCTCCCCCTGGGCTTTGACCAGCCAAGAATAAGGTCAGTTCATCTTTGTATCCCTAGCATCTAGCACGGTGCCTGGCACCCAGAAGGCATTCAGTAACTATGGGTTGAATGAATGAACCATTTGTACGTGCAAAATCGGGTCCTGTGTTTGAGCCAAAGGAGCCTATTGTCAACCTTGGCGAGCGCACTGCTGGGAAAGCTTTTTGCTTGTGTGGCAATCTAGCAGCTGAAGTCTATTGTAAAAAGTGAAAACACCTTCAAATGACTTCTCTCTTCTTGATCTTTATTAAGATAGCAATATTGTGTCCACACTTTCTTCATTGTATGTAGTAACTTCTCACAAGTTTATGAGGTACTTGTAACCTTAAAGTGTTTCACCATGCTGGCCTGGGGAAGTCAGGGTGAAGTTGAAGGCACTGTTCATTCTCCTTTCCAGGCCCCGGGCTCTCCCACCCCTGCACCTTTCTTCAATTTCCCTTCCCCAGGAACACCCGTCCTCTTCCACCTTCCCTTTGGCTCTCCCTCATGGATTACTCTCAAGGTTATAGTCATCCTGCGAGACTGGAATCAGATCTAACTTGTGTAGAAAGACTGTCTTTTGAGTCTGAGGGAAAAACCTTTTTCCTGCCCCACACCCCCACTGTAGTTGGTTTGCAGATGAATGTGTGGTTTGTTTCACACGGTGTCTATTGTACTCTGACGACTTCACAGTGTCGGGAAACCATGCCAGCGTGAGAGCGTGAAGGGCAGCAACAATGAGATAATATTGGCTTTTTCAGTTACCAACTGGGCAGTTATGGCAGATACTTAAACTGAGCCGAGTTTTCTCATGAGCAAAACAGGAACTTGGCATGACTAAGTGGAAGAAGGTGGATGACGCTGAGGAATGGCTCTTAGTAGGTGCCTAGTAAGTAAAAGTGCCTTCCCTTCTCTTTGTTTCAAATGGTGTACCAGGAGCTTTGTTTCAAAACCAAGAGTTGTAATCTCACCAAGTCTCTTCAAAGGATATTGATTGCTCCATATTTGTTGTCACAGTTTGGTAACGCCTGACGTGTTTTCTGCATTGCTGTGGGGTTTGTTTAAGCACGTAGGATTGATATTGTCTGAGATTGTAGTTCATGGAAGACTAGTAGCCTGAGAAGCAGAAATGATCATGAGAGTGAGAGACTTTGAAAATCTCTTCCATGGCATATTTCATAAATCTCAGATGGTGTCCAGGCTTCCTGGAGAAGGGGAGTTTCATGATATACGAGCTCACACGTATCCTCTGCCTTGTGCCCTCTTCCAGAAGGGGTAGTCAGATCCCCAGGGAAGCTCACTGCTGGGGAAACAACCAGAGGAGCCTCTTGTTTGAATATCTTTGTTCACAGCAGAGATCTTATTTGAAGTTCTTCTCTTTAGCAAAAAGAGCAGAATGGAAAATGGTTTCACATTTCTGTCCTTGGGGTTCCCACTCTGCATGGGGTCATGAGAGTCGCAGCCCTTATTCTGGATTCTGAAATGACAGTTGTTTTATTTTTAAAAATGCCTCTCACAGCTTTGGGAGAGCGAGAATTGTTTCTGTGAACTTCCTGAGGGCTGTACTCAACACACTTGCTGTGGCATTTTTAAAAAAGAGATTAAAATGCAGTAATATTTTAAATAGACCGCTTCGAGAAACCATGTAACTCCTCATTAATTAGCATAACAGTAGCAAACTAGATCTTTACCTATTAGTGTTAACTATTTTGTTCTACTTTTTGTAGCACTTAATAGAAGGTAAAGGTACCTGTGGAAATGACATACTCAGTGGAAACACATACACATCAGTGGTTCCCAAAGGATTGACTCACCCTTAAGATTGTGCTCCATTTTTGTATGCAGGTTTTTGTGCTGGTCAATTGGATTTGCTTCTCCAGTGGACTTGTCCCAGTCGGGATGTGGGGAGAGGTTGCCATTAAGGAAAGCATGTGGGCCTTTGCCTTCTCTTCCCCTGGATGTCCTGAATTAGCCTGGATTCTCCAGTAGGAGATTCCGGGAGGCATCTGTTAATATAGTGTGGGAGGTCTTTTCTGACCCTTGTCAGTGCTTTCAGGATCTTACTGTGAAAAGCAGAACCTAATAGAGGCTAGAAGGGAGTCCACCCCCATCCACAGAGAGCCTGATGCCAACAGAGGCTGGCTAATGAATCACTTCAGGGTTCAATTTTGACTGTGTTATTAAGGCTCTTAAAAATAGGAGTGTGGTGAGGGAGGAGCGAGAGGGCAGAGAGAGGTAATCATCTTAATTTCTAGAAGGAGAGGTGCTGATGTTAAATTGGCTTCCCTTAGGAACTCTGGAAAGAAATAAAGCAAGTGGGCTCTGGAGTCTAGAGGAAACTTCTTAGGTGTAAATGTTGAGTGGTAATCGTTTTTTGTTTAGTTTGGGAGGCCAGTATTGTGTTAGGCCCTAAATTTGGGTTTTGTAACTTCCTTTTATGAAATAAATTTTATTTTCCCTTTTGGAATTTGTTTCTTGCAGTGATAATCATTTGCTCCTCATGCAGAATGTCATGCATGTACCTGTATAAGACTCTGAATGTGATAAATACTCCATAAGAAATAGCTACTATTAATAATGGTATAATTATAATAATAATGTATTTCCAGAATGGTTAAAGCAGATTTGGTATTCTTTTCCTTCTGAAAATTACCTTGAAAGCCCAGAAGGTCATTGAAGAATTCCTAGCCATCCCAAACGTAGAGGAAGTAAAGTAGGACATTTGCTTCATCTTTGAGGGTTTTGTTTATTTATGGTGAAGAAATGAGCAGAAGTCATCATGCGGTTTGATCATTAGCATCTGTTTAGTTCAGAGAATTTTGACATCGTAAACTAGGAATTTGTAAAACTGCTGTTTGTGTGTGTGTTTCTTCATGAGGGTAGCAGCCATATGTTACACAGATCTCATCCTTTACATTTCCAGGGCAGTAGTGTCAGAATTGTGTCTAGTGAAATAACACTCTTGGTTGGCATGCATTGGGAGTTGCCCCTTGATATAATAAAGAAATAGGAATATTAATTATCACTTTCTGAATGCCTGCTTTGTGTGTACTTAATTTTCATAGCAGCTCTGCGAAGTAGGCATTTTATCTCTTTTTTTTACAGGTGAGGAAACTGAGATTCTGAGGAGTGGAATAATTTGCTCAAAATCCTGTGACAGATTAATAAGTAACAGCACCTACATTGGAACCAAGGATTCCAAAGCCTGTTTTCTCTCTTTACCACTTAAGTCATTGAAGTGACACATTTTCCCGTATTTCTTTTTATAGTGCCCTGTCCTCGCTCTGCAGTCTGGGTTACCAGTCTCTGTGGAGTCCAGTAGATGTTGGGGATGTTGAGGTGGGCTTGGGCCAGGCTAGAGGCCAGGCCATGGAATGATTCTGGTAGAAGTCAGCTGATGGGAGGTGTGCTCTAATATAGGTGGCTGACATTAACAAGAGGGCAACAGAGTTCTCTTGACCAATGACTGTCCCCCAGGACAGAAGCAGAGCTTTCCCTCAGGTTCAATGAGTGGTAGAGCATCCTTCAAGCATCACGTTGAAAGATGGACTCTTCTCTCCTTGGCTTAATGAAGGCAACCTTACTGGGTTCCTCAAGTTCTCTTTCAACCTGGGGCATCTCAGTTCTTAGGAAGCTTGTGTATGGATTTTGGAAAGCAAGAACTTCTGATGCAGGGACCATCACACTTTCAGCTAAAGTTGGCCTTCTCTGGTTCAGAACCTGCACACTGTCCTAAAATCGTTGTCTTTTTTTTTTTTTTTTGATGAGGAAAATTTGCCCTGAGCTAACATCCATTCCCAGTCCTCCTCTTTTTTTTCTTGAGGAAGGTTAGCCCTGAGCTAACGTCTGTGCCAGTCTTCCTCTATTTTGTATGTGGGATGCTGCCACAGCATGGCTGATGAGTGTAGCAGGTCCACACCCAGGATCCGAACCCATGAGCCGGGGCTGCCAAAGCAGGGTGCGCGGAATTTTAATGACTTGACTATGGGGCCAGCCTCCCTAAAATCTTCCTTTAAACTCTCTGCTGAGTCCTCCAAAGAAAGAAGAGAATAGCTACACCCTACATTTATTTTCTTGTTCCTTCAGTGACATTCCTTTATCTCCTAGTCCTAAAATAGTAATCGGCTAACCTAATAAACATCTTAATTTGGCAAATAAGAATGTGTTAGAGGAAGAATTCTTTTTTAGCAGAAAACTCTAAAGGCTGTGCTCTAACTCCCTGGTGACCTTAGCAATGAGACTTTTAATGCAGAGGCTCCGGGGAGACACCTCTCCCCACAGAAGGTGGCGTTGCTCCTGTATTCTGCTAGTGTATACTTGCTGAAAGAGTTAACAGTGACCCTTGAACAATGGCGCATCTGTTTTTGGTGCTAAAAGCACACAAGTGCGCAATGAACAGCATCTCAATTGAGAAAGAAGTGATTTGCTCTTGACATTGGTTGGCAGGTACATTCTCCTCCAGAGACTAAAGATGAAATAGAATCCCATCCATTGAAGGCAGAAGGGAGGGAGGGAGGCTGGAGGTGGGAAAATGAGCTTGGTGGGTTTGCGAAGTGCTTGTGGCTTTGAAGCTCAGGCTGAGGCCTTTTACTTCTTAGTGTTCTCACAAATATGCTTCCAATAAAAACAATTTGAAAGGCAAAATATAAAATTCTTGCATTTAGGAGCACCTTGCTGAGATCTCGGGTGGTTGTTTAAACTGTGCTGTGATTAGAACCATACTCTGTGAATGTGTAATATGTTGTCACACCAGATGGTCATATGATGTTCACTGACCTGGTGAGTTTAAATTAAGAAGGATCCCCCACAAATGGGGGAGAACCTTGGCTGGGAAAAGGGTAGGGTAAGGCAAAACATAGCTTTGTTTGAGGGCAAAGTTGCATTCAGCTGGTTTGACCTCTGCAGAAGTTTACCATAGCAGTCTGTCAGTATTTATTGCTTTTTACTATTAATTGGAGTTTTAGTCATGTGCTTTGTGGTTTGTTCCTGAAGTTTGTATTTGAATGACTTAGGAGGACTATCAGATTGGTTGCTCTGAAGGCCTAAATTACGTTCTTAGGCTGTGGATTTTCTTCACATAGACCAACTTGACTGTGAAAATGCTTCAGCAGGTTGGCTGCCACATTATAACGAAAGGCTGTCAGTCGCGTTGATTGATCTTTCTTCACTCCACCTGGATATGCTCTGTTCTCACTGAGTCTAAGTGGCACACACTCAGTGCTGCAGGCAGCAAGCTGTGCTTCAGCATCTCATGGGTAGAAGTCATAAGGTCCCCTACTTCTCTTGGGAGGGAAGGTGATCACTTGTTAATAGATCAGAGAAGAAATTAGAAATAAGAGTATCAGGAAAGATTCCGTAGTCGGTGATGATAGAAGGCAGGACAATTTTAGGGAATCAAGGAAATGAGATGAACTTGTCTTTGTACTATCATACCTTGCTGAGATTTATTGCTAGCTCCATCTTGAGTGATTATCGTGGACTTGGTTCACCAGTGGTCTCAATGAAAGGGAAGAAGTAGCATATGGAGTTCTACCCCTGCACTTGATCCTGGGTGCATGCTTTCATTCTTGATCCATAAATGGGAGAATGGTATGGACTTGATTCAATGTAAAGCTCTTCTGACGACCCTGAATGTGGTCTGCTTAGAACCTACCTAAGCTCACTTATGTGATGCTTCCTTACTCAAAGATCTCTGCTGTTGCTACTCATGTCTTCATCTTCTCCCTGAGAATGTTAAACTTTAATAACTGCTAAGCTATGTGATTTTCAAATACCTTTTAACTTGGTAGGGTCAGCACATGTGGTAAGTGTTTTGGCCATTCGTTCGTTAACTCATTCAACAAACCTTAGGCCTCAATTTATCAGTTTTTTATTATCAAGCTTCTTTACTAATTATCTTTCTTTGGTTTTCATGCTATTGACCTTAAATATGCCTATCCTTCTTCTCTACAGGACTTGTATACATTAGGTAGTAATAGAGAATGAAGTGGATTCTGATTCCAAGGTGTATTTAATTCCTCTCAGCTGTGGGTAGAGACAATTTTGCTTTAGGAGGCTAGAGGACTCTCCTAGGCCAAGTTTGCTGTTCTTTCTTCCTGAATCTTCCTCCTTCTTCACCATTTGTCCAAGAAACTTGAGGGATGATGGGTTAAAAGAAGAAGATCATGAGGGAGGACCGGTTCTCACATATTTGATGAAAGCGTGTTCCTTGTCTCGAGGTTAAGCCTTTTCTGGGAAATAGGAATGAGCTCTTCGTTGCTTTGTAGGTGACCACACTATAATGCCTTGCAAGGTCTGGGTTACATACTAGAGCCGAAGCCGGTATCTGTAAAGTCTGTGCTGTTGCCAAACTCCCATAAAGTCTTAGTCGAACAGACCACGCCGTGGTTGAAAATGACGATGTTGTGTTATCTCTATTGGATGACTGGCTAGCCTAAGTTTCTACCCTAGACAGTTACTTTTCTTAATGACAGGTGTCAGCTCAGCCTTGCTTTGTAGTAGGCCTTTGATAAATGTTTGTTAAATTTAATTGTGTGCAGACTTGTTGAGTACTGAGGTGTGATTAGTTTAAGCCTACTATAACTAAGAACTGTTAATCAGTTACAATTCTTTTATTTATTCAAAAAATATGACATATAAAACAAAGTTATAAAATAAGCCTGATGGAGGAAGATTGTGACTTATCAGGGGAAACCTGGGTGTCCTGTTTATACTGCGTTCAGTAGCTGAGGTTCAGGTCATTTTAATGTTTGAGTTTGAAGTCCATGCATAGTTGTTTTCATTGAAGCTGTCAAGTGGAGGTCTGATGAACAGGACAGAAGGCACCGTGTTAACATGGTACAGAGAATATAATGTTGGGGAATGCATTGGAAGACTCGTTGCTGGCCATTCCACTTTCCCATGGAATGAGTAGGTACAGTCATCTGGAAGCAGTGTGGCTTCGTGTTCCACAGGGTTGCCCTTCACAAGCTGACCTCTTGGTTTGGACCTGTTGAAAACCCAGCTGCTCTTCTGATGGCCGTTTTCCCCTGGGCTCTCCTGTTCTTCTGTGTGTGGAAGGTGCTGTCTGCTAGGAAATTTGAATCATGTTCTAGGTGGGCCATGGACTGATTCCAACAGTTGCTCAGTGCACTTCAAACATTTACTCCTGGGGCTCGGCCTTGTGGCATAGCAGTTAAGTTCATGTGCTCCACTGCGGTGGTCTGGAGTTTCAGGTTCAGATCCCGGGAGTGGACCTAGTGTGGTGGCAACCCATATTAAATAGAGGAAAATTGGCACGGATGTTAGCTCAGCGACAATCTTCCTCACAAAAAACAAACCCCAAAATTTACTGCTAAACAAATATTGTTGTAATTAAGAGATTACTTAATCTTTAAGTAATCTTAAAAGAAGTGCTTTCAGTTATGTTGTTTGTTCCTCACATCTGCCTTTTGAGCTAGGTACTGTTACTACCATCCTGGTAAACCTAGACATCTGTGATTTCCGTGAGAAGCTTTGTCAATATCGCTGTCTATAGATCCAAGAGCTATTTTAAGATTCTAGAACCTCCACCATTGCACCTTATTGAAGACACTCAAGATAATGATCTCTGTGTTTTTAAACTCAGACAGACATTCTCCACCATCCCTTCAAAGTCATTTCTGATGTTTACCGTCAGAGAGTCCTTTCTCATATCTGTCTTGAATGTCTGTGACTTGGCACATTTTCTTAAAAAAATTTTTTTTTGTTCTTCTTTATTGAAAAGCTTCATTGTCCTGCTGATAATTAGGCTAATATTTTAAGGATTAGGAAGCTTCTGCTTCGTCATCTTTTCTTAGGTGACAAAGATTCATAAAGATTCCAGTGGCATTTGTTTTGCACTTCCTGGTAACGTTGTTTAGAGCTGCAAAGCTGTAATTGAGGTTAGCTGTCACAGAGGAGGGAAGTGCTGGTGTACTGGGATCAGCTTCAATGACTCCAGATAAGTGATCAAAGAGGTGCTATCTTCATCTCATTCTGTGGGAATTGGAAGGCTATCTGTAATAGCAGCTGAATGATTCAAGTGCCTGATGTCACCACAGCCACTTTTTTCTAATTGCTGATTTTCTGATGCCACTGAAGGACCTTCTCATTGATAGTTTGTGCACAAGTCCTTAAAACAAAGGAAGTTAGTGTCACTTTTTAAGAGAAATTAATAAACTAAAGTGCCATTAGAACCAGTGAACCAGAGGTTGAAAATTACTGAGGTAGTCACATTTATGGATGTCTGGGACTGTCTACTTTTCATTTACAGAGCTCACGTGTATTTTTTTAAATAAAATAATCACTTCAGTCTTCACTAAAAGCAGTCATGGTTAAAAATATAAAGTTAAGATGGCCTGCAGTATGAAGCAATAAATACCAAAGAAACTGAGTCACGAGTAAAGTAAAAGTATTAATGTTCATGGTCTAATGCTAGAGTCTAAGTGCTGTTGCCCAATTCAGACTGAACTGGGAGGTGGGCCGAACGAAGGGAGCAGTTTTTTTTTTCCCCCAAAAGGCTCACAGGGTGTGAGGGAGACCTTAAGACACTTAGGTCTTTAATTCTGAATTCTTACGTACCTCTTGGAAATTAGGACTGGTTTGTTTCCTCATTTGTGATGCCAAATTATAATGATTAAGGAAGTGAATTGTTCAGCTAAGGTATGAAAATACTGACTTGTAGGAGACAAAGGCGGATAGGATGTTGGCAACTTTGACACTCTGGTTTGAAAGGGTTATTATGGTCCTTTCTTGGCTAAGCTGAGGCATGAATAAATACTGGAGCAATGGGAACCACACCATGTTGTATTTTATTTCATCAGTTACCATCTGTTCTTGCAGCTTTTGCTCTAGTAGATTCCCAAACTTCCAACCTAAATTACAGCCCTATATCTTGGTGAATTGTTTCTGGAGGTGGAAATCGGTGTCTAAATTTGATTTTTTGCCCTTTTGGGCAACTTCACTTTGAAACGCTCAAGGTATGGCTTAGAGAATTCCAAATAAATACTCTCGAAACTGGTAATGACCTTCTGGGAGATTCTGATTGATGGAGGGTTCACAGCAAACACAGGTAAAAGAGCCTTAATTTTTCAGAAAACAATTAACTATGGAACCAAGTAAATACAATATACCTGCGAGGGCAGTGGAGGCAGTTGAAAGGCAATGCTTGAGGGGAGAGCTGGAAGGCATGGAGTTGCCCTGGATGCTCCTCGTGGGTCAGGTTGGGAAGTGCGATTAGGATGGAGAAAGGAAAAGAAAGGGGAGGACGTAGGAAGGCATGGTAGTGGGAGTGAAGCTGAGTGCGAGGGATGGTAAGTTGACTCTCTTGGTTGGCAGCATGAATTTCTTTTAGATTAGCTAGAAATAAAGCTATTTTCATTCTGGGGCCAGCCCCATGGCGCAGCGGTTAAGTGCGCACGTTCCACTTCGGCGACCTGGGGTTTGCCAGTTCAGATCCCGGGTGCGGACATGGCACCGCTCACCAAGCCATGTTCAGGTGGCGTCCCACATGCCACAACTAGAAGAACCCACAACTAAAACGTGCAACTAGGTGCTGGGGGGATTTAGGGAGAAAAAGCAGGAAAAAAAATTTAAAAAAAAGTAAATACTTTAGGTTTGGTGGGCCATGCAGTTTCTGTCCCAACTTCTCAGCCATGCTGTTGGAGGGTGAAAGCAGCCCCAGACAATAGGCAAATGCGTGTGTGTCGCTGGGCTCCAATATGGACACTGAAATGTGAATTTCATATAGTTTTTACATGTCCTGAAATAATCTTCCTCTTGATTTTTTTCAACCATTTGAAAATGTAAAAACCATTCTTAGCTCATGGGCTGTGCAAATACAGGCAGTGGGCTGGATTGAGCCTGTGGGCAATAGTTTGCTGACCCCTGTAATAGATGATAACATTTAATTTTCGACTGTTTTCCCCACTTCCCTTTTTAGATTAGCATTTTAGACTTACAGAAGTTTAACATTTCTACATAATCAAAAAATTTAGACATGTGATCATTTTTGTCAACATTTTGAAAGTTAGAATGCCCTGCTAAAGATCAAATCCAAAAATACACTTCTTTTAGCTTTAGAAACTTATTTTTTAAAGAATTAACTTTTACTCATCTGGAATGTACTTTGGTGTGTAGTGGGATTTGAAAGTCTAAATTTATTTAATTTTTTCCAAGTAGCAAACCAATCGTGGATTGTTTTTGAGTACTCACAGTTAGTATTGGGTTCCCCAGCTATGCTGAGGGTGCTTTTGATCTCAGCCTTGTACCGTGGCATGTCCCTTCTTTCATTTATGTGCAAGAAGTATGGCACCAACTTGTGACATAAGTTCCCCGTAGTTCCTCTTGGCTTGTCTGTTTCCATTTGAGCTGGCATTTGGAGGATAGTCAGTTGGAACCCCCTGTAGGCACAGTAGATACATGTGGAAGTAGTTATTCTTTAAAAAAGTTTGTTTTATATAGATAGATATTTTTAGTGAAGAATGACAACCCGATCTCCCACACTAAGAAAAGTGCAGTTAGTTTATATTACAAAACATCATCTGTTGGTTTTGTGCCTTTGGAAAATATTGTACTTAAATTTGTAAGTAAAATAACTTATTTTTTTTTTTTTTAAATCACAGCTTACCTTGTAAGGTTTGGCAAGAATTATCTTTTATTTAGTCATTATAGGTGTGCTGAAGTGACTCAAAATATAATTTGAGGATAAGCAAAACCTCTTACTGAAAATCACAAAACTAAATTTGCAGGAATGGCTTTCTTATTCTTGAGACTTAAAAACTTGTCTGTTCCCAATTCAGGTGACTGTGAAGAATAGATTTTTCTTTTATTTTCTGATAGTACCAAAAGTTATTCCTGCTGAACTGAAATGTTGTTAGTGTGCCAGTGATGGATTTGCTTAATTTATTTTCCCACAAAACTGTAATTTTTACAAAATCTGTTAAGATTCTCTTCTAACTCTTTGGTTTGGGGAAGAAAGACCCTGCTGCAGAAGCCCTGTATTTGCAGCTAGATTGTTCTTTCAGACTCAGGAATGTCTGTATGTTCAAGCTGGGTTGCCATGGTGCTGTGTGACAGGAGGTGGCAAACCCCACACAAGAGTTAAAGAGATGAGCAGTGCTTGGGATACAGATTACGGACAGTACAAGTTGCCAACAATTTCTAGGCGAGAGGTTGAACGAAACGTCTTAATCCAAAGAGGAAGAACTCCATTCCAAGGTGGCTTGGGTTTAAATGAGACCCGTTGCCTCATTATGCCCCAGATGGGCTGTTAGCTTCGCTCAGGAAGCTAGTTCCAATTTTGTGTCTCCACAATGGTCCTCAGCTACCATCTGGACTAATCACTTAAAATTAAAAGTTAAATTGGGAGGCCTCTTTTGATTTGAAATTTGAAACCTGTGTTTGTGTTTAGCTAGAGGACAGTGATATACTTAGAATTTTTGTTCAACATCCCCTACCCTGTATGAATTGGGAGAGAAGTAGGCATGAGTGAAAAATCAACAGACTCACATGAAATGAGAGGGCAGTGTGGAAAACTCCTTGCATTCCTGTTTGTAAGCCAAATTTATTTTTATAAGCGTTTAACGGCAGACAGCTTGTTCTTCTTTGGATAATTGGCCCAGACTTTGTCCTCCTCTTTCAAATATGCTTCAACCAAAGACCCAACTGTGAGATGAATAGGAAAAATGAATTTGGGAAGTAAAAGAGAAAAGTTTTTTTTTCCCCTTAATGTGAAAGCAAAACAGTCATGTGGAATCTTCTGTTTTCTTTTTTTAATAATTCTTAGGAGCCGCTGTCTTTCAACACAGTCAGAAAGTCGTTGCTTAAGTCTCTTTGTCACCCCAGAGAGTAAATGGGGTTCTCAGGTCTTTAATGTGGTTCTGTAAATGCAAGCCTTGTTTCTGCAAAAATGAACTCCTGGGCCAGCATCTCTCCCCCTCGCTCTCATTTCTTTTAGTGTCTTCGATCTAGACTAAGCATTTGAACAGCCATCGCTAAGTATTTCCACATTGGAAAACTAGGAGAACTTGGCTGGATACAGTTCTTATTTTCATGGGAGGGAATTATTTTTCCCTTTTCTGCTTTAGGAGTCACATACTATATACTTGCTATTTGGGCTGAACGGGCTTGAAAAGTCTAAGAGGAATGAGCCTAACTACTAAATTTAGACAACTGATTCATAATTTCTCAATCTTACACAGTGGGCAGTATTGTCATTGACCATTTCATTGTTTCAGGACTTGCCAGATCTAGAATGAAATCCAGAGCTGCTGCTCAACCCTCTGTGGCTCTGGTAATTCATTTCTACTTATCCCACTCATTTCTGAAGATAGCATGTAATAAAGTGTCCATAGGTTCTGGCATAGATGGATGCTGCTGTGGGCTAATTTCCATGCCTCTGCAGGTATTTCAGAATTCAGACATTGTCTTATTTCTTTTTTCTCTCCAATTAACAAGTATGTTTTTATTTAAGTCAAGCTTCAACTCTCCTGTCTCATCGACATTTTCAAAGCCCCTTTTCAAGTATAGTTAAAGTGAGATTTAAAACAACTGGGAAATTGCTTTTCCTGTAGATGGTCATTTGTCTTAAATTCATCCTCATGTGACATTTCCAGTTGCCAATTGGAGTAACCAGTTATTCAAAGAGCATTACCTAAATTGCATCATTTTTAAAAACTCGTGGCCCCCTCTGCATTCCACCCCCATTATTATTTCTGAAGCTCTCTAAATGCCTGTCTCATTTGATGAATCATAAGACCATGGAGGTGAAATGCACTTGGCATGTTGTTCAGTATTCCATGAATTTGTAGACTAAATATATTATTCTTTCTGTGGCTCATCCAGAAGACGTCGTCATCTTTTAAAATTGCAATTAGCACTGTTGTAAAATTGGCCGATGGAAGATGATATGTCAAGGTTGTGTATGTTTTGGATTTAATGTTTCTTTACTTAAGGATGTTGGAGTTGACCTAATCCTGCTTCACCTGGGATATGCAGGAAGGAAAATTGAGAATATGTTTTTTAAAATCAATAAATTACAAAAGGAAGAACTTGGTAACTGGTTTGAAGAATTTTTTAAAAATCGCAAGAACAGATGGTTCACCTGGATAATTTGCAAGAAAACCAGATGGGCAGAATGTAGGGGGAGATTTAGGGAACTGATCTGGATACTTCAGCTTCTTTTTCTTTAACTATCTGAGCCATTTAGAATAAATTAGGTTTTTGGATGCCAGAATCACCTGCTGGAACTGTACATGGACTTTCCAGAATAAATATCAAAAGGGAGAAGTTTAATTTTCCAGTAGAAGAAAATAAATAAACTGAGAGGTGCTGGGGAGAGTCCTAGAGTGCTTCCAGACTCTGAACCTCAGGTAATTTCGTGGCCGAGACAGGCAGCTTATAGTTTCCCCTCTCCTTCCTCCCTTCCCCATTTCTCCCTTTCTTCCTTCTGTCAGTCCTTCCATCCATCAGAGTCAGGTCTTTAGAGAAAAGTGGCCACAAGCTTCTGATTTCCTTGTTGCTCTTCCCTGAGAACTGGCATTGGTAAAAGCCTCAGCCTATTTGTCCTCTGGCCTGTGATCTTGCCAGCGAGGAGCCTGGTGTTTACTCACTGTTGTGTCCCCGGGCTACATTAGTGTCTGGCCTGTGAATAGGGGAAACTCCACATTAAAAAGGCAGTGGGTTGAGTGGAAAGAACATGGCATTTGTAGTCAGACTAGTTAAATGACTTTAGGCAAAATACTTAATTTTTCTGATCCTTCTGATTCCGTAAAAGAAGAATAATAGTTCACAGAGATGTGAGAACTGCAAGTTACATAGAAGGTAAAGCACGTTATACATTGAGTGGTACCCATGGTAGGTCCTCAAGAAATGCTGGTTTCTTTCCTGCTAGGCCTTAATAATTGTAATTTCGGAGGACTAAATGAACATGCAAGTGATTCAGTATGCTCACTTGTTTGAGCATATTAAAAAGTAAGACTTTTCTAAGCCCCATGAAGGATAAAACATGAATGATGGTAACGTTTGTGTGCACAGGCACTGTTTTAAGCCACGTGCAGATTTTATCAAGTTTTGTCTTCTGTACATGACTGTGAGATATTCATCATTATTGTCCCCACTTTCTAGATGAAGAAAGAGTATAGAGAATTAATTTACCTGAAATTGCAGCTAGTAAGTGGTGGAGTTGGCTGAGGCAAAAAGAGAAACTGATGAATATAATACAAGGCACAATATAGTACTTATTCTAAAAAAGAGTGAACCATCAACAATATGAGAGGCAGCCTACCAAATGGGAGAAAATATTTGCAAATCATATATCTGACAAGGGCTTAATATCCAAAATATATAAAGGACTCATGCAACTCAATAGCAAAACAGTCCAATTAAAAAGTGGGCAGAAGATCTAAATAGATATTTTTCCAAAGAAGACATACAGATAGCCAACTGGTACATGAAAAGATGCTCAACATCACTAATCAAAAAGGAAATGCAAATCAAAATCACAGTGAGATATCACCTCACACCTTTTACAAGGGCGATTATTAAAAAGACAAGAAATAACAAGTGTTGGCAAGGATGTGGAGAAAAGGAAGCCCTTGTGCACTGTTGGTAGGAATGTAAATTGCTGCAGCCAGTATGGAAAACACTATGGAGGTTCCTCAAAAAATTAAAAATAAAACTACGTTATGATCTAGCAATTCCACTTCTGGGTATTTATCCGAAGAAAATGAAAACACTAACTCAAAAAGATATCTGCTCCCCCATGTTCACTGAAGCATTATTCACAGTGGCTAATATATAGAAGCAACCTAAGAGTCCATCAGTGGATGAATGGATAAAGAAAATGTGGTATATATCTACAATGGAATATTATTCAGCCAAAAAAGACAATCTTGCCACTTGCAACAACATGGATGGAACTTGAGGGCATTATACTAAGTAAAATGAGTCAGAGAAAGACAAATACCATATGATCTCACATGGAGGTGGAATTAAAAAAACAGAACAACAAAACAAATTAGAACTCATAGATACAGAGAACAGATTGGTGGTTGCCAGAGGTCAGGGTGGGAGGAGGGCGAAAAGGGTGAAGATGGTCAAAGGTACAAGCTTCCACTTAGAAAATAAATAAGTCATGAGGATGTAATGTACAGCATGGTGACTATAGTTAATACTGTATTGTATATTTGAAAGTTGCTGAAGAGTAGATCTTTAAAGTTGCTAAAGAGTAGTTGTCATCATAAGAAAATTTTGTAACCATGTGTGATGGTTGTTAACTTGACTTTTTGTGGTGATCATTTTGCAATAGAGACAAATATCGAATCATTATGTTGTACACCTGAAACTAATATAATATGTCAGTTCTATCTCAATTAAAAAAAGAGTGAAAGTGAAAAGGTGATTTAGAAGAGAAGGCAAGTCTGGTTTGGGTGGAAAAACTAGGAAAGACTTCAGGGAGAAGGTGTCATTTAAGCTGGGTGTAGAAGGCATGGCTGTGCTGTGGAGAGACACAGATGGAGCCAGAGAGAGAAGAAAGTGATGGTCATAGAGGTAGGAAAGCTTGGGCAGTGCCCAGAAGCAGACAGCTTAGCTGACTTTATGAAGAATACTGAGTGTGTGACAGCCAACCCCAGAAGCAGCCCCCAGGCACTGCTGGTGGGATCTCAGACCTGGGTGGGGTTTGGGGGCAAGGCTTCTCCTGCCTAAGGCTGCAGTGTGGCAGAATATTGACAGAGCCAGGTGACTGTGCCAAAGAAAAGTTGTGGATCCAAAGGGTAGAAGAGTGGAAAGTGGCAAAACAAGACATGAATGAAAATATTTGAAATGGTGGTTGTTAGGGAAGCCTAGAGAATTCTCTGAACCAAGGATAGTATCTGTTGTGTCTTTTTTAGGGGGGTGGTGAGGAAGATTGACGCTGACCTAACATTGGTGCTAGTCTTCCTCTATTTTGTATGTGGGATACCACTGCAGTATGGCTTGATGAGCAGTGCATAGGTCTGTGCCTGCGATCCAAACCTGTGAAGTGCAGGTTGCTGAAGCGGAGCATGCAAACTTAACCACTATGCCACCGGGCCAGTCTGTCTACCATGTCTTTTTAATAGATGCTGGTGGGAGCAACTTATTGAATGTTTTCTTCGTAATATTGACAACCATAAGAGACAAAGGCTGGACAGGTAATGTGAGGTGGTAGTATTGGAAACATGGAGTCCTAAATGCCCATGTCCAGTTTAGGCTGGGTGAATCAGATAGGCTGTTGAAAGTTTTTTGGGGGTGTAGGGAGGGGAAAGTAGTGACAAAATGGGGATTATGCATGAGGAAGATGGATCTGGCATTTGTGTGGGGACGGATGAGATTTTTTTAACTTTTTAGGCAGGACATTTGAGTTGGTGTCTTTACATTTGGGGGTGGAATTCATAAGCCTTTGCAATTGATTTGATTTGGAGGGTGGGAGATGAGCAAACAGTGAAAAAAAATGACCTTCATGTTTTTAATAATGTGTTTATTCATAGACATTTGTATGAGTTCTATGTGGCCAGCACGGTGCTGTTACTGGATATGCAATGCTGAGCAAAACTGTGTGTGTGGGGGGGGGGGGGGGCGCTAGATGGGGAGGAATAGAGTGAAAAGTGACTCTGATCTTGGGGATCAACCTTGGTCTTGGGCAAGGTGGTCTGACATTTACTGAAACAAGGCAGGCAGTGAGGAGTTGGCTCCGAGCTTCTGTTTTGATGAGTTGAGTTTGAGGTTAATCATGGCAAGTAATCAATTATAAAATTAGATATCTTGGACAGAGTTGGAGATGGCAGTAGATGGAAAGTGGATCAGAAAACAAAGAATGCTCATGTAGAGATTGAAGGGAAGAGGACAGAAGACAGGACCTTGTGAGCAAAGCCTAAATTTTGGGAGACAGAAGGAAGATGCTGCAGAGGATTGAAGAGGACTGAGTTTAACGCATTTTTCCACATAGATGTTTTCTTAGGGAGTTTTTAAGTTTCTTTTAAGGCTTTAGAACAAAGCGTCAACCTCAGCACTAGTTTGGCATTTTGGGCTAGGTAACTGCCTTGTTGTCGGGGGCTGTCCTGTATTGTAGGATGTTTCACAGCCTCCCTGGCCTCTTACCCACTAGATGCCACTGGGTGGCAGGGGGTAGCACTCCCTCCTCCCTGTTATGTCAATCAAAAATCTCTACAGACATTGCCAAACGTGCCCTGAGGGGCAGAATCCCCAGTAGTTGAGAACTACTCCTTTAGAGGTTATGATTTTGTCATTTTCTTTTCTCTTTTTCATGTATATCCCTCCCAAAGCATGACCAGGAAGGAATTATGGGGCAGACAATGCCAACAAAAGGCTTCAACCTTCATTTGGCTGCAAGCCTTTTGTGACTCAGTTCCCAGTAAAGTTACAGAGAGGAAAATATTAGAAATGATGCTGTGAAGTGGTTTCCTGTATGAGAGGAGGAGGCGTGGACTTGCAAGGCTACTTCGTTTCAGCTCTCCACGGGCCTGGGCCTGTGCTCTCACTGCCCTGATGGACTTCCACGTGGGACCGAGGGGGGGAACGTTAGCTCTGGAAGTTTGGGGGAATTTATCAGTTTCAAAAAGAGTATGATTTTACAGAAGTCCCTGTGTAGATCTTCAGTGGTTTTAGGAAAAGTCATCTTTTAAATGTCATGTCAAGAAAATAGATATATATCCTAATAAAGTTGCCTAAAAGTTCATGTCGAGCACCTCCCTCCACCAAATGAATTGATAGGAGGGGTGCACGTGGTTCCGTGGTTTCTCTTGACCTAGCACACTATGTTTTCACGGAGTAGATGAGTATTTGAGTTGAATTGAAATCCTGGCCATCCTTTATGCTTGAGGAGTTCCCTTTTGATCTTGGAAGAGGAAGGAGGAGAAGTTCTGGGAGGCAAAAAGTGTTCGGTTAAATCTGTGCAAGATATCAAAGACCAAGTTCGTGACAAGGTCAGGAGTGTCCCCCTTTTCATTTGAAACCTTTATTTTTCAGGTTGGCCATGGATTTGGGTGTGTTTGTTATCAACAGAGGGGAAGATGCTGATTCAGGTGGGGCTTTCCTGTCCCTCTCTGGGGGGTCTCGAGGGGCTCCCCTCTTGCTTTTGAAGTGCAGGTTGATTTCTGGCAGGTGCTTGGTGAAGAAGTGCTTACTGTGATCAGTTTAGCCCACTAAGCTATTCATAGGGCTTGGGAAATTGTCAGAAAAGAGAAGCACACAGGAAAAAGAGAACCGTTTCTAAGTAGTTTCAGTTGTTGTGTTTAATCCTTTAAAAGCCCACAAGTGTTAAAGTTGTTCTCATTTATAAATAGCGGTGAAACAAAAGCAAAGAGATGTGAACGGGTGTGCTCTTAGTCAGAGGGCAGCGTGGAGGTGGGCTTACACAGACAGAGCAGAATCTGAATTCCAAGGGGGCTTTTGGGGAGCAGGCTCTGTCGATCCTGTCTGTCTTTGAAAAGAGCAGGGAGTGCCTATTACATATCTGGCCACTGAATAAAGTCTGGACTACCCTCTGAGTGTGGTCCATGTCTTAACAGAAGCAAATTTAGACCACTACGGAGTTCTACCTTTAAGACCTTGGGGGATGTTTACCAGTCCTCACTTAGGTGGTGAGGGGTAGGAAGGGTTGAGCATAGGCAGTGAATTGGCAGATTCATCCATCTGTTCTCCCTGGCACACCGTCTCTCATTCCCTCTGCTTTAACTTTTTTTTTTTTTGAAATAAGCTTACTGTACGACAGTTCTAGATTTATAGACAAATTGAGAAGATAGTACAGAGTTCCCATATATCCTGGACCCAGTTTCGCCTATTATTAACATCTTATCTTAGTACAGTACATTTGTCACAATTAATGAACCAGTGTTGATACATGATTATTAACTGAAGTTCATACTTGATTCCTTAGTTTTTACCTCATATCCTTTTTCTGTTCCTGGATCCCATCCAGGATGCCACCTTACATTTAGTTGTTGTACCTCCTTAAGGCTCTTTTGATTTGTGACAGTTTCTCAGACTTTCCTTGGTTTTGATGACAGTTTTGAGAAGTACTGGTCACGTATTTTGTAGAATGCCCCTCAGCTGGGATTTGTTTGATGTTTTTCTCTGATGACTAGACTTGGGTTATAGATTTTGGGGAGGAAGACCCACAGAGGTGAAGTGCCATTTTCATCACATCGTGTCAAAGTTCACATGACTTCTCACTGTTGGTGTTGACCTGGATCACTTGGCTAAGGCAGTGTCTGCAAGGTTTCTCCGCTGTAAACTATAACACACACACACAC